>NC_048587.1:60414473-60761973 GCF_013265735.2 Oncorhynchus mykiss
TATGGTAAATGTAACACAGCACTTGGCTCTGCAATGTGAGGGACTGTGTTGTTATCAATATAAACTATGTCTACAAACCTAATACTACCGGCATACTGGCAGTCTGAACCTATACAGTCATATAGGAACATTGCACATCTCTCAGCAATAAGTAGGAACCATCCTGTTCATTGGTAACATTTGCATATTCAGACCTTTTGACTTTTCCCACGTTTTCTTACGTTGCAGCCTTATTCTAAAATGGATTAAATAAACATGTTTCATATTTCATTTTTTGTTGTTGACAAATGATCATTTCTAAAAACCTGTTTTTTCTTTGTCGTTATGGCGTGTTGTGTGTAGATTGATGAGGGGGGATAACAATTGAATCAATTTTTAGAACAAGGCTGTAACGTAACAAAATGTGGAAAAAGTCAAGAGGTCTGAATACTTTCCAAAGGCCCTGTATGTACTGTACATAGAGTGACATTTCACTTGGCTCTGCATGTGCACTCTTAGAAAAAAGGTTCCAAAAGGGTTCTTCGGCTGTCCCCAAAGGTGAACCCTTTTTGGTTCCAGGTAGAACCCTTTCGGGTTACATGTAGAAAGGGTCCTACATGGAACCCAAAAGGGTTAAACCTGGAACCAAAAAGGGTTCTTCAAAGGATTCTTCTATGGGAAAGGCGAAAAACCCTTTAAGGTTCTTTAAAGCACCTTTTTGTTCTAGGTGTATGGACTATCTCCCGTTGAGGGTAGGTATCTAATCAGGGGTATGAGGAAAGAGGAGCAGAGGTAAAGTAAAATCCTTACAGGAGCACCTTGGGGTCCCTCAGGACCTGGGAATCCTGTCTCCCCCAGCGGGCCCCTCTCACCCTGTCAGGGAATAAACAGTCATATATGTCACTGTTACTGTGTGTGTGTGTGTGACAGAGAGAAGTAGGGATGCCTTTGACTGACAGCTGACAGAGAGAGAGAGAGAGAGAGAGAGAGAGATAGAGAGCGAGAGAGAGAGAGAGAGAGAGAGAGAGAGAGAGAGAGAGAGAGAGAGAGAGAGATCGAGAGAGTGTGTGAGAGAGAGGGAGAGAGCGAGAGAGAGCGAGAGAGAGAGAGAGAGAGAGAGAAAAGCATCCGGCTTACTTACCGGTTCCCCAGGGATCCCCGAATCACCGCGAGCTCCAGGTTTCCCCTGTCAATCACACAGACAGGATGAGAACACCACACATTAAACAGCTTCTCAGACAGGTCTTATATATCTAGCCATCTACGTTAGCTAGCACCTCAACGCTGTCCTGTCCAGCAGGTATTACTGTACTACAGCCCTCTAAGTGGGTGTACATCTGAAGGACTGTTGACTGGGTATAGTATTACATCTGAAGGACTGTTCACTGGGTATAGTATTACATCTGAAGGACTGTTCACTGGGTATAGTATTACATCTGAAGGACTGTTCACTGGGTATAGTATTACATCTGAAGGACTGTTCACTGGGTATAGTATTACATCTGAGGGACTGTTCACTGGGTATAGTATTACATCTGAAGGACTGTTCACTGGGTATAGTATTACATCTGAAGGACTGTTCACTGGGTATAGTATTACATCTGAGGGACTGTTCACTGGGTATAGTATTACATCTGCAGGACTGTTCACTGGGTATAGTATTACATCTGAAGGACTGTTCACTGGGTATAGTATTACATCTGCAGGACTGTTCACTGGGTATAGTATTACATCTGAAGGACTGTTCACTGGGTATAGTATTACATCTGCAGGACTGTTCACTGGGTATAGTATTACATCTGAGGGACTGTTCACTGGGTATAGTATTACATCTGAGGGACTGTTCACTGGGTATAGTATTACATCTGCGGGACTGTTCACTGGGTATAGTATTACATCTGAGGGACTGTTCACTGGGTATAGTATTACATCTGAGGGACTGTTCACTGGGTATAGTATTACATCTGAGGGACTGTTCACTGGGTATAGTATTACATCTGAGGGACTGTTCACTGGGTATAGTATTACATCTGAAGGACTGGTCACTGGGTATAGTATTACATCTGAAGGACTGTTCACTGGGTATAGTATTACATCTGAAGGACTGGTCACTGGGTATAGTATTACATCTGAAGGACTGTTCACTGGGTATAGTATTACATCTGTTCATTTGAAGCGTTGTTCACTGGGTATAGTATTACATCTGAGGGACTGTTCACTGGGTATAGTATTACATCTCTTCATATGAAGCGTTGTTCACTGGGTATAGTATTACATCTGAGGGACTGTTCACTGGGTATAGTATTACATCTCTTCATATGAAGCGTTGTTCACTGGGTATAGTATTACATCTGAGGGACTGTTCACTGGGTATAGTATTACATCTGAGGGACTGTTCACTGGGTATAGTATTTCATCTGAAGGACTGTTCACTGGGTATAGTATTACATCTGAGGGACTGTTCACTGGGTATAGTATTACATCTGAAGGACTGTTCACTGGGTATAGTATTTCATCTGAAGGACTGTTCACTGGGTATAGTATTACATCTGAGGGACTGTTCACTGGGTATAGTATTACATCTGAAGGACTGTTCACTGGGTATAGTATTACATCTGAGGGACTGTTCACTGGGTATAGTATTACATCTGAAGGACTGTTCACTGGGTATAGTATTACATCTGAAGGACTGTTCACTGGGTATAGTATTACATCTGAAGGACTGTTCACTGGGTATAGTGTTACATCTGAAGGACTGTTCACTGGGTATAGTATTACATCTGAAGGACTGTTCACTGGGTATAGTATTACATCTGAGGGACTGTTCACTGGGTATAGTATTACATCTCTTCATATGAAGCGTTGTTCACTGGGTATAGTATTACATCTGAGGGACTGTTCACTGGGTATAGTATTACATCTCTTCATATGAAGCGTTGTTCACTGGGTATAGTATTACATCTGAGGGACTGTTCACTGGGTATAGTATTACATCTGAGGGACTGTTCACTGGGTATAGTATTACATCTGAGGGACTGTTCACTGGGTATAGTATTACATCTGAGGGACTGTTCACTGGGTATAGTATTACATCTGAAGGACTGTTCACTGGGTATAGTATTACATCTGAAGGACTGGTCACTGGGTATAGTATTACATCTGAAGGACTGTTCACTGGGTATAGTATTACATCTGTTCATTTGAAGCGTTGTTCACTGGGTATAGTATTACATCTGAGGGACTGTTCACTGGGTATAGTATTACATCTCTTCATATGAAGCGTTGTTCACTGGGTATAGTATTACATCTGAGGGACTGTTCACTGGGTATAGTATTACATCTCTTCATATGAAGCGTTGTTCACTGGGTATAGTATTACATCTGAGGGACTGTTCACTGGGTATAGTATTACATCTGAGGGACTGTTCACTGGGTATAGTATTACATCTGAGGGACTGTTCGCTGGGTATAGTATTACATCTGAGGGACTGTTCACTGGGTATAGTATTTCATCTGAAGGACTGTTCACTGGGAATAGTATTACATCTGAGGGACTGTTCACTGGGTATAGTATTACATCTGAAGGACTGTTCACTGGGTATAGTATTTCATCTGAAGGACTGTTCACTGGGTATAGTATTACATCTGAGGGACTGTTCACTGGGTATAGTATTACATCTGAAGGACTGTTCACTGGGTATAGTATTACATCTGAGGGACTGTTCACTGGGTATAGTATTACATCTGAAGGACTGTTCACTGGGTATAGTATTACATCTGAAGGACTGTTCACTGGGTATAGTATTACATCTGAAGGACTGTTCACTGGGTATAGTGTTACATCTGAAGGACTGTTCACTGGGTATAGTATTACATCTGAAGGACTGTTCACTGGGTATAGTATTACATCTGAGGGACTGTTCACTGGGTATAGTATTACATCTCTTCATATGAAGCGTTGTTCACTGGGTATAGTATTACATCTGAGGGACTGTTCACTGGGTATAGTATTACATCTCTTCATATGAAGCGTTGTTCACTGGGTATAGTATTACATCTGAGGGACTGTTCACTGGGTATAGTATTACATCTGAGGGACTGTTCACTGGGTATAGTATTACATCTGAGGGACTGTTCACTGGGTATAGTATTACATCTGAAGGACTGTTCACTGGGTATAGTATTACATCTGAAGGACTGTTCACTGGGTATAGTATTACATCTGAAGGACTGTTCACTGGGTATAGTATTACATCTGAAGGACTGTTCACTGGGTATAGTATTACATCTGAAGGACTGTTCACTGGGTATAGTATTACATCTGAAGGACTGTTCACTGGGTATAGTATTACATCTCTTCATATGAAGCGTTGTTCACTGGGTATAGTATTACATCTGAAGGACTGTTCACTGGGTATAGTATTACATCTGAGGGACTGTTCACTGGGTATAGTATTACATCTGAAGGACTGTTCACTGGGTATAGTATTACATCTGAAGGACTTTTAACTGGGTATAGTATTACATCTGAGGGACTGTTCACTGGGTATAGTATTACATCTGAAGGATTGTTCACTGGGTATAGTGTTACATCTGAAGGACTGTTCACTGGGTATAGTATTACATCTGAAGGACTGTTCACTGGGTATAGTATTACATCTGAAGGACTGTTCACTGGGTATAGTATTACATCTCTTCATATGAAGCGTTGTTCACTGGGTATAGTATTACATCTGAAGGACTGTTCACTGGGTATAG
The DNA here is from genome assembly GCF_013265735.2 of Oncorhynchus mykiss. Lineage (NCBI taxonomy): Eukaryota > Metazoa > Chordata > Actinopteri > Salmoniformes > Salmonidae > Oncorhynchus > Oncorhynchus mykiss. The sequence continues at coordinate 60,419,211 of NC_048587.1, forward strand.
TATTACATCTGAGGGACTGTTCACTGGGTATAGTATTACATCTGAAGGACTGTTCACTGGGTATAGTATTACATCTGAAGGACTGTTAACTGGGTATAGTATTACATCTGAGGGACTGTTCACTGGGTATAGTATTACATCTGAAGGATTGTTCACTGGGTATAGTGTTACATCTGAAGGACTGTTCACTGGGTATAGTATTACATCTGAAGGACTGTTCACTGGGTATAGTATTACATCTGTTCATATGAAGCGTTGTTCACTGGGGATACTACTATAGTATCACTGTGTTCTGTCTGTGTCATTTCTTATAGATTTGGGAAGTCAATGTCCATGACATGTTATCATTTCCTCAGACAGCCATGATGTTTTCTGTAGCCAGCATCAAGTGCAGCGAAAGAGCGCAAACAAATGGAGGATGTGCAGATCATTAAAAGTACTACTTACTGAAGGCCCAGGTATTCCAGGGGCTCCAGGCATCCCCAGATCACCCTACAGGACAAAATACAGCCTTGTTTACAACTCAAACCTATAGCAACATACAGCCTTTTATACAACTCAAACCTACAGCAACATACAGCCTTTTATACAACTCAAACCTACAGCAACATACAGCCTTTTATACAACTCAAACCTATAGCAACATATAGCCTTGTTTACAACTCAAACCTACAGCAACATATAGCCTTGTTTACAACTCAAACCTACAGCAACATACAGCCTTTTATACAACTCAAACCCATAGCAACATACAGCCTTGTTTACAACTCAAACCTATAGCAACACACAGCCTTATATACAACTCAAACCTATAATAACATACAGCCTTATATACAACTCAAACCTATAGCAACACACAGCCTTTTGTACAACTCAAACCTATAGCAACATACAGCCTTTTATACAACTCAAACCTATAGCAACATACAGTCTTATATACAACTCAAACCTATAGCAACATACAGCCTTGTTTACAACTCAAACCTATAGCAACATACAGCCTTACAGTATGTAAGTCAAGTCTACAGCACTTCAGCCTACAGGACAAGATACATCTTCGTTATATAACTGAAATAGACATAGAACTACTTATACAACTATATAATGAATAAACCAAATCACCATGAAAACAAGAACAGAGACAGACAGAGAAGCTCCACAGAGAAGCATCATGGTTATGTTTATGCATCTCTCAGGACTTGTCTTTCAAAGCCCATTCTGAGACTATTCTATTCTAGTCCATATACTTGTATTCAGACAGACATGACCTCTTGTTGAAGTGTTGCTGTGGATCTATCAGAAACAAACTCTCCTTAACCTTTAGTGTCAAATAAAAGCAGCAGTGTTGAGCACTTGGCCATTTGTCTGTAATATGAGGTGTGTGTGTGTGTCTGAACGATATCGCCATAACTCTTTGACGACAGCTCCCTGAAGGAAGGACAGACACGCGCTCTAGCCTTGACATCTAGATTAAGACCTAGAGGTGTGAGGGATGTTACACAGACACATAGAGCTGTAACCCCCATTCCAAGGTCATCTACATCAGTATGTTACAGTATGTTACTGACGGTAGTGTCCTGGTAGTTATTACACTTTCCCCACTGCTCTAATTACGTTGGTAACCAGTTTATAATAGCAATAAGGCACCTTGGAGATTTGTGGTATACGGCCAACGTACCACGGCTAACGGCTGTATCCAGAACAGCATACCCTCTCATACCCCCCTCATATTTCCTAACTGTAATCTGGTGAGGTCATGCAGGATGAGGATGGTCCGCAAGCGCCGTCTCAGCTCGGCTTGGCTCGGCTCAGTACTGTATAAAGGCTACAGGGGGGCTGTATGTGGCTTACCTTGGCTCCAGGTAGTCCTTCTAGTCCTGGTAAACCCATGGATCCGGGATCTCCCTGGAACATAACACAGAGTAGTTAGTCTAGGACAGAGTGAGTGAGTGAGTGAGTGAGTGAGTGAGTGAGTGAGTGAGTGAGTGATTGAGTGAGTGAGTGAGTGAGTGAATGAGTGAGTGAGTGAGAGAGTGATTGAGTGAGAGAGTGATTGAGTGAGTGAGTGAGTGAGAGAGTGAGTGAGTGAGTGAGTGAGTGAGTGAGTGAGTGAGAGAGAGAGGGAGAAAGAGAGAGAGAGAGAGAGAGAGAGAGAGAGAGAGAGAGAGAGAGAGAGAGAGAGAGAGAAAGAAAGAAAGATATAGAGAGAGAGAGAGAGAGAGAGAAGGATAAAGATAGAGAGAGAGAGAGAGAGATGGAGAGATGAGAGAGAGATGGAGTATGGTGTGAAGGATGGAGAACAAGGTATGTTGGTATAGGAGATCACCTTTCAAAACAGTAGACTGATTGTGATACGTTTTTACTTCAAGATAGAACTATCTATAAGACTGCAGATTTATCTCTCATTGCAGGCAGTCAGCAGCTTATTTGGGTCTTTCTCCTTTACTACAGTAGAAATTCACATCCCTTCTCCCCTTCTATTGGTCTGGTCTGTCTCCTTTACTACAGTAGAAATTCACATCCCTTCTCCCCTTCTATTGGTCTGGTCTGTCTCCTTTACTACAGTATAAATACACATCCCTCCTCCCCCTTCTATTGGTCTGGTCTGTCTCCTTTACTACAGTATAAATACACATCCCTCCTCCCCTTCTATTGGTCTGGTCGGTCTCCTTTACTACAGTAGAAATACACATCCCTCCTCCCCCTTCTATTGGTCTGGTCTGTCTCCTTTACTACAGTAGAAATACACATCCCTCCTCCCCCTTCTATTGGTCTGGTCTGTCTCCTTTACTACAGTATAAATACACATCCCTCCTCCCCCTTCTATTGGTCTGGTCTGTCTCCTTTACTACAGTAGAAATACACATCCCTCCTCCCCCTTCTATTGGTCTGGTATGTCTCCTTTACTACAGTAGAAATACACATCCCTCCTCCCCCTTCTATTGGTCTGGTCTGTCTCCTTTACTACAGTATAAATACACATCCCTCCTCCCCCTTCTATTGGTCTGGTCTGTCTCCTTTACTACAGTATAAATACACATCCCTCCTCCCCCTTCTATTGGTCTGGTATGTCTCCTTTACTACAGTATAAATACACATCCCTTCTCCCCTTCTATTGGTCTGGTCGGTCTCCTTTACTACAGTAGAAATACACATCCCTCCTCCCCCTTCTATTGGTCTGGTCTGCCTCCTTTACTACAGTAGAAATACACATCCCTCCTCCCCCTTCTATTGGTCTGATCTGCCTCCTTTACTACAGTAGAAATACACATCCCTTCTCCCCTTCTATTGGTCTGGTCTGTCTCCTTTACTACAGTATAAATACACATCCCTCCTCCCCCTTCTATTGGTCTGGTCTGTCTCCTTTACTACAGTATAAATACACATCCCTCCTCCCCCTTCTATTGGTCTGGTCTGCCTCCTTTACTACAGTATAAATACACATCCCTTCTCCCCTTCTATTGGTCTGGTCGGTCTCCTTTACTACAGTAGAAATACACATCCCTCCTCCCCCTTCTATTGGTCTGGTCTGTCTCCTTTACTACAGTATAAATACACATCCCTTCTCCCCTTCTATTGGTCTGGTCGGTCTCCTTTACTACAGTAGAAATACACATCCCTCCTCCCCCTTCTATTGGTCTGGTCTGCCTCCTTTACTACAGTAGAAATACACATCCCTCCTCCCCCTTCTATTGGTGTGATCTGCCTCCTTTACTACAGTAGAAATACACATCCCTTCTCCCCTTCTATTGGTCTGGTCGGTCTCCTTTACTACAGTATAAATACACATCCCTCCTCCCCCTTCTATTGGTCTGGTCTGTCTCCTTTACTACAGTATAAATACACATCCCTTCTCCCCTTCTATTGGTCTGGTCGGTCTCCTTTACTACAGTATAAATACACATCCCTCCTCCCCCTTCTATTGGTCTGGTCTGCCTCCTTTACTACAGTAGAAATACACATCCCTCCTCCCCCTTCTATTGGTCTGGTCTGGCTCTACTGTATGTGCCATGGAGAAATGGTATTACACACTACTGTAGGGCCAAGGCCTGCTCTGTCCTCTGCTCTGACATAGATGGATGGGGCAGGTAATTATCACACATGTAGATTGTCATGAATAACATAGTGTGGCTTAGAGTGGAACGGGACAGATCGGGATCGCCGCCGGGGATCAGCTGTGGTGAGACGGATTGGGGCAATTTGGTGTGTGTGTGTGTGTGTGTGAGTGATCCTGTGTGTGTCTGTGTGTGAGTGTTTCTGTGTGTGAGTGTTTCTGTGTGTGTCTGTGTGTGTCTGTGTACGTGTCTGTGATTGTCTGTGTGTGTGTGTACATGTTAGTGTCTGTGTGTGTGTGTCTGTGTGTGTGTGTGTGTGTGTGTGTGTGTGTGTGCGTGCGTGTGTGTGTGTGTGCGTGTCTGTGTGTGCGTGTGCGTGTGTGTACGTGATTCTGTGTGTGTGTCTGTGTGTGTGTGTGTGTGTCTGTGTGTGTGTGTGTGTGTGTGTGTGTCTGTGTGTGTGTGTGTGTGTACGTGTCTGTGTGTGTGTCTGTGTGTGTGTGTGTGTGTGTCTGTGTGTGTGTGTGTGTGTGTGTCTGTGTGTGTGTGTGTGTGTGTGCATGAGACGGATTGGGGCAATTCCACCGACCGAGCCGCAGCACCAGGAACCGCAGCTCACACAATTTATTCAAATGTCAAATTAACATCCCCAGTGAGAAATCGCACCGCAGCAAAACAATAAAAAATGCAATTGGCCCCACGAGGACAGAGAAAGAGATGGAGAATTCAAGTTGATACCAGAAGAGAGGAGTTGTATTGTTTCCATTCCTTGGTGTGTGTGTGTGTGTGTGTGTGTGTGTGTGTGTGTCCCCGAAACAGTCTATGTGTGTGTGTTTATGTGTGTGTGTGTGTGTGTGAGAGAGAGAGAGAGAGACAGTGTGTGTGTGTGTGTTTGTGTGTGTGAGTGAGAGAGAGAGAAAGAGAAAGACACAGGGTGTGTGTGTGTGTGTATGTGTGAGAGAGAGAGATAGACAGAGTGTGTGTGTGTGTATATATGTGTGCGAGAGAGAGAGAGAGAGAGAGAGAGGAGAGAGAGGGATAGAGAGAGTGTGTGTGTCTCTCTCTCTCTCTCTCTCTTAATGTGTGTGTGTGGAGTTACAGTAGACAGAGAGCAAAGAGGGTTCATTGTCTCCCACAGGCCAGACAATATAGAACAGTCATTTGATTGTGGCAAGAGGAGACGTGATCATTATTTTATTTTGTGTTCCCAGCTCCAGAGTGGAGGGACTTATGTTGAAGTGAACCATAGAGACTGTATTGGAGAACCGACCTGGGTTCAAATACTGTTTGAAATCTTTCAAATACGTTTGCTTTAGCCAGCGTTTGCTTTAGCCTGTCGGCAGTGCAGGACGGGAGGGTTTGGCAGTTCTGCGACTCTTCTATTGGTTCCATTGTGCCAATCAAACTCAATCAAGCCCAGATAAAGTAGTTGAAATGATTTCCTTTGCTAGTTCTGTTGGACTGCATATGAAAACAGGTGAGAAACACTTTCAATAAAATATATTCCCTAGAATGAAAAGATTTCAACTCACCACTCTTCCCTCGTCTCCTTTGGGCCCCTATACAGAAGAAAGAGACAGTGGAAGGCAATCACTCCACTTACAAAGTCATATATAGAAGACCTTTTACATAAGACCCTTTAGAAATGTATTCAATCTTTTAAGACATTTTATTTTTACTCCCTTTTTATCCCCAATTTCGATCTTTGTCTCATCGCTGCAACTCCCCAACGTGCTCAGGAGGCAAAGGTCGAGTCATGCGTCCTCCGAAACATAACCCGCCAAACCGCACTTCTTAGCGCCCGCTTAACCCGGAAGCCAGCTGCACCAATGTGTCGGAGGAAACACCGTTCAACTGACGACCGGAGTCAGCCTGCAGGCACCCGGCCCACCACAAGGAGTCGCTAGAGTGCGATGAGCCAAGTAAAGCCCCCCCTCCCCCCGTAACCAGGACGACGCTGGGCCAATTGTGCGCCATCCTATGGGACTCCCTTTCACGGCTGGTTGAGACACAGCCTGGGATCGAACCCGGGTCTGTAGTGACGCCTCAAGCATTGTGATCCAGTGCCTTAGATCCCTGCTTCACTTGGGAGGCCCTTCTAAAACCCTTTCAGAGATTTTTAACTGGGTTAACAGAGATATGGCTTTTTTGTTGTTAAGACTTTTAGCATCAATTACTTTAACTTTTGGAAAGTGTCAGGTTTAATACAGGAAATGACTGTACTGTTCATATACACTGGCAGTTGTACAGTTATAGTCATAAAGTCAGACTTATTGTCAATAAAAGGTAACAGCGTGCAAAAAATGTAAACAATCAGAGACATAAAACAAACAGCAAAATCTAACTGGAACTAAACTAAAATGGACATATTGTATAATTTACTGTAGCCTGTTGCTTTCATTCTTCTCCATTTTAACTCTTCATTTTAATTATTTCTTAATTCTTCTAGAATTAATTGAATGTTTCATTAGGATCCCTGTTAGCTGATGCCATGGCGACAGCTAATCTTCCTAGGGTCCAACTCAGACCTAAAATGACATTATAAACTATTACAATTTACATTAAATACATTACATTTAACAAAAATACATTTAACAAGTGTACATTACAAATAGTTAAAACACCTGACAGGTAATATATTTAACATTCAGTAAATGATCTCTGGGAGTGCAAAACCACTTCATGATATCCCCAGCAGTACTGTACATGTTAGATGCAGACAGACAGCACAGCACAGAGCAATGCTCCCCAGAGATTCTACTGTGGTCCCTGGGTAGGGAGTTCTCTTTGTGGACCCCTGCAGGTCCTATGAGCGGAGTGTCTGAGCGTTATGATGGAAGAGGTAAAGTCTCCTAGGGTTGTAGGTAGATTACAGACAGACTGATAAGGGCAGAGCTCAGTGGCTTTGATAAGTAAATCAGGTCACCACACCTCGCCACAGAGGCACAATGCAGAGAGAACAGAGTCAGGCCACTGCTCAGACAGTGTTCTCTCTCTCTCTCTCTCTCTCTCTCTCTCTCAGTTTCTGAGTCTCTCTCTCTCTCTCTCTCTCAGTTTCTGAGTCTCTCTCTCTCTCTCTCTCTCTCTCTCTGTCAGTCTCTCTCTCTCTCTGTCAGTCTCTCTCTCTCTCTCTCTCTCTCTCTCTCTCTCTCTCTCTCTCTCTCTCTCTCTCTCTGTCAGTCTCTCTCTGTCAGTCTCTCTCTGTCAGTCTCTCTCTGTCAGTCTCTCTCTGTCAGTCTCTCTCCACCAGTGAGCTCTCACTGAACATGACTGAGTCTTACTAGAGGGCTGGAGACAGTGAAGGAGATGACAGCTACTCTTAGGATGATAAAGTATGGCCTGTGTGTTTCAGACCCTGACAGTACAGTACACAGTATCTGAATACATGTCTGGTTCCTGACAGTACAGTACAGTACAGTACAGCAAATTAGGATGATGAGACAGTAGGATGATGAGACAGAAGGATGATGAGACAGTAGGATGATGGATGATGAGACAGTCGGATGATGAGACAGTAGGATGATGGATGATGAGACAGTAGGATGATGAGACAGAAGGATTATGGATGATGAGACAGTAGGATGATGAGACAGTAGGATGATGGATGATGAGACAGTCGGATGATGAGACAGTAGGATGATGAGACAGTAGGATGATGGATGATGAGACAGTAGGATGATGAGACAGAAGGATGATGAGACAGTAGGATGATGGATGATGAGACAGTAGGATGATATAACAGAAGGATGATGGATGATGAGACAGTAGGATGATGAGACAGTAGGATGATGGATGATGAGAAATTTGGATGATGAGACAGTAGGATGATGAGACAGAAGGAGGATGATACAGTAGGAGGATGGATGACGAGACAGTAGGATGATGAGACAGTAAGATGATGAGACAGCAGGATGATGAGACAGTAGGAGGATGGATTATGAGACAGTAGGATGATGAGACAGCAGGATGATGAGACAGTAGGATGATGAGACAGCAGGACGATGAGACAGTAGGATGATGAGACAGTAGGATGATGTGACAGTAGGATGATGTGACAGTAGGATGATGAGACAGTATGAGGATGGATGATGAGACAATAGGATGATGAGACAGCAGGATGATGAGACAGTAGGAGGATGGATTATGAGACAGTAGGATGATGAGACAGCAGGATGATGAGACAGTAGGATGATGAGACAGCAGGACGATGAGACAGTAGGATGATGAGACAGCAGGATGATGAGACAGCAGGATGATGTGACAGTAGGATGATGTGACAGTAGGATGATGAGACAGTATGAGGATGGATGATGAGACAGCAGGATGATGAGACAGTATGAGGATGGATGATGAGACAGTATGATGATGAGACAGCAGGATGATGAGACAGTAGGATGATGAGAAAGCAGGATGATGAGACAGTAGGAGAATGGATCATGAGACAGTAGGATGATGAGACAGCAGGAAGATGAGACAGTAGGAGGATGGATGATGAGACAGTAGAATGATGGATGATGAGACAGCAGGATGATGAGACAGTAGGATGATGAGACATTAGGATGATGAGACATTAGGATGATGAGACATTAGGATGATGAGACAGTAGGATGATGAGACAGTAGGATGATGGATGATGAGACAGCAGGATGATGAGACAGAAGGATGATGAGACAGTAGGAGGATGGATGATGAGACAGCAGGATGATGAGAGAGTAGGATGATGAGACAGCAGGATGATGAGACAGCAGGATGATGAGACAGTAGGAGGATGGATGATGAGACAGTAGGATGATGAGACAGTAGGATGATGAGACAGCAGGATGATGAGACAGTAGGAGGATGGATGATGAGACAGCAGGACGATGAGACAGTAGGATGATGAGACAGTAGGATGATGATACAGTAGTAGGATGGATGATGAGACAGTAGGATGATGAGACAGCAGGATGATGAGACAGAAGGAGGATGAGACAGTAGGATGATGATACAGTAGTAGGATGGATGATGAGACAGTAGGATGATGAGACAGAAGGAGGATGGATGATGAGACAGTAGGAGGATGAGATAGTAGGAGGATGAGACAGAAGGAGGATGATACGGTTGGAGAAGGGGACAGATGGATGATGAGACAGCTGGATGATGAGACAGTAGGAGTATGAGACAGAAGGAGGATGATTCGGTTGGAGAAGGGGACAGATGGATGATGAGACAGTAGGAGGATGAGATAGTAGGATGATGTGACAGAAGGAGGATGATACGGTTGGAGAAGGGGACAGATGGATGATGAGACAGCTGGATGATGAGACAGTAGGAGGATGAGACAGAAGGAGGATGAGACAGTAGGAGGATGATACAGAAGGGGGATGATACAGTAGGATGATGAGACAAAAGGAGGATGAGACAGTAGGAGGATGATACAGAAGGAGGATGATACAGTAGAATGATGAGACAGAAGGAGGATGAGACAGTAGGATGATGAGACAGTAGGATGATGATACAGAAGAAGGATGGATGATGAGATAGAAGGAGGATGATACAGCAGGATGATGTGACAGCAGGAGGATGGATGATGAGACAGTAGATGATGAGATACTTACTGGTGCACCTGGTGCTCCAGGGGGTCCTGAGATGGCTCCTCCACTCTGTGGAGAAACTAGTATTATCATCATAACATTCAACACAATGATGACATGGTATCTGATTATATGGTATCTGATGACATGGTATCTGATTACTGGGTATCTGATTACAGGGTATCTGATGATATGGTATCTGATGACATGGTATCTGATTACAGGGTATCTGATTACATGGTATCTGATGACAGGGTATCTGATGACATGGTATCTGATTACAGGGTATCTGATGACATGGTATCTGATTACAGGGTATCTGATGACATGGTATCTGATTACAAGGTATCTGATGACAGGGTATCTGATTACAGGGTATCTGATGACATGGTATCTGATTACATGGTATCTGATGACATGGTATCTGATTACAGGGTATCTGATTACAGGGTATCTGATGACATGGTATCTGATTACAGGGTATCTGATGACATGGTATCTGATGACATGGTATCTGATGACATGGTATCTGATGACATGGTATCTGATTACATGGTATCTGATTACAGGGTATCTGATGACATGGTATCTGATTACAGGGTATCTGATGACATGGTATCTGATTACATGGTATCTGATGACATGGTATCTGATGACAGGGTATCTGATGACATGGTATCTGATTACAGGGTATCTGATGACATGGTATCTGATTACATGGTATCTGATGATATGGAATCTGGTTACATGGTATCTGATGACAGGGTGTCTGATGATATGGTATCTACAGTAGCCTACGGTATATAGGGGAATGTGGTAACCTTTACTTTGAGGGTCACCCTACCGATGCTCAACAAACAATCAACAGACTATGAGCAACAACTGTTGACTAGCACTGTGATGCTAGTTGCATCGTCGGCAACACCTGACACCTGATGAGGATGAGTACAGAGTTCTTACCTGCAGTTTGTACAGACTGCTCATCCCATTGCCCTCCACATAGGGGACACCCTGCAAACACACACATCTCAGTCAGAGCCAGCTTTCTCCTCCGTTAACACACTTCTAGCCTTACACACTTCAAAAGGTCTTGTGTGTGTGTGTGTGTGTGTGTGTGTGTGTGTCTGTCTGAGTGTTTTCTGTGCCTCTAGTCTAACAGTCAGTCCTGTAGGCCTGGACCAGGCAGACAGTATTACTTTGTTCATAAGCCCTTAAATGCAACATGGGATAGATAAACATCTGGGGCTGCCTGGTGATCACTACATGGAGAGATCAATATCTGAGGCTGCCTGGTGATCACTACATGGAGAGATCAATATCTGGGGCTGCCTGGTGATCACTACTTGGAGAGATCAATATCTGAGGCTGCCTGGTGATCACTACATGGAGAGATGAATATCTGGGGCTGCCTGGTGATCACTACATGGAGATATCAATATATAGGGCTGCCTGGTGATCACTACATGGATAGATCAATATCTGAGGCTGCCTGGTGATCACTACATGGAGAGATCAATATCTGAGGCTGCTTGGTGATCACTACATGGAGAGATGAATATCTGGGGCTGCCTGGTGATCACTACATGGAGATATCAATATATAGGGCTGCCTGGTGATCACTACATGGAGAGATCAATATCTGAGGCTGCCTGGTGATCACTACATGGAGAGATGAATATCTGGGGCTGCCTGGTGATCACTACATGGAGAGATCAATATATAGGGCTGCCTGGTGATCACTACATGGATAGATCAATATCTGAGGCTGCCTGGTGATCACTACATGGAGAGATCAATATATGGGGCTGCCTGGTGATCACTACATGGAGAGATGAATATCTGAGGCTGCCTGGTGATCACTACATGGAGAGATGAATATCTGGGGCTGCCTGGTGATCACTACATGGAGAGGTTAATATCTGGGGCTGCCTGGTGATCACTACATGGAGAGATCAATATATGGGGCTGCCTGGTGATCACTACATGGAGAGATCAATATCTGGGGCTGCCTGGTGATCACTACATGGAGAGATCAATATCTGGGGCTTCCTGGTGATCACTACATGGAGATATCAATATCTGGGGCTGCCTGGTGATCACTATATGGAGATATCAATATCTGGGGCTGCCTGGTGATCACTAAACAAAAGAGGAGAGCAGTAACACTTGTTTAACCCACCGGCCTCTGTAGATTCAAACACTAATGTGAGTACTAAATGGCATCCTATCCCCTATAGTGCCCCACTTAAGGTCTCAGGTAAAAAGTAGTGCACTATATAATGAATAAGGGGGGGGGGGGGGTGTAGCCCCCGGTCTCCTCTCCACTACTCAGCGTATGTGCTGTCTGTCATCAGTGTGTAATCTGAGGCAAAGCTAAACGGCTGCAAGACAGCGCTGAACTAACCACAGCGCTGAACTAACCACAGCGTCAGAGTATCTACAGGAGAACAGGTTTTAAGTTTGAAGGAGATCTGTGGCCCTAAGCTTTTGCTAGATTTGTGCAATTTAAAGAATTTACAGTAGTGAAGTTCATTCATTAACCCTGACCTCCAACACAGTAAGTGGGTTGTATTAAGTAGGCACAAAGCGGAAGAAACCCCTCCATAACGGAGTGAAACAGGAAGTACTCGCTTTGTACGTGTCCAATAAGAAACACTCCTTTTGGTTTTGCTCCAGTGTCCCCAGAAGTAACATGAACATGGTGACTCAATAACATTTCTACCTGCCCTCCAAAGCTGGGACCGAGAGACTGAATAACAGCTTCTATCCCAAGGCCATCAGACTGTTAAACAGCCATCACTAGCCGGCTTCCACCCGGTACCTCAACCCTGCAGAGGCTGCTGACATATATACATAGACATGGAATGACTGGCCACTTTAATAATGGAACACTAGTCACTTTAATAATGGTTTCATACTGCTTTACTCATCTCATTTCTATATACTTTATTCTATTCTACTGTATTTTAGTCAATGCCACTCCAATATTGCTCAATCTAATATTAATATATTTCTTAATTCCATTCTTTTACTTTTAGATTTGTGTATATTTTGTGAATCACTTTTAGATACTACTGCACTGTTAGATACTACTGCACAGTTAGATACTACTGCACCGTTAGATACTACTGCACTGTTAGACACTACTGCACTGTTAGATACTACTGCACTGTTAGATACTACTGCACTGTTAGATACTACTGCACTGTTAGATACTACTGCACTGTTAGACATTACTGCACTGTTAGATACTACTGCACTGTTAGACACTACTGCACTGTTAGATACTACTGCACTGTTAGTCACTACTGCACTGTTAGACATTACTGCACTGTTAGATACTACTGCACTGTTAGATACTACTGCACTGTTAGATACTACTGCACTGTTAGACATTACTGCACTGTTAGATACTACTGCACTGTTAGATACTACTGCACTGTTAGACACTACTGCACTGTTAGATACTACTGCACTGTTAGATACTACTGCACTGTTGACACTACTGCACTGTTAGACACTACTGCACTGTTAGATACTACTGCACTGTTAGATACTACTGCACTGTTGACACTACTGCACTGTTAGTCACTACTGCACTGTTGACACTACTGCACTGTTAGATACTACTGCACTGTTAGACACTACTGCACTGTTAGATACTACTGCACTGTTAGATACTACTGCACTGTTAGATACTACTGCACTGTTAGATACTACTGCACTGTTAGACACTACTGCACTGTTAGACACTACTGCACTGTTAGATACTACTGCACTGTTAGATACTACTGCACTGTTGACACTACTACACTGTTAGATACTACTGCACTGTTAGATACTACTGCGCTGTTAGATACTACTGCACTGATAGATACTACTACACTGTTAGATACTACTGCACTGTTAGATACTACTGCACTGATAGATACTACTGCACTGTTAGATACTACTGCACTGTTAGATACTACTGCACTGTTAGACACTACTACACTGTTAGATACTACTGCACTGTTAGATACTACTGCACTGTTAGATACTACTACACTGTTAGATACTACTGCACTGTTAGATACTACTGCACTGTTAGATACTACTGCACTGTTAGACACTACTGCACTGTTAGATACTACTGCACTGTTAGACACTACTGCACTGTTAGATACTACTGCACTGTTGGAACTAGGAACACGAGCATTTCGCTACACCCACAATAACATCTGCTAAATATGTGTATGTGACCAATAGAATTGTACTTGATTTGATTTCCAGGAAGGAAGAAAGAACAGGAAAAACATTCTCTCAAATAGACGGAAGAAAACATGTTGTCCTTCAAAGTAGTAAGTCAATCTCACTGTCCTTTTAAATGATGTGTTGTGTGACCAGCCATTCAAAAGGACACTAGTAATTGGCTATGGTACCTTGAACTGGTGTCATCATTCATAGGCATGAAAACTGTTGACACATCTCACCAATGACTCAACAACACACACACACAGTCTGTATACACACACACACAGAGATCTCAGTGATGCTCTGGATAACTTACTGGGGGGCCTGGTAGTCCTGGCCTTCCAGGGGATCCTTCACTTCCCTGTAGAGGGGGGGGGGGGGGGACGGACGGACGGACACACACACACACACACACACACACACACACACACACACACACAGAACAAACCATGAGAGGGATAATGCTTTCCAGTCAGTCACTGGGGATCACGTTTCTCCAGTTAAGATCCCAATAATCTAAGAATACCTCTTCACCCACACATTAGACACAGTGACAATCCTAATCTTTGGGACATGGCATGGCTGATAATACAAGTCTATAGCAGAGGTACAGTATTTGAGAAGAGGGACATACTAGCTCTGTTGAATTTGAGATAGATTGGGAGTAAGGCCCTGCGATAAACTAGTGTCCTGTACAAGGGGTGTACTGGTACATCAACCTGCCTCACGCTACAGAAACAGGAGATCCTATGAGCTGTTCTGGCTGCACAAGCCTCTTGCAAGGCTACTGAATTGGCATACAGCACGCCACCCCAATCCACTGACAAGACTAGGCCCATGGCATTCTTTCAACAACAAAACTGAAGAGAAACCCATAAGGAATGATGTGCTTTTTAAGAAAATAACATGATTCCTGAGTATTACAATAACCCATTATTGATGCTCTTTGAGATAGCACTAAATAAGACGCAAGGCATTGTTTTCATCTTAGACTATCAGAACATCTCTTGGCATGTCAGGCCACATGCTTGAATAAAACATGACCCTGTATGTACTAACTGCCTATATTTAGAACATAAAGCAGACATGTACAGTACAGTGCCTAGTGAAAGTCTGTACAGCAATGGCACAGTCTACACATTCCCCCACCTTAAAATTAAATTAAAAAACAGATTGAATTAGATATTTTTTCTACAGGTCTACACAACCTACTCCACATCTTCAAAGTGAAAGAAATGTATATAAAATGTTCTAATTAATAAAGAAAAAGCAAAAAAAACAAAGATGTCTTGATTGTGTGTCTTCACACCCCAAAGTTAATACTTGGCGGAAGCACCTTTTGACAGCCATTACAGCTGTGAATCATTTTGAATAAGATTCTACCACCTATGCACAACTCTTAGGGCAATATAATTCCCATTGCTTGATCCTGAAAAACTCCCCAGTCCCTGGAGATGACAAGCATACCCATAACATGATGCTGCCAACCACAAAAGTTGAAAATACAGAGGGTTGACTTTGTGTTATGTTGTATTGGATTTGACCCAAACCTGTAGTTTTTATTTTAGGCTAAAAATGTAATGGCTTTGCTGTGTTGTCTTGCAGTATTACTTAATGGTATTGTTGCAAACAGAATCAATGATTTGGAGTGGATTTTTTTAACACAGGCTTCCTTCACTTTACCATACGGGTCAGTAATGTGGAGTGAATGTAATGGTTTTGATCCCTTTGTATTTTCCAGTATTGTAGTGGCCTCGGGAGGCTGTCAGGATATAAAGAAATATGAAAGGAACAAAGCCCAGGTAAAAAGTTGGAGGAAACTCTGCCTTCTGAATACCTAACCCTGGGATAGAGTTTCATTTTTCTGTGGGACAATTGCACACACGCAAAATTATGCTAAGGACACAATAGAATGGCTTTCTAAGAGGTGTTTAGTGTTCCTGAGTGGTTTAGTCTCTGTCCTGACTTAAATCTGATTGAAAAATTAAAGACAATGTTTGAATACTGTAGTCCATCAATGATTCCCTACCAAATTTACTGAGCTTGAGAAATTTTAACAAAAGCAATGGATATACACTCAGTGGCCAGTTTATTGGTTCACTCCTACAGACAGTGAGTCATGTGGCCGTGGCTTGCTATGTAAAGCAGGCAGACAAGCCTTGAGGCATTCATTTACTGTTCAATTGAATGTCACAATGGGCAAAACCAGTGAGCTAAGTGACTTTGAGCATGGTATGATCGTCGGCGGCAGGCGAGCCGGTTCCAGTATCTCAGAAACGCCCAGCATCCTGGCCTTTTCACGCAGGACATTGTCTAGGGTTTACTGAGAACGGTGCGACAAACAATAAACACCCGGTCAGCGGCAGGCCTGTGGGCGAAAAAACAGCTTGTTGATGAGAGAGGCTGAAGGAGAATGGCAATAATCGTGCAAGCTAACAGGTGGGCCACAAACAGGTAAATATCGGTGCAGAACATTGGATGGCAGAACGGCATCTCGGAATACACAACTTGTCTGTCTTTTTCACGGATGGGCTATTGCAGCAGTTGCTGTTGCATCATGCTGATGGCAGAGTCAGGATTTGACATAAGCAGCATGAGTCCATGGCCCCATTCTGCCTGGTATCAACGGTACAAGCTGGTGACGGTGGTGTAATTGTGTGGGGAATGTTTTCCTGGCACATGTTAGGTCCCTTGATACCAATTGAGCAATGTTTCCAAAGCCCAAATAATTCATTCTGTTCTAGAGGCAAAGGGGAGGTCTGACCCAGTACCTAATAAACTGGCCACATGTTGTCGTAAGAGCTTGGTAGAATCTTATTCAGAATGATTCCCAGCTGTAATGGCTGCTGAAGGTGCTTCCACCAAGTAAAAGGGAAATCATACGCAATCAAATCATCATCATCTTGTGTTTCTAAGTCATTTGGAAAATGATCTATCATTCTTTCACTTTGGAGTAGGTTGTGGAACTACATTTGGGACAAATCTAATTGAATCCCTTTGTAGATGTCATTTGAAGGTACAGTGCGTGTACACACAGCGTCTCTTTCTTACCCGATCTCCCTTTGTTCCAGGCTGACCCATTGGCCCAGGTCTGCCCATGACACCCTGCAAACAGAGACAAGGTACATCAATTAACTGGGTCACAAACTAAATATAGAAAACATAGTACATCAATTAACTGGGTCACAAACTAAATATAGAAAACAAAGTACATCAATTAACTGGGTCACAAACTAAATATAGAAAACAAAGTACATCAATTAACTGGGTCACGAACTAAATATAGAAAACATAGTACATCAATTAACTGGGTCACAAACTAAATATAGAAAACATAGTACATCAATTAACTGGGTCACAAACTAAATATAGAAAACATAGTACATCAATTAACTGGGTCACAAACTAAATATAGAAAACATAGTACATCAATTAACTGGGTCACAAACTAAATATAGAAAACATAGTACATCAATTAACTGGGTCACAAACTAAATATAGAAAACAAAGTACATCAATTAACTGGGTCACAAACTAAATATAGAAAACAAAGTACATCAATTAACTGGGTCACGAACTAAATATAGAAAACATAGTACATCAATTAACTGGGTCACAAACTAAATATAGAAAACATAGTACATCAATTAACTGGGTCACAAACTAAATATAGAAAACATAGTACATCAATTAACTGGGTCACAAACTAAATATAGAAAACATAGTACATCAATTAACTGGGTCACAAACTAAATATAGAAAACATAGTACATCAATTAACTGGGTCACAAACTAAATATAGAAAACATAGTACATCAATTAACTGGGTCACAAACTAAATATAGAAAACATAGTACATCAATTAACTGGGTCACAAACTAAATATAGAAAACATAGTACATCAATTAACTGGGTCACAAACTAAATATAGAAAACAAAGTACATCAATTAACTGGGTCACAAACTAAATATAGAAAACATAGTACATCAATTAACTGGGTCACAAACTAAATATAGAAAACAAAGTACATCAATTAACTGGGTCACAAACTAAATATAGAAAACAAAGTACATCAATTAACTGGGTCACAAACTAAATATAGAAAACAAAGTACATCAATTAACTGGGTCACAAACTAAATATAGAAAACAAAGTACATCAATTAACTGGGTCACAAACTAAATATAGAAAACAAAGTACATCAATTAACTGGGTCACAAACTAAATATAGAAACAAGGTGAGAGAAAATAGGGACCAAACAATGAGTATGGTGTTCTCAGTGATTGTTCTTGTATCAGCAACACAGTACTACACATGCATTACAACGAGGGATGAATAGATGTGAAAGGTGATTTAATGAAATTGATGAATCGTTTTGCTTACAGGGGCTCCAGTACGGCCTGTTGTACCCAGAATGCCTGGAACTCCAGGAGAGCCCTGAGAAAGACAAGAAACACCAGAGAACAATCATTGTCACTTCCTGTGTAATAGGTAGTGTATGATAGCCTAACTGGTAGGTATTGCAAGAAGGACAAGAGGAGAGTTAACCTCATTTGCATTTTCAGGGCTATTCCATTGATTCTGTTGTACATGGGGCAAGATGAGTCATGTGACCGTGGCTTGCTATATAAAGCAGGCATTGAGGCATTGAGGCATTCTGTTACTGATCGACTGAATGTTGTGAGCGTGGTATGACCGTTGGTGCCAGGTGCACCGGTTCCAGATTTGATTTGATTTGATGTAGTGTACTTTCAAGCACACTCAAGCATGTTAAAGTATATGATTCCTGTACTGGCCCCAGGACAGGTCTGAAACCCACCTCGTCTCCTTTGTCTCCACTAGGCCCAGGGAATCCTCTCTCTCCTTTCATCCCCTAGAACAGCAAACAACAACAGTGAATGAGTAAACAGTAACAACAACAGTGAATGAGTAAACGGTAACAACAACAGTAAATAGTACAAAAATGGCCAAATCAAGTTGAATTCTGTATAAACCTTTTCTTAATGTGTTTGCTTGTGAAATGAGAAATGTCTACCACCATAATATACAGTACGTTCTCTCCAAACCTTCTAATAGTCTCAAACCAGCGGCATGACGGGTGGTCATACATTTCACTTTGACTTCTTGTTTCTAATAGAGCCAATTAGAAGCGACTGCTTGGGTAATTTTACTAATACAGGACACGGCTGTGTATCCATGGCAACCACGTCTGCAGCCAGCAGCTCTGATGATACGAATGGGCTGGACTGACATTGTAAATGTCTGAATCTTTGGTTCAACGGTTGGTGTCTGAATCTTCCCAAATCTCTCAGATGAAAAGAAATATGAACAACTACGAGAGCCTATGTCGTACATTATAGCATATTATGCATTGTTTATAAGGCATTATAAATGCCCTCACAATGCATTATGAAGAGGGTATTTATTTATATATTCACTTTATATAGTATCTACCTCACTTGCTTTGGCAATGTTAACACATGTTTCCCATGCCAATAAAGCCCCTTGAATTGAATTGAATTGAATTTATTCGTGGGAAGTATTATGAAAACAATTCAACTGGAAATGAAGAGCAACAAGGGATAGAACCATGTTAAATAATGACCTGGAGAAGAAGTGTAGTCCCCAGCGATGTTATGCACCAGTCCAAATACTATTACACCTATCATCTTTTCTAATTCACTTTGTCATGCTGAGATTGGCAATGAATGGAGTGAATGGAGTATTTGTAAGGTGGAAAGTAATTCTGTATACATTGACTGTGTCCCAAATTGACTGTGTCCTAATCCTTTACACAGGGCACTACTTTTGACCAGGGGTTATAGTGCACTATGTAGGGAATAGGCTGCCATTTAGAACACATACATTATAATAGGGAATAGGCTGCCATTTAGAACACAAACATTATAATCAGGATGACACATTGTTTCCTACCTTTGGACCTTCTTTCCCTGGATTACCGAGAGGTCCTCGCACTCCTGGATCCCCCTGTTTAGGATGGACACACACGCAAATCAATGCACCCAAGAACACATAAACAGAGAAAGACACACACACAAAACCACACAATCTGTCCCCAAGGGTTCCACTCTCACACTTCTGGGCAGGCGGGCGGGTGGGCGACCCACCCACCCACCCACCCACACACACACACACACACACACACACAGAGTAAAGATAATGAGACACTCACCTTTTCTCCCACCATGCCTTGCACTCCTGTCGCTCCATGGGTTCCCTGCTCGCCCTTCTGCCCAGGCAGACCTGGCACTCTGGTCTGGCACACGGTGCAGGCATTCTGCCAACACACAGCGGGAGGGGGGAGAGGTACGGTCATACAGACCAGATATCTGTCATCTCACTGAGTCACAGCAGGGAAATACAGTGCTCCTTTTGTTTGTATTCCATCTCCCCTGGGTCGAAGAGCAGGGGAGCTGTCTTAACGTTCTCTCAATGTTTCCACAACATTGAAGTTAATGTGACTGAGAACCAGACATTGTCCTATTTCCCACCCACTCTCTAACTGACTGGGACATTTGGGGGATCATTTGAAATATCACAGTCTCCCATCCAGTTCAGGTTTCACTGAGTAACATTTATTTACATTCAAAAAGTTAGGCTTAATCTGTGTCTGGGAAATCAGCCCTGTCTGGGAAATCAGCCCTGTCTGGGAAATCAGCCTTGTCTGGGAAATCAGCCCTGTCTGGGAAATCAGCTCTGTCTGGGAAATCAGCCCTGCCTGGGAAATCAGCACTGCCTGGGAAATCAGCCCTGCCTGGGAAATCAGCCCTGTCTGGGAAATCAGCTCTGTCTGAGAAATCAGCCCTGTCTGGGAAATCAGCCCTGTCTGGGAAATCAGCCCTGTCTGGAGTGTACTTCCTCTACAGCAGCAGACATTCTGTACTCTGACACTGTGGAGTTGTTGAAGTGTACGTTCCCTACAGCAATCAGAACAACCTAAATACGTTGGGGCCCGGACTCTACAAGGTGTCGAAAGCATTCCACAGTTTTGTCAAATTGGGTGGATGTCCTTTGGGTGGTGGACCATTCTTGATACGCATGGGAAACTGTTGAGAATGACAAACCCAGCAGCATTGCAGTTCTTGACACAAACCGGTGCGCCTGGTACCACCTACTACCAGACCCCGTTCAAAGGCACATTACATTACATTTGTTACATTACATTTGTTGTCTAGCCCATTCACCCTCTGAATGACACACATACACAATCCATGTCTCAACTGTCTGAAGGCTTCAAAATCATTCTTTAACCTGTCTCCTCCCCTTCATCTACACTGATGGAAGTGGATTTAACAAGTGACATCGATAAGGGATCATAGCTTTCACCTGGATTCACCTGGTCAGTCTATGTCATGGAAAGAGCAGCTGTTCCTAATTGTTTTGTCCACTCAGTGTACATTCAGTAGAAGAACACCACAGGAGGTTGGTGGCACCTGAATTAGGGAGGACGGGCTCGGGGTAATGACTGGAGTGGAATAGGTGGAATGGTTTCCATGTGTTTGATGCCGTTCCAGCCATTACTATGAGCTGCCCTCCCCTCAGCAGCCTCAAATGAAGAACACATGAATACGTTCCACTTCCAACCATTTATCTGTAGACGGATATCAGTTCTGTTTATACAGCATGAAGACTGTATGACCCTTAGTGTCACTGGCATTTAGACTCATCAGAGAAGAGCAGTGGGGAGATATTTCATCTAACTTTATGGAAGTACAAATCTTTTTTTCTCAGAGAGACTTGAGCGAAGTGTCTTGAAATAAAAAAGGTCCAATTCAGTTAAGTGCTGCTTTCAGTGTGAAATATCAAATACCATCGGCTGTAAAGTGACCAAACTCTGTCAATTAAAGTGAAGAAACAGAGAAAAGCTATTCTTGGGGAGGATTGTCATTCAGCTCATCAAGTTGAATGACGCAGTCAAGCCAGCAGCACATTGTAAAAAAGGCCTTTAAACAGGCAGGTTAGCGTTTCTTTGTCATGAATCTTGTTCTGGAGGCAGTTCTGCAGAGTGATCACTAGCTAGCACAGCCACAAAGTCATAAAATCAGATTTTAAATCTAACTTTAATCTTAACCACACTGATAAACCTAAACTAAGACCAAAAAGCAACATAGCCAATTTTGACTTTTCAGCTGGCCAATCTAGCGGAAATTGCTCAGTTCTGCCTCCAAGACAAGATTCATGACAATAAATGTCAATCTGCTTTGAACAGCTAAAAGTTTGGAAACTTTATTCATTTAACTGGGCTTCCTATCTTTGGTCTGGTAGAATAAAATCTCTCTCTCTCTCTCTCTCTCTCTCTCTCTCTCTCTCTCTCTCTCTCTCTCTCTCTCTCTCTCTCTCTCTCTCTCTCTCTCTCTCTCTCTCTCTCTCTCTCTCTCTCTCTCTCTCTCTCTCTCTCTCTCTCTCTCTCTCTCTCTCTCTCTCTCTCTCTCTCTCTCTCTCTCTCTCTCTCTCTCTCTCTCTCTCTCTCTCTCTCTCTCTCTCTCTCTCTCTCTCTCTCTCTCTACATTGTACAGATACATCAACAAGGAGTGGGAGTGTTGGAGAGATAGATGGACAGAGAGAAGAGACAGAGAGAGAGAAGAGAGATGGAGAGAGAGACAGAGAGAGAGAAGAGACAGACAGAGAGAGAGAAGAGTGTACATTGTACAGATACATCAACAAGGAGTGGGAGTGTTGGAGAGATAGAAGGAAAAGGAGAAGTATTGTCCCTTAAATACATAGCAACAACGTAGCCGTGAGAACAAACAACTGACAACAGAAAGCCCTATTCCCTATATAGTGCACTACTGTTGACCAGAGCTCTATTCCCTATATAGTGGATTGCTGTTGACAAGAGCCCTATTCCCTATATAGTGGAATACAGTTGACAAGATCCATATTCCCTATATAATAAACTACTGTTAATCCCAATATAGTGGACTGCTGTTGACAAGAGCCAAGCCGTAGCTCTCTGGTCAAAAGTAGTTCACAGTGTAGGGAATAGGGTACCATTTTGGACACATTGTGTACTCCAGGAGGGATGTATTCAACAACAGCCTTCTTCTTAGGACATTTCAAGGATTCCTGTTGAATATAATAATGCATTTCCATAGTGGATTTCCAATTTCTTGAATTTCTAGCTGCAGTTCGCCACCACCACCTGATGGAGGCGCTCCTGAGCTTCTGTTAATAATTCCGTAACATCACCCGAATAGGTTTAGTACTGGTGAAAATATCACATCAAAATATCAACATTAAAAGTTTGTTGTTGTATTACAACTGTGAGGTCTTAAAGTGTGAAATACACCACTGTGGGCAACTGTGCAATCATAGTAACTGATGCAATTAAAGCAGGCTAAATTATAACCTGTTTCTACACCCTCAGTCAATGTGGATCTACATGTGGGCACTTCAAGGTAATAACAAAAATATCTTCCATGAATCTTGTCAATTAAAAAAAGAATGTATGATTTATGTACCACACTGAATAATGTTGGAATGACAATTGGTGGGAATAATCATACGACACAACGGTAATACATGAAACAGTCCAGTACCTTGAGTAAAGAGCTCATATCTCCGACAATTGGCAAGGCAGTCTGTTGGAAAGACAAATTGTCATCATACATTTTGTATAATGACTATAGATGTAAAGAAATGTCAATGAATATTTTTGTGATCTTTTTCAGTCAGATCATAGTTGAATGAACCTGTCATAATTATCTTAGCATCACTCGAACTCTTATGAATGATGCTGAAACACTCAAAGTTACCATGATTGTTTTTATGGTGGTATGAATGCCTTATACATAACCCCTTCAAGTACAGTGTAACCAAATCTTCTCCTGTGATTTCAGTTTTCTGTAAAATAATTGTATTTCTGTGGTTTTGAGGCATTTAACCTTAATATGGTACAGTGGGCTTAGCACCTCCAAGTGACACTGACACAGTATATCTCTGAGAGAGAGATGAGAAAGAGATGAGCGGTTAACTTACTGGTTGACCCGGTGGGCCAGGGGGACCTGGGGGACCTTCTCGACCAGGGGATCCCTTTAAATGAGATAAATAATGATGTCACCAGCTATGAGACCATCGGAAACACACAGCGCTGCACACCCTTGGCCCACGCTTTGACATTCATCCTAATGGGGTGCTGAGTGTGTGTGTGTGTGTGTGTGTGTGTGTGTGTGTGTGTGTGTGTGTGTGTGTGTGTGTGTGTGTGTGTGTGTGTGTGTGTGTGTTTCTGATGTGTCCAGAAACTGTTGCTATTTCCTCATGCAGACATAAAGGAAACAGACCTTTCATCAGAATGTTAGTTTCTCTTTTTATCTGCAGACCGAGGAGGAGAGGAGCAGAGGAGTGGAGGAGAGGAGGAGAGGAGGAGAGGAGTGGAGGAGTGGAGGAGAGGAGGAGAGGAGTGGAGGAGAGGAAGAGTGGAGGAGAGGAAGAGTTGAGGAGAGGAGGAGTGGAGGAGAGGAAGAGTGGAGGAGAGGAGGAGTGGAGGAGAGGAAGAGTGGAGGAGAGGAGGAGTGGAGGAGAGGAGGAGTGGAGGAGAGGAGGAGTGGAGGAGAGGAGTGGAGGAGATGAAGAGTGGAGGAGAGGAAGTAAGGAAGAGTGGAGAGGAAGAGTGGAGGAGAGGAGGAGAGGAGGAGTGGAGGAGAGGAGTGGAGGAGAGGAAGAGTGGAGAAAAGGAAGAGTGGAGGAGTGAATGAGAGGAGGAGAGGAGCGGAGGAGTGGAGGAGAGGAGGAGAGGAGTGGAGGAGAGGAGGAGAGGAGTGGAAGAGAGGAAGGGTTGAGGAGAGGAGGAGTGGAGGAGAGGAGTGAGAAGAGAGGAAGGAAGGTCTTGATCCCACTAACCTCTCTCCCCGGGGTCCCAGCAGGGCCTGAGAATCCAGAGGGTCCACGAGGGCCCTAGGAGAGAAGACAACCCCCATAACACATTAATGAGATCAGGGCCCGTATCTTAAAAGCCTCTCAGATTAGGATTGCTGACCTAGGAATAGAATATACTGTATATCCTCAATCCTCACAAAGAAGACATACAACTAACGCATATGATAAGCCTGACACCAGACCTGTTGAAACTAATACCAGTCTTGAAACTAACACCAGTCCTGAAACTAACACCAGTCCTGAAACTAACACCAGTCCTGAAACTAACACCAGTCCTGATGAGACTAACACCAGTCCTGATGAGACTAACACCAGTCCTGTAGAGACTAACACCAGTCCTGATGAGACTAACACTAGTCCTGTAGAGACTAACACCAGTCCTGTAGAGACTAACACCAGTCCTGAAACTAACACCAGTCCTGATGAGACTAACACCAGTCCTGATGAGACTAACACCAGTCCTGTAGAGACTAACACCAGTCCTGATGAGACTAACACTAGTCCTGTAGAGACTAACACCAGTCCTGTAAAGACTAACACCAGTCCTGAAGCTAACACCAGTCCTGATGAGACTAACACCAGTCCTGATGAGACTAACACCAGTCCTGTAGAGACTAACACCAGTCCTGATGAGACTAACACCAGTCCTGATGAGACTAACACCAGTCCTGTAGAGACTAACACCAGTCCTGATGAGACTAGCACCAGTCCTGATGAGACTAACACCAGTCCTGATGAGACTAACACCAGTCCTGATGAGACTAACACCAGTCCTGATGAGACTAACACCAGTCCTGATGAGACTATCACCAGTCCTGATGAGACTAACACCAGTCCTGTTGAGACTAACACCAGTCCTGATGAGACTAACACCAGTCCTGATGAGACTAACACCAGTCCTGTAGAGACTAACACCAGTCCTGATGAGACTAGCACCAGTCCTGATGAGACTAACACCAGTCCTGATGAGACTAACACCAGTCCTGATGAGACTAACACCAGTCCTGATGAGACTAACACCAGTCCTGATGAGACTAACACCAGTCCTGTTGAGATTAACACCAGTCCTGATGAAACTAACACCAGTCCTGATGAGACTAACACCAGTCCTGATGAGACTAACACCAGTCCTGATGAGACTAACACCAGTCCTGATGAGACTAACACCAGTCCTGATGAAACTAACACCAGTCCTGTTGAGACTAACACCAGTTCTGATGAGACTAACACCAGTCCTGATGAGACTAACACCAGTCCTGATGAGACTAACACCAGTCCTGATGAGACTAACACCAGTCCTGTTGAGACTAACACCAGTCCTGATGAGACTAACACCAGTTCTGTTGAGACTAACACCAGTCCTGATGAGACTAACACCAGTCCTGATGAGACTAACACCAGTCCTGATGAGACTAACACCAGTCCTGATGAGACTAACACCAGTCCTGATGAGACTAACACCAGTCCTGTTGAGACTAACACCAGTCCTGATGAGACTAACACCAGTCCTGATGAGACTAACACCAGTCCTGATGAGACTAACACCAGTCCTGATGAGACTAACACCAGTCCTGTTGAGACTAACACCAGTCCTGATGAGACTAACACCAGTTCTGTTGAGACTAACACCAGTCCTGATGAGACTAACACCAGTCCTGATGAGACTAACACCAGTCCTAATGAGACTAACACCAGTCCTGATGAGACTAACACCAGTCCTGATGAGACTAACACCAGTCCTGATGAGACTAACACCAGTCCTGATGAGACTAACACCAGTCCTGATGAGACTAACACCAGTCCTGATGAGACTAACACCAGTCCTGATGAGACTAACACCAGTCCTGATGAGACTAACACCAGTCCTGATGAGACTAACACCAGTCCTGATGAGACTAACACCAGTCCTGTTGAGACTAACACCAGTCCTGATGAGACTAACACCAGTCCTGATGAGACTAACATCAGTCCTGTAGAGACTAACACCAGTCCTGATGAGACTAGCACCAGTCCTGATGAGACTAACACCAGTCCTGATGAGACTAACACCAGTCCTGATGACACTAACACCAGTCCTGATGAGACTAACACCAGTCCTGATGAGACTAACACCAGTCCTGATGAGACTAACACCAGTCCTGATGAGACTAACACCAGTCCTGATGAGACTAACACCAGTCCTGATGAGACTAACACCAGTCCTGATGAGACTAACACCAGTCCTGTAGAGACTAACACCAGTCCTGATGAGACTAACACTAGTCCTGTAGAGACTAACACCAGTCCTGTAGAGACTAACACCAGTCCTGAAACTAACACCAGTCCTGATGAGACTAACACCAGTCCTGATGAGACTAACACCAGTCCTGTAGAGACTAACACCAGTCCTGATGAGACTAACACTAGTCCTGTAGAGACTAACACCAGTCCTGTAAAGACTAACACCAGTCCTGAAGCTAACACCAGTCCTGATGAGACTAACACCAGTCCTGATGAGACTAACACCAGTCCTGTAGAGACTAACACCAGTCCTGATGAGACTAACACCAGTCCTGATGAGACTAACACCAGTCCTGTAGAGACTAACACCAGTCCTGATGAGACTAGCACCAGTCCTGATGAGACTAACACCAGTCCTGATGAGACTAACACCAGTCCTGATGAGACTAACACCAGTCCTGATGAGACTAACACCAGTCCTGATGAGACTAACACCAGTCCTGATGAGACTAACACCAGTCCTGTTGAGACTAACACCAGTCCTGATGAGACTAACACCAGTCCTGATGAGACTAACACCAGTCCTGTAGAGACTAACACCAGTCCTGATGAGACTAGCACCAGTCCTGATGAGACTAACACCAGTCCTGATGAGACTAACACCAGTCCTGATGAGACTAACACCAGTCCTGATGAGACTAACACCAGTCCTGATGAGACAAACACCAGTCCTGTTGAGATTAACACCAGTCCTGATGAAACTAACACCAGTCCTGATGAGACTAACACCAGTCCTGATGAGACTAACACCAGTCCTGATGAGACTAACACCAGTCCTGATGAGACTAACACCAGTCCTGATGAAACTAACACCAGTCCTGTTGAGACTAACACCAGTTCTGATGAGACTAACACCAGTCTTGATGAGACTAACACCAGTCCTGATGAGACTAACACCAGTCCTGATGAGACTAACACCAGTCCTGATGAGACTAACACCAGTCCTGTTGAGACTAACACCAGTCCTGATGAGACTAACACCAGTTCTGTTGAGACTAACACCAGTCCTGATGAGACTAACACCAGTCCTGATGAGACTAACACCAGTCCTGATGAGACTAACACCAGTCCTGATGAGACTAACACCAGTCCTGATGAGACTAACACCAGTCCTGTTGAGACTAACACCAGTCCTGATGAGACTAACACCAGTCCTGATGAGACTAACACCAGTCCTGATGAGACTAACACCAGTCCTGATGAGACTAACACCAGTCCTGTTGAGACTAACACCAGTCCTGATGAGACTAACACCAGTTCTGTTGAGACTAACACCAGTCCTGATGAGACTAACACCAGTCCTGATGAGACTAACACCAGTCCTAATGAGACTAACACCAGTCCTGATGAGACTAACACCAGTCCTGATGAGACTAACACCAGTCCTGATGAGACTAACACCAGTCCTGATGAGACTAACACCAGTCCTGATGAGACTAACACCAGTCCTGATGAGACTAACACCAGTCCTGATGAGACTAACACCAGTCCTGATGAGACTAACACCAGTCCTGATGAGACTAACACCAGTCCTGATGAGACTAACACCAGTCCTGTTGAGACTAACACCAGTCCTGATGAGACTAACACCAGTCCTGATGAGACTAACATCAGTCCTGTAGAGACTAACACCAGTCCTGATGAGACTAGCACCAGTCCTGATGAGACTAACACCAGTCCTGATGAGACTAACACCAGTCCTGATGAGACTAACACCAGTCCTGATGAGACTAACACCAGTCCTGATGAGACTAACACCAGTCCTGATGAGACTAACACCAGTCCTGATGAGACTAACACCAGTCCTGATGAGACTAACACCAGTCCTGATGAGACTAACACCAGTCCTGATGAGACTAACACCAGTCCTGTAGAGACTAACACCAGTCCTGATGAGACTAACACCAGTCCTGATGAGACTAACACCAGTCCTGTTGAGACTAACACCAGTCCTAATGAGACTAACACCAGTCCTGATGAGACTAACACCAGTCCTGATGAGACTAACACCAGTCCTGATGAGACTAACACCAGTCCTGATGAGACTAACACCAGTCCTGATGAGACTAACACCAGTCCTGATGAGACTAACACCAGTCCTGATGAGACTAACACCAGTCCTGATGAGACTAACACCAGTCCTGATGAGACTAACACCAGTCCTGATGAGACTAACACCAGTCCTGATGAGACTAACACCAGTCCTGATGAGACTAACACCAGTCCTGATGAGACTAACACCAGTCCTGTTGAGACTAACACCAGTCCTGATGAGACTAACACCAGTCCTGATGAGACTAACATCAGTCCTGTAGAGACTAACACCAGTCCTGATGAGACTAGCACCAGTCCTGATGAGACTAACACCAGTCCTGATGAGACTAACACCAGTCCTGATGAGACTAACACCAGTCCTGATGAGACTAACACCAGTCCTGATGAGACTAACACCAGTCCTGATGAGACTAACACCAGTCCTGATGAGACTAACACCAGTCCTGATGAGACTAACACCAGTCCTGATGAGACTAACACCAGTCCTGATGAGACTAACACCAGTCCTGTAGAGACTAACACCAGTCCTGATGAGACTAACACCAGTCCTGATGAGACTAACACCAGTCCTGTTGAGACTAACACCAGTCCTAATGAGACTAACACCAGTCCTGATGAGACTAACACCAGTCCTGATGAGACTAACACCAGTCCTGATGAGACTAACACCAGTCCTGATGAGACTAACACCAGTCCTGATGAGACTAACACCAGTCCTGATGAGACTAACACCAGTCCTGTTGAGACTAACACCAGTCCTAATGAGACTAACACCAGTCCTGATGAGACTAACACCAGTCCTGATGAGACTAACACCAGTCCTGATGAGACTAACACCAGTCCTGATGAGACTAACACCAGTCCTGATGAGACTAACACCAGTCCTGATGAGACTAACACCAGTCCTGTTGAGACTAACACCAGTCCTAATGAGACTAACACCAGTCCTGATGAGACTAACACCAGTCCTGATGAGACTAACACCAGTCCTAATGAGACTAACACCAGTCCTGTTGAGACTAACACCAGTCCTAATGAGACTAACACCAGTCCTGATGAGACTAACACCAGTCCTGATGAGACTAACACCAGTCCAGATGAGACTAACACCAGTCCTGATGAGACTAACACCAGTCCTGATGAGACTAACACCAGTCCTGATGAGACTAACACCAGTCCTGTTGAGACTAACACCAGTCCTAATGAGACTAACACCAGTCCTGATGAGACTAACACCAGTCCTGATGAGACTAACACCAGTCCTGATGAGACTAACACCAGTCCTGATGAGACTAACACCAGTCCTGATGAGACTAACACCAGTCCTGATGAGACTAACACCAGTCCTGTTGAGACTAACACCAGTCCTAATGAGACTAACACCAGTCCTGATGAGACTAACACCAGTCCTGATGAGACTAACACCAGTCCTGATGAGACTAACACCAGTCCTGATGAGACTAACACCAGTCCTGATGAGACTAACACCAGTCCTGATGAGACTAACACCAGTCCTGTTGAGACTAACACCAGTCCTAATGAGACTAACACCAGTCCTGATGAGACTAACACCAGTCCTGATGAGACTAACACCAGTCCTGATGAGACTAACACCAGTCCTGATGAGACTAACACCAGTCCTGATGAGACTAACACCAGTCCTGATGAGACTAACACCAGTCCTGATGAGACTAACACCAGTCCTGATGAGACTAACACCAGTCCTGATGAGACTAACACCAGTCCTGTTGAGACTAACACCAGTCCTAATGAGACTAACACCAGTCCTGATGAGACTAACACCAGTCCTGATGAGACTAACACCAGTCCTGATGAGACTAACACCAGTCCTGATGAGACTAACACCAGTCCTGATGAGACTAACACCAGTCCTGATGAGACTAACACCAGTCCTAAACCCCAAAAATATATGATGCATAAATGCATAAACTACAATATCATTGGAATTAAATTGTTGTTTCAGATTTGATATCCTCAACCTTTATACTGAAGACTAAGGTTTCATCTAAGCATCCAGGAGCACACTACTGGAGGGTACTGTATGTACTGTACGCTATTCTATATTCTAATATCACAGGGATCAGATGGATGTGTGTGTGTGTGTGTGTGTGTGTCTGGACAGGAGATATTCTTCCACATACCTCAAATCCTCTCTCTCCTCTCTGTCCCATGGGGCCCTATAAGAACACATCACACAGCTTGTTTACAACAACACCACACCACCCTTCAGCACACACACACACCCACCCACCCACCCACCCACCCACCCACACACACACACACACACACACACACACACACACACACACACACACACACACACACACACACACACACACACACACACACACACACACACACACACACACACACACACACACAGACAGACAGACAGACAGACAGACAGACAGACAGACAGACAGACAAACCAACTTGTTATTAACACCAACAGCAGTTCAGTCCAAGATCCAGTAAAGGACTGTGTTTCAACATCCATCCTTTGCTATGTTCCATTGATCCCTTGCTTTCCAACAACTCTGAATATCACTATTTAATAAACCAAAGGGCAAAACTCAAGCGGGCATTTTTGAAGTTGAAACCAGCAGCAGCCTCACAGAAGATAGATAGATGGTGAAGTAGTGTGTAATGCTGAAGGTCCACAATGTTTGTAAATCTAATCTGGGAATTAATGTTCATTGAATGTAGTCTTTATTGTATCATTCATTTGACCCGGATAAAATCATATATAAGTCTATGCACAAGCCATTCTGAAGATGACTGAACTGAAGAGGTGTGTGTCCAACAGAAAGGTTTTGTGAAGACTACAGGTTAGAGAGATGGGGTTGCAACTGCTGTGATTCTCTGGAGGATTGGTTTGAAAAGCAAAACATTTATTTGTGAAAATGTCAACGGACAATAAAGTATGAACAAGAGAAAAATGAGAAATGTTCCAGTGCCATGTACTCACAGGAGGTCCTTCAACGCCCAGACCAGGCTCTCCTTTCTCCCCTAGGTCTCCTGGTACACCAGGGACGCCACGCTCACCCTGACAGGGAGGAGAGGGGGGAACAGGGAACTCATTATGATGACTGCTAAAGGGAAAAGAGGGGGGAACAGGGAACTCATTATGATGACTGTTAAAGGGAAGAGAGGGGGGAACAGGGAACTCATTATGATGACTGCTAAAGGGAAGAGAGGGGGGAACAGGGAACTCATTTTGTTGACTGTTAAAGGGAGGAGAGGGGGGAACAGGGAACTCATTATGATGACTGTTAAAGGGAAGAGAGGGGGGAACAGGGAACTCATTTTGATGACTGTTAAAGGGAGGAGAGGGGGGGACAGGGAACTCATTATGATGACTGTTAAAGGGAAGAGAGGGGGGAACAGGGAACTCATTATGATGACTGTTAAAGGGAAGAGAGGGGGGAACATGGAACTCATTTTGATGTCTGTTAAAGGGAAGAGAGTGCCATTTGGGACCCAGCTCAATAAAAGGAGAGTTCCCTGGCTTTAACAGGACCTGTGTTTCAGATCCTTGACATCAGTGAATAATGTATGCCACCACACTACAGTAACTGCAGAGATTTTTGTACATGTATGTGATCATTGTGGGAATTGAACCCTCATCCTTGGCGTTGCTAGTGCCACACTCTTACCAACTGAGCCACAAGTGGATGAACTGGGTTGATGTGAGGTATTAGAAGAGCTAGTCATGCTTCAGATTTTTTCTAATGTGGATCATCATAGCCAGAGGAAATATCCGTCATCTAGCTAGAGAATAATAAGTCCAGATTGTGTTAACACTGGGGGGTCTGCCTGTCTGTTTTGTCCCTCTTCCCCCACCATGGGGGGTCTGCCTGTCTGTTTTGTCCCTGTTCCCCCACCATGGGGGGCTGCCTGTCTGTTTTGTCCCTGTTCCCCCACCATGGGGGGCTGCCTGTCTGTTTTGTCCCTGTTCCCCCACCATGGGGGAACAGCCTGTTTTGTCCCTGTTCCCCCACCATGGGGGGCTGCCTGTCTGTTTTGTCCCTGTTCCCCCACCATGGGGGGCTGCCTGTCTGTTTTGTCCCTGTTCCCCCACCATGGGGGGTCTGCCTGTCTGTTTTGTCCCTGTTCCCCCACCATGGGGGGCTGCCTGTCTGTTTTGTCCCTGTTCCCCCACCATGGGGGAACAGCCTGTTTTGGCCCTGTTCCTCCACCATGGGGGGTCTGCCTGTCTGTTTTGTCCCTGTTCCCCCACCATGGGGGGCTGCCTGTCTGTTTTGTCCCTGTTCCCCCACCATGGGGGAACAGCCTGTTTTGTCCCTGTTCCCCCACCATGGGGGGTCTGCCTGTCTGTTTTGTCCCTGTTCCCCCACCATGGGGGGCTGCCTGTCTGTTTTGTCCCTGTTCCCCCACCATGGGGGGCTGCCTGTCTGTTTTGTCCCTGTTCCCCCACCATGGGGGGTCTGCCTGTCTGTTTTGTCCCTGTTCCCCCACCATGGGGGGTCTGCCTGTCTGTTTTGTCCCTGTTCCCCCACCATGGGGGGTCTGCCTGTCTGTTTTGTCCCTGTTCCCCCACCATGGGGGGTCTGCCTGTCTGTTTTGTCCCTGTTCCCCCACCATGGGGGGCTGCCTGTCTGTTTTGTCCCTGTTCCCCCACCATGGGGGGCTGCCTGTCTGTTTTGTCCCTGTTCCCCCACCATGGGGGGTCTGCCTGTCTGTTTTGTCCCTGTTCCCCCACCATGGGGGGTCTGCCTGTCTGTTTTGTCCCTGTTCCCCCACCATGGGGGGCTGCCTGTCTGTTTTGTCCCTGTTCCCCCACCATGGGGGGCTGCCTGTCTGTTTTGTCCCTGTTCCCCCACCATGGGGGTCTGCCTGTCTGTTTTGTCCCTGTTCCCCCACCATGGGGGGCTGCCTGTCTGTTTTGTCCCTGTTCCCCCACCATGGGGGTCTGCCTGTCTGTTTTGTCCCTGTTCCCCCACCATGGGGGGCTGCCAGCCTGTTTTGTCCCTCTTCCCCCACCATGGGGGGCTGCCTGTCTGTTTTGTCCCTGTTCCCCCACCATGGGGGGCTGCCAGCCTGTTTTGTCCCTCTTCCCCCACCATGGGGGGCTGCCTGTCTGTTTTGTCCCTGTTCCCCCACCATGGGGGGTTGCCTGTCTGTTTTGTCCCTCTTCCCCCACCATGGGGGGTTGCCTGTCTGTTTTGTTCCTCTTCCCCCACCATAGGAGTTGTTTTTCTACCTTTGGCCCTCGTGATCCTCTGGGTCCAGATGTCATCCCCTCTCCCTGCCCGGGCAAAAAGAAGAAGAAACCAAATGAGTTCAACATCCCAGACATCATACAGCATAACGTCAGCATTGATAATCAGATGACGCTGACAGACATGGTCGCCTCGCTTCAGGTCCTTAGGAAACTGTGCAGTATTTTGGTTTTTTTATGTATTATTTCTTACATTGTTAGATTACTATTATTTTTTTACAAGCATTTCGCTACACTCGCATTGACATTGACATCTGCTAACCATGTGTACGTGACAATTAACATGTGATATGATGTAAAGATTGGAGGCTAAACATTTAAGATACAGATACAGACCGTCTGAAATATACCAAGACACTCTGACCAAGTAGCTGCAGTTAAAAAGCCTTTATTAAGTCAAATCAAATGTAACTTGTCCCCTGCTTTGTAAACAACAGGTGTAGACTAACAGTAAAATACATACATGTCCTTCCCAGCAATACAGAGATAAAGACAGGAGAGAAATAACAGAAAGTTAAACACATAATAATAGAAGTAATAAAAGATACAGAATTAGTCATGATAACATGTCTATAGTGTCTGCAGGGGGTACCAGTACTGAGTCATGATAACGTGTCTATACTGTCTGCAATGGGCACCAGTACTGAGTCATGATAACGTGTCTATATAGAAGGGGTGCCAGTACTGAGTGGATGTGCAGGGGTACGAGGTCATTGAGGTAGATATGTACATGTAGTTAGAGATAAATAGTAAAGTAGGACTAAATAATAAAGTATCCATGTAGGAAAGTTCAAACAAGCCAGACAATTAATCTACTGCAAATCACACATCAGCAATTCACTTTGAGAACGAGACCGTGTGTCTCCCAGCAGCACAGCTACAGCCTGTGTGAGACTTCAATGGGAATATACCTCCATCTACACAGGGCAAACGGCAGGAACACTTCATTTCACCGCGAGCCTTGTGTTCAATACTCTCCTACAACATGTTTTAACAGCGTCTACGTTGCGAAGTCAGACCCATAATGCTCTGCTGCTGCCACACACACAGAAGTCCAGGGGTGTCTCCCAAATAACACCCTATTCCCTATATAGTGGCCCCATGGGTCCTGGTCAAAAATGATGCACTATGAAGGGAATAGGGTGCCATTCTGGACGCAGCCTTGATTGGGATCGGGGATAAGCATTATTTACAGTACACCCCCTTGATGGAAAATGGATTTCTGTGTTCAGCATGCATTAGTGCTCCAACTAAGTCCTGCATTTGCACAATGTAAATCAGCCATCTGAAACGTTGCTTCATGCTAATGCAGCAGTTCTGAAATAAAGCTCCCCCACATTTTAAGAAGTGTTCAGAGGACAAATTAAAATAGTTGGATGAACTCAAATAACCTGTGTTACTCTGGTTTTACTTCCTCAAGGGTGTAGTGGTGTGTCATCTGAATTGGCACTAAATTCAATATGTAAATAAGTTGAAATGTGCCAATAAAGAACGGTTTAAATGTCATCTCTCTCTCTCGCTCTCTCTCACCTTAATTCATCTATCCACCCCCCTCCCTCTATCCCTCCATCACTGCCCTCCTCAACTACTCACAGGCCGTGTCCCAAATCTTGCTTGCCCACTACTTACTTAAACTGCATACTGTGTAGTACTAATCATACAAAATACTATTTAGAATACACTGGTTAGTAACAATGAATGCAGTAACAACAATCAGCATACTAGGCTCCTCCTACTGAGACTGTGCCATCTAATGTTCCCTGCTGGGAACGTAATGTTGTGTTTACGGATGAATTAATATTATGCTACACAAAGATACATAACATACATTTTTCTAAACTAATCCAATCTGTTAGTTGGACTTATTGCACCCATTACTGAGCTGTTGTTCCAGTTTAGATGGTTATTTATTCTTCTGTTTAACCCTGCCAGTCATTCTGAAACTGTAAGGGATCTCGTCCCCCTCTGAGGAGGAGAAGCGAGAAGGATCGGAGGACCAAAACGCAGTGTGGTAAGTGTCCATAATGTTTATTTTAAAACATAAACTGAACACTACGAAATACAAAACAATAAACGTGAAATGAACGAAACAGTCCCGTGTGGCGACAAACACTGACACGGAAGACAAACACCCACAACTCAAATGTTAAATCAAGCTACCAAAGTATGACTCTCAATCAGGGACAACAATTGACAGCTGCCTCTGATTGAGAACCATACTAGGCCGAACTCAAAAACCAACATAGAAAAACAAACATAGACTGCCCACCCCAACTCACGCCCTGACCATACTAAAACAAAGATAAAATAACAGAACTATGGTCAGAACGTGACAGAAACCATGTTGTTGTGAGTGAAAAACACTTCCAGTTGTTGGATATCCCCACTCTGCCTGGATTCCAATAGGATTCAAACATCACTTTGCAAGCCAGCATGAGTCCAAAACACAGCAAAGGCTGGTCACCAGCAAACACAGTGAAGGCACCATGAAAACACAGTGAAGGCTGGTCACCTATAAACACAGTGAAGGCACCATGAAAACATAGTGAAGGCACCATAAAACACAGTGAAGGCTGGTCACCAGCAAAATACAGTGAAGGCACCATGAAAACATAGTGAAGGCACCATGAAAACACAGTGAAGGCAACATGAAAACACAGTGAAGGCACAATGAAAACACAGTGAAGGCTGGTCACCAGCAAACACAGTGAAGGCACCATGAAAACACAGTGAAGGAACCATGAAAAGATAGTGAAGGTACAATGAAAACACAGTGAAGGCACCATGAAAACACAGTGAAGGCTGGTCACCAGCAAACACAGTGAAGGCAACATGAAAACACGGTGAAGGCACCATGAAAACACAATGAAGGATGCATGAAAACACAGTGAAGGCAGCATAAAACAAAGTGAAGGCAGGTCACCAGCAAAACACAATGAAAACACAATGAAGGCACCATGAAAACAGAGTGAAGGAACCATGAAAACACAGTGAAGGAACCATGAAAACACAGTGAAGGCACCATGAAAACTCAGTGAAGGCACCATGAAAACACAGTGAAAACACCATGAAAACTCAGTGAAGGAACCATGAAAACTCAGTGAATGAACCATGAAAACTCAGTGAATGAACCATGAAAACTCAGTGAAGGAACCATGAAAACACAGTGAAGGCTGGTCACCAGTAAAATCAGCAGTGGTGGAAAAAGTTCTCAACTGTCAAACCGGAGTAAAAGTAAAGATAATAAAAATTGACTCAAGTAAAATACTACTTGAGTAAAAGTCTAAATGTATTTGGTTTTAAATATACTTAGGTATCAAAAGTACAGTTGAAGTCGGAAGTTTACATACACCTTAGCCAAATACATTTAAATTAAGTTTTTCATCATTCCTGACATTTAATCCTAGTTAAAAATTCCCTGTTTTAGGTCAGTTAGGATCACCACTTTATTTTAAGAATGCAAAATGTCTGAATAAAAGTAGAGATAATTATTTATTTCAGCTTTTATTCTTTCATCACATTCCCAGTGGGTCAGAAGTTTACATACATTCAATTAGTATTTGGTAGCATTGCCTTTAAATTGTTTAACTAGGGTCAAACGTTTTGGGTAGCCTTCCACAAGCTTCCCACAATAAGTTGGGTGAATTTTGTGTAACTGAGTCAGGTTTGTAGGCCTCCTTGCTCGCACACGCTTTTTCAGTTCTGTCCACAAATTTTCTACAGGATTGAGGTCAGGGCTTTGTAATGGCGACTCCAATACCTTGACTTTGTTGTCCTTAAGCCATTTTGCCACAACTTTGGAAGTATGCTTGAGGTCACTGTCCATTTGGTGTTCTTCGGCTTGCAAGCCTCCCCCCTTTTCCTACAAACTTAACGATGGTCATTATGGCCAAACAGTTCTATTTTTGTTTCATCAGACCAGAGGACATTTCTCCAAAATGTACGATCTTTGTCCCCATGTGCAGTTGCAAACCATAGTCTGGCTTTTTTTATGGCAGTTTTGGAGCATTGGCCTCCTCCTTGCTGAGCAGCCTTTTTACTGTGGATATAGATACTTTTGTACTTTTGTTCTGTTATTGATTTGCACTTTTTGCACCAAAGTACATTCATCCTTCTCTCTCTACATTCCTCCATACTTCCCTCTCATCATTCCTCCATCCTTCCCTCTCTACATCCCTCCATCCTTCCCTCTCTACATCCCTCCATCCTTCCCTCTGTATCCCTCCATCCTTCCCTCTCTATATCCCTCCATCCTTCCCTCTCTATATCCCTCCATCCTTCCCTATCTACATCCCTCCATCCTTCCCTCTCTACATCCCTCCATCCTTCCCTTTCTGTATCCCTCCATCCTTCCCTCTCTACATCCCTCCATCCTTCCCTCTGTATCCCTCCATCCTTCCCTCTGTATCCCTCCATCCTTCCCTCTCTACATCCCTCCATCCTTCCCTCTCTATATCCCTCCATCCTTCCCTCTCTGTATCCCTCCATCCTTCCCTCTCTACATCCCTCCATCCTTCCCTCTCTATATCCCTCCATCCTGCCCTCCTCCACACTTGTTTACCTACTCACTTTCTTAGAGACATTCCTCTCCCTGACACCATTAACATGCAAACATCTCTCTTATTACTCTGCTCTACCGAGCACATTAGCTCTTAATGTGTGTGTGTGTGTTTGTGTGCGCTCCGACCTAATGAGTAGTTCCACTGTCATGCTTAATGTTCAGTTTAGCACCTTCCATGTAGAAACAAACATTATTGCCCTAGCCTATCCTGAGAGCTGGCACCCTATTCCCTACATAGTGCACTACTTTTGACCAGGGCTTTGGAACAGCTTTAGGGAACAGGGTGCCATTCAGAACTCATACCTATACTGCTAGCTGATATCTGCCATCACTGCTTGGGCTTGCACCATGCAAAACGCAGAAAACCTGGGTTACATTTTTTTTACCTCATATTGAAAATACTTACTTTGTGCTTGACTGAGAATGCTCTACTTAATGGACCCAATAGAATAGTTCCAATATGATAAACCCACCCATGTGGCAATCGAGGTAGGCTGGAGCAAACTCTCTAAAAATGTGAATGATTTCAAATAGTATTTGAACCCAGGTCTGAAACACAGTCAAGTCAACCCACACATCTTGACTGTTAAGGTCTGCTACTAGCTCGTACTGCAGGGTTTGTGTCTGTACAGGTAACTAGCTGGTACTGCAGGTGCTGTGTCTGTACAGGTAACTAGCTGGTACTGCAGGTGCTGTGTTTGTACAGGTAACTAGCTGGTACTGCAGGTGCTGTGTCTGTTCATGTAACTAGCTGGTACTGCAGGTGCTGTGTCTGTACAGGTAACTAGCTGGTACTGCAGGTGCTGTGTCTGTACAGGTAACTAGCTGGTACTGCAGGTGCTGTGTCTGTACAGGTAACTAGCTGGTACTGCAGGTGCTGTGTTTGTACAGGTAACTAGCTGGTACTGCAGGTGCTGTGTCTGTACATGTAACTAGCTGGTACTGCAGGTGCTGTGTCTGTACAGGTAACTAGCTGGTACTGCAGGTGCTGTGTCTGTACAGGTAACTAGCTGGTACTGCAGGTGCTGTGTCTGTACAGGTAACTAGCTGGTACTGCAGTGGCTGTGTCTGTACAGGTAACTAGCTGGTACTGCAGGTGCTGTGTCTGTACAGGTAACTAGCTGGTACTGCAGGTGCTGTGTCTGTACAGGTAACTAGCTGGTACTGCAGGTGCTGTGTCTGTACAGGTAACTAACTAGCTGGTACTGCAGGTGCTGTGTCTGTACAGGTAACTAGCTGTTACTGCAGGTGCTGTGTCTGTACAGGTAACTAACTAGCTGGTACTGCAGGTGCAGTACCACCTCAACCCAAATGAACACGTATAGGAGATTCTGGAGCGGCACCCGAGACAGCGTTTCCCACCAACTTCAACAAAACACCAAATGATGGAATTTCTGGTGGAAGAATGTTGTGGGATCCTCCAAAATAATTTCCGACACGATGCCAAGGTGCATTGAAGCTGTTCTGGCTCATGGTGGCCCAACACCCTATTAAGACTCTTTATGTTGGCGTTTCCTTCATTTTGGTAGTTCCCTGCATGTAATGAACACTTCTAAATGCAAAGCCGGGTCCACAAAGTAGTCTGCTGACAGCTGTAAGCCTCAGAACGGAGGTGGAGAGGCCATTACCGTGGCTGGTGTCACTGAATGCTGGATTACTTACTAGCATTGCATCTGCATGATGTCAGGGCTGTGCTACGACAGGCACGCCTCTCAGTCAACATGTTTGCTGCTGTCGTCGCAGCTGTTTCTAGCTGATCTACTACTCTGTGTGTATGTGTGTCTGTGTGTGTGTGTGTGTGTGTGTGTTTATGTGTGTGTTTGTGTGTGTCTGTTTGTGTGTGTCTGTTTGTGAGATCAGGTGTCCAGTGATGACTGATTACCATGCACTGAATTCCAAAGTGATATACTAATCTACTGTGTGTGTGTGTGTGTGTGTGTGTGTGTGTGTGTGTGTGTGTGTGTGTGTGTGTGTGTGTGTGTGTGTGTGTGTGTGTGGATAAGGCTGATAAAGTGATAATAGTGTCTGCCTGCGTCCCAGATGGGACCCTATTCCATACTGTAGTGCACTACTTTGACCGGAGCCCTATGAGCTCTCAGCAAACTCACCAGCTGTTCAGCTACTGGCTCTCCAGGCTCTCCCTTGGGTCCAGGCAGGCCCTGGGGTCCCATCACATCTCCAGAGTCCCCCTAGGGAGAGAGATAGACAGACAGTCATCTCTACAGTACAGGGGGTGACTCTGAGTGACTGATGGGCCGTGTCATCTCTACAGTACAGGGGGTGACTCTGAGTGACTGATGGGCCGTGTCATCTCTACAGTACAGGGGGTGACTCTGAGTGACTGATGGGCCGTGTCATCTCTACAGTACAGGGGGTAACTCTGAGTGACTGATGGGCCGTGTCATCTCTACAGTACAGGGGGTGACTCTGAGTGACTGATCTGTCACCCCACTTCACTATGAATGACACACACAGTGTGGGAGGTAGGGGGGAGGGGGGGAGTCAGAGACTAAAGCTGAGGATATCTGTCACCCCACTTCACTATGAATGACACACACAGTATCGGAGGTAGGGAGGGAGGGGGGGGGGGGGTCAGAGACTAAAGCTGAGGATATCTGTCACCCCACTTCACTATGAATGACACACACAGTGTGGGAGGTAGGGGGGAGGGAAGGTGGGGAGTCAGAGACTAAAGCTGAGGATATCTGTCACTCCACTTCACTATGAATGACACACACAGTGTGGGAGGTAGGGGGGGGGGAGTCAGAGGCTAAAGCTGAGGATATCTGTCACCCTACTGGAATCATTTTACACAACAACAGGGGTTAATTAGGAAATTACAACCCAAAACAATATTATTGTATTTTTTTCTTTAGTCCACAGCGTGTTTGTGTGCGTGATGGAAACAGACCCGGCAGTATTTTATAAACTGTAGCATGCAGCCTTGTCAGAGATGGGTGTGTGTGTACAGGCCACGATAGAGCTGAGCTCACCATGCACAGTCTACAGGACTATACACCAGTGGAACCACTTAATACAGACTATACCCCAGTATAACCACTTAATACAGACTATACCCCAGTATGACCACTTAATACAGGCTATACCCCAGTATAACCACTTAATACAGGACTATACCCCAGTATAACCACTTAATACAGACTATACCCCAGTATAACCACTTAATACAGACTATACCCCAGTACAACCACTTAATACAGACTATACCCCAGTATAACCACTTAATACAGACTATACCCCAGTACAACCACTTAATACAGACTATACCCCAGTACAACCACTTAATACAGACTATACCCCAGTATAACCACTTAATACAGACTATACCCCAGTAGAACCACTTAATACAGACTATACCCCAGTACAACCACTTAACACAGGCTATACCCCAGTATGACCACTTAATACAGGCTATACCCCAGTATGACCACTTAATACAGACTATACCCCAGTATAACCACTTAATACAGACTATACCCCAGTATAACCACTTAATACAGGCCC
The DNA here is from genome assembly GCF_013265735.2 of Oncorhynchus mykiss. NCBI lineage: Eukaryota > Metazoa > Chordata > Actinopteri > Salmoniformes > Salmonidae > Oncorhynchus > Oncorhynchus mykiss. The sequence goes on from NC_048587.1 coordinate 60,461,654, forward strand.
ATACCCCAGTATAACCATTTAATATAGGACTATACCCCAGTATAACCACTTAATACAGACTATACCCCAGTATAACCACTTAATACAGGCCCATACCCCAGTATAACCATTTAATATAGGACTATACCCCAGTATAACCACTTAATACAGGCTATACCCCAGTATAACCCCTTAATACAGGGTATACCCCAGTATAACCCCTCAATGCAGACTATACCCCAGTATAACCCCTTAATACAGGCTATACCCCAGTAGAACCACTTAATACAGGACTATACCCCAGTATAACCACTTAATACAGGACTATACCCCAGTATAACCACTTAATACAGACTATACCCCAGTATAACCACTTAATACAGACTATACCCCAGTACAACCACTTAATACAGACTATACCCCAGTATAACCACTTAATACAGACTATACCCCAGTACAACCACTTAATACAGACTATACCCCAGTACAACCACTTAATACAGGCTATACCCCAGTATGACCACTTAATACAGACTATACCCCAGTATAACCACTTAATACAGGCCCATACCCCAGTATAACCATTTAATATAGGACTATACCCCAGTATAACCACTTAATACAGGCTATACCCCAGTATAACCCCTTAATACAGGGTATACCCCAGTATAACCCCTTAATACAGACTATACCCCAGTATAACCCCTTAATACAGGCTATACCCCAGTAGAACCACTTAATACAGGACTATACCCCAGTATAACCACTTAATACAGGACTATACCCCAGTATAACCACTTAATACAGGACTATACCCCAGTATAACCACTTAATACAGACTATACCCCAGTATGACCCCTTAAAAGAGGAAGATAGTGGCTATCCAATCTGATAGTCATGCATCATCCTCTACGGTGATGGTGAAACATCTGTCTAATGTCTGCCTGCAGGTCTGTTCTTAAAGGTGTAAGACTTGATTTGAAGCTCTACCTTGTTTCCTTTCAGACCGTCTCTACCAGGTATTCCCTGGTCCCCCGGCGATCCCTAGAAACGGAGGACAGAACAGAGACACATCTGTCAACCAGGTCTTCACACACACACACACACACACACACACATACACACACACACACACATAGATGTGAACAAGTACACAAACACGTACAACTACTGCCCCCTCAACACACACGCCCAACCTCCCATTACCATACAGACACATTTATCTCTCTCCTCCTCTCCGCATCAGCGGGCCCACCATGTTTCAACATCCTTTCCCTTTTCCAGGATGAAATGCCTCTCTTTCCCTCTCCTGCTTCTGAATAAAGACAGATACTCATTATAGGTACAGCAGGTGCAGCAACAGATTGGGGACCATGCCTGCCTCTGCTCCCTCATAACGTAAAACGTTCCGATCTGCCTCTACCCACTAATTCATTCTCAAATTGAATTACTGATCGTCTGTGTAACAATTCAAGACTTTGCCCCCCCCCCCCCTTTTGCCTTCATCAGCTCTCATCTTCTCTCTCTTACTTTCTCTCTGTCTCACCTCAGCGGTTTATCTATGTGTTTCCTTATTGTCCTTTGGTAGGTGTAGTTGGGGGAACAGTGGAACAGGGAGACATGAGAGAAGGAGGAAGATGAGATTGTTCTTTCAGGAGGGGTGGGGTCAATTCCATTTCAACTCAGGAACCAATTCCATTTCAACTCAGGAACCAATTCCATTTCAACTCAGGAAGCAATTCCATTTCAACTCAAGAACCAATTCCATTTCAACTCAGGAACCAATTCCATTTCAACTCAGGAACTAAAAATATCTTCCATAATTGAACTAGAATTGATCACACCCCTGGTTCAAACGGTACTTAATATATGTATTTTAAGTAACATGTCTTTGACCACACCCCTGGTTCAAACGGTACTTAATATATGTATTTGAAGTAACATGTCTTTGACCACACCCCTGGTTCAAACGGTACTTAATACATGTATTTCAAGTAACATGTTTTTGACCACACCCCTGGTTCAAACTGTACTTAATACATGTATTTTAAGTAACATGTCTTTTACTCACCGTCTCTCCTGCAATCCCTGGGAGTCCGATGAGTCCACGAGGACCTTCTTTACCCTGGAAAACAGTCAGAGAAGTGTTAGAGTCTAATATCCCTTCTTCTAGTAATCACAGCCTGGCCCATGGTGACCTGCCTGTCTGGCTAACTGCAGGCAGCCCCAGCAATCACTCTCTGATTCAGAGAGTTGTATTCCTGAGCTGCCAACTGTACACCCCAGTAAAGACATGTTGTTCTGGAGGCCTTTCTGGTCGTCAAAGGGGTTGGAAGTTGGATGCTAAGAAGAAGACATCTCGGGAGGGGTTGGAAATGTGTAGACTGTAGCTAGCTACTAGACACCAGAGGGATATATTACAAAGTAGGTTTAATTAGTTAACCAGCTAACTTTGATAAATAACCAGAAATAACTGTTGATTTTCTGGTTCATTAAGAAAGCTAAACGTGTATGTGTTTTTGGTTGTTCAGTCAATTAGACCAAGCCCATTTCAAGCTTACCTTTCTTAAAAAATAAGGTTATTTGGGGATATTTACTGGCTAACTCCTTGATCCTACTTTGTAGAATACCCTTCAGGACATCCGGCAGTTTTATTTTATTTTAAATTTAGAGTCTGGGATTCGACAGTTGTGTCAAGCTCAAAAGGCATTTAGAAGTTATATCTGTCAAGAATCAAATGGGTAAATATCAAGAACTGAAAAGACCAATGAACCATTTCCCAAATACCAGACTGTAGGGGACAAACTGTAGGGGAAGAAAGAAGATTGCAGCAATCTTTTGGTGTTTGACCTGCTGTGAGAATTGCAGCAATCTGTCTGGTTTGGGAGCTTGACCATCCTCTTTAGGTATCAGAGGGCAGTGGAGGAAAACAGGAGCTATTCAAGTGTTCTATAGTAGCTATATTGAACGACCCACTTCCACTTACAGTCAACAGGTGGCCCAGCCTCAAACGTTTGATTAGTCGTACTGGTTGATAAGAATTTGATCAGGATTTTAATCCCCAAGGGCTAGTCTTCCAAGAGTCCATAGAGTTTAAGATAGTCATTTCTCTCTGTAGACCAATATAAATTGCTCAAACGTTTGACCTGAGGTAATTAAGCACTTGTCATGCCATATAGACCTAGTTCTAGTTCCTGGGGTGAGTTGCATGACCACTAGCTGCTCAGGGAACCTGAACTAGAACCTAAACCAACTACAGGTGCACTAAAGGTGATCTAGGGTATCTGAGTACTTGGTACACAATGTAATAAATTCTGTTTCCTGTGTCAATCCAAACAGTTTAATTCTACTGTACCAATAAGTACAATGGCAGAGGATCATACAGCTTGTGTTGTTGGGTATTGTTGGGTGATAGAGACTCTTTGTTCTCTGGTGATAGAGACTCTTTGTTCTCTGGTGATAAAGACTCTTTGTTCTCTGGTGATAGAGACTCTTTGTTCTCTGGTGATAGAGACTCTTTGTTCTCTGGTGATAGAGACCATTTGTTCTCTGGTGATAAAGATTATTTGTTCTCTGGTGATAAAGACTCTTTGTTCTCTGGTGATAAAGACTATTTGTTCTCTGGTGATAGAGACTATTTGTTCTCTGGTGATAGAGACTCTTTGTTCTCTGGTGATAGAGACTCTTTGTTCTCTGGTGATAGAGACTATTTGTTCTCTGGTGATAAAGATTCTTTGTTCTCTGGTGATAAAGACTCTTTGTTCTCTGGTGATAAAGATTCTTTGTTCTCTGGTGATAAAGACTATTTGTTCTCTGGTGATAAAGACTCTTTGTTCTCTGGTGATAAAGACTATTTGTTCTCTGGTGATAGAGACTATTTGTTCTCTGGTGATAGAGACTCTTTGTTCTCTGGTGATAAATACTCTTTATTCTCTGGTGATAGAGACTCTTTGTTCTCTGGTGATAAATACTCTTTGTTCTCTGGTGATAAAGACTCTTTGTTCTCTGGTGATAGAGACTATTTGTTCTCTGGTGATAGAGACTCTTTGTTCTCTGGTGATAGAGACTCTTTGTTCTCTGGTGATAAATACTCTTTGTTCTCTGGTGATAAAGACTCTTTGTTCTCTGGTGATAGAGACTATTTGTTCTCTGGTGATAGAGACTCTTTATTCTCTGGTGATAGAGACTCTTTGTTCTCTGGTGATAAATACTCTTTGTTCTCTGGTGATAGAGACTATTTGTTCTCTGGTGATAGAGACTATTTGTTCTCTGGTGATAGAGACTCTTTATTCTCTGGTGATAGAGACTCTTTGTTCTCTGGTGATAAATACTCTTTATTCTCTGGTGATAGAGACTCTTTGTTCTCTGGTGATAAATACTCTTTGTTCTCTGGTGATAAAGACTCTTTGTTCTCTGGTGATAGAGACTATTTATTCTCTGGTGATAGAGACTCTTTGTTCTCTGGTGATAGAGACTCTTTGTTCTCTGGTGATAAATACTCTTTGTTCTCTGGTGATAAAGACTCTTTGTTCTCTGGTGATAGAGACTATTTGTTCTCTGGTGATAGAGACTCTTTGTTCTCTGGTGATAGAGACTCTTTGTTCTCTGGTGATAAAGACTCTTTGTTCTCTGGTGATAGAGACTCTTTGTTCTCTGGTGAATAAAGACTCTTTGTTCTCTGGTGATAGAGACTATTTGTTCTCTGGTGATAAAGTCTCTTTGTTCTCTGGTGATAGAGACTATTTGTTCTCTGGTGATAAAGACTCTTTGTTCTCTGGTGATAGAGACTCTTTGTTCTCTGGTGATAAAAACTCTTTGTTCTCTGGTGATAGAGACTCTTTGTTCTCTGGTGATAGAGACTCTTTGTTCTCTGGTGATAGAGACTCTTTGTTCTCTGGTGATAGAGTCTCTTTGTTCTCTGGTGATAGAGACTCTTTGTTCTCTGGTGATAGAGTCTCTTTGTTCTCTGGTGATAAAGACTATTTGTTCTCTGGTGATAAAGACTCTTTGTTCTCTGGTGATAGAGACTATTTGTTCTCTGGTGATAGAGACTATTTGTTCTCTGGTGATAGAGACTATTTGTTCTCTGGTGATAGAGGCTCTTTGTTCTCTGGTGATAAAGACTCTTTGTTCTCTGGTGATAGAGACTATTTGTTATCTGGTGATAGAGACTCTTTGTTCTCTGGTGATAGAGACTATTTGTTCTCTGGTGATAGAGACTATTTGTTCTCTGGTGATAAAGACTCTTTGTTCTCTGGTGATAGAGACTATTTGTTCTCTGGTGATAGAGACTCTTTGTTCTCTGGTGATAGAGACTATTTGTTCTCTGGTGATAGAGACTATTTGTTCTCTGGTGATAGAGACTATTTGTTCTCTGGTGATAAAGACTCTTTGTTCTCTGGTGATAGAGACTCTTTGTTCTCTGGTGATAGAGACTATTTGTTCTCTGGTGATAGAGACTATTTGTTCTCTGGTGATAGAGACTATTTGTTCTCTGGTGATAGAGGCTCTTTGTTCTCTGGTGATAGAGGCTATTGGTTCTCTGGTGATAGAGACTATTTGTTCTCTGGTGATAGAGACTCTTTGTTCTCTGGTGATAGAGACTATTTGTTCTCTGGTGATAGAGACTCTTTGTTCTCTGGTGATAGAGACTATTTGTTCTCTGGTGATAGAGACTCTTTGTTCTCTGGTGATAGAGGCTATTGGTTCTCTGGTGATAGTTTGATTATCTCGGGTGTTTACCTCTGGGCCGGGCTCTCCCTTTGGACCTGGTAGTCCTAAGCTTCCCTTTAAATCAGTAATGAAAGGAGGGAGAGGGGGGAAGGGAAAGAAGAAAAAGAGAGAGAGAGAGAGAGAAAGAGAGAGAGACCATTTAAGGTTAGATTTGTTTTTCTCCATAATTACTCCAGGACATGTATTAATAAGTGAGACCCTGAGAAAATCTATTTAGCGTCTGGCTTCAAGAAAGAAAACCTACCAAACAGAGCAATTCAACCTGACTTTATAGAACTCCCAGTTCTAACACACTGTAATACATATCACTTTTTATTCCTCAAATATAATTTATTTGTGTACTGGGCTCCTATTCAATTCCAGGCTGCTCATATACAGTATCATGTGTATATGTGTTATTGTATATCATTGTGTACTTAACAAACCCATTTGAATTTTTTATTTTTTACCTTTATTTAACTAGGCAAGTCAGTTAAAAACAAATTCTTATTTTCAATGATGGCCTAGGAACAGTTGGTTAACTGCCTGTTCAGGGGCAGAACGACAGATTTGTACCTTGTCAGCTCGGGGATTTGAACTTGCAAACCCAATGTCGGCTGCTAGTCCAACGCTCTAACCACTAGGCTACCCTGCCACCCCAACGTCAAAGGTTATACAGTACTCAGATCAGTGTCGATAACCAAACCCAATGTCAAAGGTTATACAGTACTCAGATCAGTGTCGATAACCAAACCCAATGTCAAAGGTTATACAGTACTCAGATCAGTGTCGATAACCAAACCCAATGTCAAAGGTTATACAGTACTCAGATCAGTGTCGATAACCAAACCCAATGTCAAAGGTTATACAGTACTCAGATCAGTGTAGATAACCAAACCCAATGTCAAAGGTTATACAGTACTCAGATCAGTGTAGATAACCAAACCCAATGTCAAAGGTTATACAGTACTCAGATCAGTGTAGATAACCAAACCCAATGTCAAAGGTTATACAGTACTCAGATCAGTGTAGATGACCAAACCCAATGTCAAAGGTTATACAGTACTCAGATCAGTGTAGATAACCAAACCCAATGTCAAAGGTTATACAGTACTCAGATCAGTGTAGATAACCAAACCCAATGTCAAAGGTTATACAGTACTCAGATCAGTGTAGATGAAGCCTTTAAAGTGTATGTAATGCTTGTCCTTCATCTGAATACTTAGACTGAACTGGTTACCTTGAAACCATGTGGTCCTTGGAGTCCTCTTTGTCCCTGAAGAAAAGGATCATATAAACCATTATCCTCATCCTGTAAATCCAATGTCTTTACACAAGAGAGACACAATAGCACTGGTGTAAAGTACTTAAGAAAAAATCTTTAAAGTACTACTTAAGTACTTTTGGGGAGCATCTGTACTGTACTCATTCTAAACCCTGTAACTATTGTTGAAGTCTATGACATTCATTCTAAACCCTGTAACTATTGTTGAAGTCTATGACATTCATTCTAAACCCTGTAACTATTGTTGAAGTCTATGACATTCATTCTAAACCCTGTAACTATTGTTGAAGTCTATGACATTCATTCTAAACCCTGTAACTATTGTTGAAGTCTATGACATTCATTCTAAACCCTGTAACTATTGTTGAAGTCTATGACATTCATTCTAAACCATGTAACTATTGTTGAAGTCTATGACATTCATTCTAAACCCTGTAACTATTGTTGAAGTCTATGACATTCATTCTAAACCCTGTAACTATTGTTGAAGTCTATGACATTCATTCTAAACCATGTAACTATTGTTGAAGTCTATGACATTCATTCTAAACCCTGTAACTATTGTTGAAGTCTATGACATTCATTCTAAACCCTGTAACTATTGTTGAAGTCTATGACATTCATTCTAAACCCTGTAACTATTGTTGAAGTCTATGACATTCATTCTAAACCCTGTAACTATTGTTGAAGTCTATGACATTCATTCTAAACCCTGTAACTATTGTTGAAGTCTATGACATTCATTCTAAACCCTGTAACTATTGTTGAAGTCTATGACATTCATTCTAAACCCTGTAACTATTGTTGAAGTCTATGACATTCATTCTAAACCCTGTAACTATTGTTGAAGTCTATGACATTCATTCTAAACCCTGTAACTATTGTTGAAGTCTATGACATTCATTCTAAACCCTGTAACTATTGTTGAAGTCTATGACATTCATTCTAAACCCTGTAACTATTGTTGAAGTCTAATGTTGATGTGTGGCACGATAAAGATTGACCTCCTTTGAACTTTGTATTCTTTTTTTTATATTTGATTATTAGATTCTTTGCCAACAGCTCTTTCATATATGTTTTGGATGTATCCTAAATGGCAGGCTATTCCCTACATAGTGCACACAAAACCACAGTGTCCTCAAAGCTCATCATTAAGCGATTATTTACATTGCCCCCCCAGACTATTTACATTGCCCCCCCAGACTATTTACATTGCCCCCCTAGACTATTTACATTGCCCACCCAGACTATTTACATTGCCCACCCAGACTATTTACATTGCCCACCCAGACTATTTACATTGCCCACCCAGACTATTTACATTGCCCACCCAGACTATTTACATTGCCCCCCCAGACTATTTACATTGCCCACCCAGACTATTTACATTGCCCACCCAGACTATTTACATTGCCCACCCAGACTATGTACATTGCCCCCCCCAGACTGTTTACATTGCCCACCCAGACTATTTACATTGCCCCCCCAGACTGTTTACATTGCCCACCCAGACTATTTACATTGCCCCCCCAGACTATTTACATTGCCCCCCCAGACTATTTACATTGCCCCCCCAGACTATTTACATTGCCCCCCCAGACTATTTACATTGCCCACCCAGACTATTTACATTGCCCACCCAGACTATTTACATTGCCCCCCCAGACTATTTACATTGCCCACCCAGACTATTTACATTGCCCCCCCAGACTATTTACATTGCCCCCCCAGACTATTTACATTGCCCCCCCAGACTATTTACATTGCCCCCCCAGACTATTTACATTGCCCCCCCAGACTATTTACATTGCCCCCCCAGACTATTTACATTGCCCCCCCAGACTATTTACATTGCCCCCACTGTATTTAGCCTCGTTATTGTTATGTCATTTTCTTGTTACTTTTTTTCCATTTTTTTTTCACTTTAGTTTATGTGGTAAATATATATATATATATATAAAACTCTTCTTGAACTGCACTGTTGGTTAAAGGCTTGATAGTAAACATTTCACGGTAAGGCCTGTTGTAGTCGGCGCATGAGACAAATAATATTTGATTTGATTTGACACAGAGTCAAACTGTATCTTGGTGCCGTGAACATCAATATATTAGTCTTGCTCTGATCTGGACCCATACTCACGAAGCATCTCAGAGTAGGAGTGCTGATCTAGGATCAGTTTAGCGGATGAATAATGAAATAGATTAAATGGACAAGGGGGGAGCGGTTTTCTTTTACACTTGTTAATTATAGACAAATCGTATGAACACTGTGAGCAGGTTGGTACATATCCTATCCTTACTGGATCACCCATTTCTCCTTTCTGGCCCTTCTCTCCTGATTCAGCCTCCTAAAATAAAATAGAAATAAGGTCATTATGAAATGCGGAACATTTGATATAAAATAACTTTCATCAAGGTAACATAAAATATTGGGTTAGCAGTCAGAGCACGACTGCCGTTATGTTATGACTGAACAGAACAGAAGTTAACGGTAACTACGTAGGATGTTTCTACTTACAGAGCCAGACAGATGTCTCAGTCCATGAGCTGTCATTTCCTGGATGGAAAGGACAGACAAGATAGAAGAGAGAAAATTAGCTGTCTTCTTCATTGTCACTTATTCGGTAGGTAAGACGTACCACCTAACCTCCCTTATTGAATGCACTCGGCTCGGCACTCGGCTTGGCACTCGGCTCGGCACTCCGCCTGGCACTCGGCCCGGCACTCGGCCCGGCACTCGGCCCGGCACTCGGCCCGGCACTCGGCCCGGCACTCGGCTCGGCACTCGGCTCGGCACTTGGCCTGGCACTCGGCTCGGCACTCGGTCCGGCACTCGGCTCGGCACTCGGCCCGGCACTCGGCTCGGCACTCGGCTCGGCACTCGGCCTGGCACTCGGCCTGGCACTCGGCTCGGCACTCGGTCCGGCACTCGGCCCGGCACTCGGCTTGGCACTCGGGGTTGTCAAAGTCAAACTAAAGAAGCCTTTTAAGAGAGAAAAGGAGGGGAGGGGTGTTTTCGGTGAAACTGAAGACGAGTGCCTGTCTGTCACTAGACCCTCTTCCACTAGACTAGCACCTCTGCCTGTACATCCCAAATGGCACCTATTCTCTATTAAAGTGGGGGTAAATAGTACCATAGGGCTCTGGTCAAAAGTAGTGCACTATGTAGGGAATAGGTTGCCATTTGGGATGTATTTTGAGAGTCAGTCCCGGAATCGACCAATCATTGTTGTGGGGATACAAAGCCCCCCTGTGGAGCAGTCCTCCAGCGAGGGTATGGATTGTTAAAGGTCACGGTGTATCCCAAATGGCTTCCTCTTCCCTTTATAGTGCCCATTGGGCTCTGGTCAAAAGTAGTGCACTATATAGGGAATAGGTTGCCATCTGGGACGCATTCCCACAGTAACGGAAAGTCGACTTTTCAAGCTGTAAAATGATGTCCTGAGCTTTCCAATGATTTTGTACCACAATAGTAGCCTAGATACCTGCTATTATGTATAGATGTGTTTTTGGTAGCTTCAAGTTCAACATCTGACATGCTGACCACACCGCTCGCGTTGCCAAATAAATGTACAGATACATGTTATTCAACCATCGCACCCACACTGCTCATGCGCGCCAACGAGCGTCTGCGTTGCCAGGCGCTAAAATAGAAGTTGCTTCTATTTGTGGCGCAGAACGCGCTGCAAGTCCTGCCTCTCCCATCTCCTCATTGGTTAATAGAAGCAGATACCCATGTGCCATCTCCTCATTGGTTATACCCACGTGGGTGATTGAAAGACGAACTGAGGTCGGTCGTCGTCATGGTAATAGTTTTAGATGCCAATCGCCATATAAAGTCCAAAGAAGAAAAAGCCTGGAAGGAGGTGAGGTGACTAGAAACGATTCGGTTGACCGTTTTATGTGTGGATTAATTTTCAGAGTAGAGGACCTTGTGCATTTCAGGTAAAATAACAACTCAACGTTGTTATAAATGTTTAATGCTTTTTGACCTGTCCCCAAATTAATATAACTGGTTCAGAGTTTGTTTTGATATTTCAACCTGCGTGTTGTGATAGCGTTTGATGTGGGGGGGACAAAATCAATTTGTGCACGATGGCGGTTTGGGTACGGTGTTAGTCTGCCTCCAAAAGCTAGCAAAAAATATAGATAATTCTATTGAACAAGTATGTCAATTTATTCCAACCCTGTTCCTTGTCTTCCTGTTCTTCTGTGTCTGTCTGGTCGAGCCGGGTTATTTTAGTGGTAATACATTTTGTTTTGGCTTTCATTTCAACATCTCAGACTGCCATAAATATCTATTTACAAGTTTGTCAATTTGTTCTAATCTTTTAGCCTTCTGCTCTTGTTCATAGCTTAGCCTATTATTCTGTGTCTGTCTGGTCAAGGGCTACGTGTGGGTCATGGAGGGCCATGCAGTAAAACGATGTCCTGATCTTTCCTGTGATGTTGTATAACAAGTTCAGTGTGGAAATCAGCCTTTTAGTGCTTCAAGTTCCAAATATCAGTCTGCCTCCTAAAGCAATTTGTTCTAATCTTGTCTCTTATATCTGTAGCCTTCAGTCAGAGTCTGGTCAAGGGCCACGTGTGGGCTGTCTGTGGGTCATGGGGGGTCACGCATGCCTATAACCCCGCCTGGTGGTTCCTCCTCTGCACTAATGAATGGTCTGAACCCTGGTTTCTGCAGAGTCATGGAATTAAACGCTTTACTGCAGAAATGATCCCACTGTGTCTCAAATGGCACCCTATTCCCTATATAGTGCATTACCATTGACCAGAGCCCTATGGTACCCTATTCCCTATATAGCACACTACTATTGACCAGAGCCCTATGGCACCCTATTCCCTATGTAGTGCATTACCATTGACCAGAGCCCTATGGTACCCTATTCCCTATATAGTGCATTACCATTGACCAGAGCCCTATGGTACCCTATTCCCTATATAGTGCACTACCATTGACCAGAGCCCTATGGTACCCTATTCCCTATATAGTGCACTACCATTGACCAGAGCCCTATGGTACCCTATTCCCTATATAGTGCACTACCATTGACCTGGTGCCATTAGGGATTCACCCGTTATCTGTTAGTAGGAAGTGGACAGATAAAGGCTCATTTAGTAGTATTTGTTTTATACAACCTCCACTTAACTAAGTCAGCTAAGACCAAACGCTGGGCCAACTGTGCACCGCCCTATGGGACTCTCAATCACGGCCGGTTGTGATACAGCCTGGAATCGAACCAGGGACTTTGGTGACCCCTCGCACACTGAGATGCAGTGCCTTAGACCGCTGTGCCACCCGGGAGCCCCCTATTTAAGTGAGATTTGAGCTAAATAATCAAACAGACCCATTTATGAATTGCTAAATGACTTTTCTGACTGTCTGAATTGTAAATGAACGTACTCCATAGCCACTAATGTAGACCAGAGAGGATTGGATAGATGGATGGAAGCAATGTGGTGACATCTCCCACCTAGCCAATCAGAAATGAAGCTATTAATTAAGCCATTACAATAAAGAGTATAGCTACTTGTCCAATCCTCTCAGATCTAGTGTGTCTGTCAGGAGTGGTGGCTAGGGGGGGATTTGGCATTCGACAATTGGCATACTTGATTTGGCATTTAGAAACCGTTTGGAAGCCACATGATTAATTGATTGACTGAATGTATTTGATAATTATAAGGAGAAGGCTGCCCCAGCCAGAGACATCATCACATGACAACCTACTGGACTTTGGGTGTTCCAACCAAACCTCAGAAAACTATAGGCCTAAAATAGCAACATAATTTTAAATCATTTTGCTCCCTTATCGCTTCAATCTTAAAAATCAATTTCAAAATGTAATCCAGTCCAGTTAATTGAGTCCGATTAAGTGGTTCTGATAGAACTTCTTACACAACTAATTGCAAGGCAAGAAAAGGCTTTACAGCCATTAAGGGGGACTCATTACCTGCCACTGTTCAATTGTAAATTAAACGTTTAAGAACAAGTGGACCTGACTCCAGTTGAGATAAGGGATTCATATTAAATGGCACCCTATTGCCTATTTAGTGCACCTCTTTAGACCGGGGTCCATAGGGAACCATTTGGGACACATTCAGTGAAAGACATCAGTAGTCGTAGCATGCATGTTACAAAAGTAGTCACTACGTAGGGAATGGGGTGCCATTTGGGAGGCAGACAGAGTGATATAAAGTAGTAGTAAGAGAAGGAGTTCCTTAGTGCAGAGGGAATATTTGTTCAGCGTGCGGTGACGTGACGTTGGCTCGGTGCCACTTGGATCCGCGGATAAACAAGAAACCAGGAGTTGAATTATGAAGAAGGACCGATCTCAGAGGAGTCTGGGAAGAGTCTGTCTGTTCTCACTACTATTACCTGTCTGGATGGTCTACCAAAGGTCTACCTGTCCATTGGGGTCACATACTAGCCTTTTTCTATGCCGCGTTGACATGCACCAGTAAAGGTATGGCCAATTACAATTACATAGTCAGGTCATGTACGTGTAGATTCAGGATTGGCTTTGAGAGATCAGAGGAGACAGAGCATGGATTGCAGGTACTCTCAGATCTGAAAAACTTGTAGCCCAAACATTGTGAATGTGGAGCAGGGATAATGTACTGGACCAACCTCGACTGTAGAGTCCAGGCTAGTCTTGTTTACGTCCCTCAGTTACTCCTCTCTCCAATAACTCCAAAATAAACTACAGTACAGAACTGTAAAACAGTCTCTTAGATAATATGACTTTATGTCTCAGTTATAAACAGTCACAGGAAACATTAACGCCACAACAATGTACTCCTCACCGGTCCTGGTGGTCCTCTCAGGCCTTCTTCCCCCTGATAAGAGAAGACACAGAGAGCATAGAGAAACCACCTGATGTCATACTGTACAGACATGCTTAAAAACCTCAGGATGATATTGATCTATTCTTTAGGGAGAATCCAGAAGCCCTGCTTTACAGAGGATTGTGAAATCTCCCCCACCACCGAAGCTGCTGTAACATCTGCTCCTACCTCTTCTCTCATTGATTCAGTCATAACCAACAGTAGCATTCATTCAAACACTATTTGCATCTCCTTAATGACAACCGGTTTCAGTTGATTGGGTTAGTGGGGTTGGTACACTGATATACTGTAGTGGGTTAAACAAGGACGCCTCTGAGATGAAAGAACAGAAGGTGAGTCACATGGTGTGTGTGTGTGTGTGTGTGTGTGTGTGTGTGTGTATGTGTGTGTGTGTGTGACAATTAACAATGATGAAATATCATTATAAGAGAGTTAATTTGCAGCCAGATTTAGACAGAAATGAATGCAGGAAATATAAATAGATCAGGGGTAATCAGACTGGAGCTCACACACACACACACTCTCTCTCTCACACACACACACACACCATGTGATGTGACTCACCTTCTGTCCTTTCATCCCAGAGGCCCCGTCTCCACCTGGCTGACCCTGAGGGAGAAGGCCAAAGGTCAATGTTTAGTGTTCATGGTTAATGACAGCCACTTTAAATGTCACCACAATAATGTGTTGGAAGGGTGTGTGCTGTGTGTGTGTTACATACCGGATCACCTTGATCTCCTTTGTCTCCTGGAATTCCAGAGTCACCCTTCACCCCCTGGATGAGAACAGAGAGAGAGAGAGAGAGAGAGAGAGAGAGAGAGAGAGAGCTAAGGATCGTACAGCACATGCTTATAACCAGCAACACATCATGTTGTCTGTATCATTGTAGATGCTGCGTCTATGGGTCTACTGAGAGAATGGACTATAAAGCCCTGTTGCACTGCAGCAGTTTTCCACACTGAACCAAACAGGTCCTGATCGAATCATTCTCCTCTCCACCAATAGATGGCACTTGATGACAACAGATCAAGTCTTCAGCTGTCGTCTTTTACACAGCAGTCTTTTCTCTCTCTGTGTGGAATAGGACTGTACAGACTGCCAATACCACCCAGTGAGTGTGAGTGGACTCAGGCTTATTCACAAGGCACAGAAATGATGGGTGGGCGTCTGCTCTCTTCAGAGGTCCTTTATATCTGTAAAATAGGGACCTTGGTTGGAGCAGTGAGGACAGGACATCAGCAGAAGGGAAGTTAAAGTGCTCAACGCCACTGTGTCCGCCTCCCAGATGGGCAAAGAACCTTGGCGTGACCCTGGACAACACCCTGTCCTTCTCTGAAAACATCAACACAGTGACTCCTGCAGGTTCCTGCTCTACAATATCCATAGAGTATGACCTCACACAGGAAGTGGCGCAGGTCCCCATTCAGCCACTTGTCCTAATTCAGCTACTTGTCCTAATTCAGGCACTTGTCCTAATTCAGGCACTTGTCCTAATTCAGGCACTTGTCCTAATTCAGGCACTTGTCCTAATTCAGTCACTTGTCCTAATTCAGGCACTTGTCCTAATTCAGGCACTTGTCCTAATTCAGGCACTTGTCCTAATTCAGGCACTTGTCCTAATTCAGGCACTTGTCCTCATTCAGGCACTTGTCCTCATTCAGGCACTTGTCCTCATTCAGGCACTTGTCCTAATTCAGGCACTTGTCCTCATTCAGCCACTTGTCCTAATTCAGGCACTTGTCCTAATTCAGGCACTTGTCCTAATTCAGGCACTTGTCCTCATTCAGGCACTTGTCCTCATTCAGGCACTTGTCCTCATTCAGGCACTTGTCCTAATTCAGGCACTTGTCCTCATTCAGCCACTTGTCCTAATTCAGTCACTTGTCCTAATTCAGGCACTTGTCCTAATTCAGGCACTTGTCCTAATTCAGGCACTTGTCCTCATTCAGGCATCGCCCATCTAGACTACTGCTACTCTCTGTTGGCTGAGCTCCATCAAACCCCTGCAACCTGTCCTAATTCAGACATCACCCATCTAGACTACTGCTACTCTCTGTTGGCTGAGCTCCATCAAACCCCTGCAACCTGTCCTAATTCAGACATTGACCATCTAGACTACTGCTACTCTCTGTTGGCTGAGCTCCATCAAACCCCTGCAACTTGTCCTAATTCAGGCATCACCCATCTAGACTACTGCTACTCTCTGTTGGCTGAGCTCCATCAAACCCCTGCAACCTGTCCTAATTCAGACATCACCCATCTAGACTACTGCTACTCTCTGTTGGCTGAGCTCCATCAACCCCCTGCAACTTGTCCTAAAACTTGAAGAATGGTTCATTATTGTTTTATTCTATATATATATTCCTATTCTATAGGAACATTGTTTAATTAGCTCATCTGCTACAACAAAATATATGGGCTTCTTCTCAAGACAGCCTGGGGTAGCTCCACCAAACCCACACCTTGTTGAGAGAGATAACAGCCTGCCACACAGAAACAGCCACACACATAGTGTGCATCCCAAATGGCACCCTGTTTCCTATGAGCCCGGGTCAATAGAAGTGCACTATATAGGGGATAGGGTGCCATTTGGGATGCAGATATTCTCTGTCCCCAAACAGACGTAAAACGAGCAGCTACATTTGGACTGGGGCTGTGTGAAATGTAACTGTCTACGGATTTATAGACTCTCTTTTCACTTTCAACAACACTTCACCTGTTGTCTGTATTCCTCTTTCCTCCCCCAGCATAGAGTCTTCTGGACCAATCAGGGCAACTTTGAACCTTTTGATGGTTAGCCTCCCTGCGTGTGTGTGTGTGTGTGTGTGTGTGTGTCTTAGGAGACATGTTATAGATTATAAAAACCCTCTTCCTTAACAGCACATCCATTAAATAGACGAAGAGAATCCATACCAGAGCTTCCAGCAGGAACAAGACAAAGTAGTGTCTGTCTCTGTGTCTGTCTCTCTGTGTCTGTCTGTGTGTCTGTCTCTGTGTCTGTCTCTCCGTGTCTGTCTGTGTCTGTGTGTCTGTCTCTGTGTCTGTCTCTCTGTGTCTGTCTCTCTGTGTCTGTCTCTCTGTGTCTCTGTCTATGTGTGTCTTTGTGTCTGTCTCTCTGTGTCTGTGTGTCTGTCTCTCTGTGTCTCTCTGTGTCTGTGTGTCTGTCTCTCTGTGTTTCTTTGTGTCTGTGTGTCCGTCTCTCTGTGTCTCTGTGTGTCTGTGTGTCTGTGTGTCTGTCCTGTGTGTCTCTCTCGCTCTGTCTGTCTCTCTCGCTCTGTGTCTGTCTCTCTCGCTCTGTGTCTGTCTCTCTCGCTCTGTGTCTGTCTCTCTCGCTCCGTGTCTGTCTCTCTCGCTCCGTGTCTGTCTCTCACGCTCTGTGTCTGTCTCTCTCGCTCTGTGTCTGTCTCTCCTCTCGCTCTGTCTCTGTCTCTCTCGCTCTGTCTCTGTCTCTCTCGCTCTGTCTCTGTCTCTCTCGCTCTGTCTCTCTCCTCTCGCTCTGTCTCTGTCTCTCTCGCTCTGTCTCTGTCTCTGTCTCTCTCGCTCTGTCTCTTTCCCAAATGGTGCTTTTAACAACAGTCATTATGATGTTCCTATCTTTTAATGTGATCTAGTCACTGATTGGTTGGGAGGGTTATGAGCTATTCATAACAAAACAAGCAGACGATTGCCATACATGAACAGATGGACGGGCCTATTCATATATTACAGGGGAGAAGCCTCTGTGGATAAATTGATTGTGAACATTAATTGACTTGTGAATAGTTTATACTGTATGAATGTTATTAATGCAAAATAAAATAAACATATAACCTCACCATATAGTTTATCGATTCAGGCCTCTCTTGTAAAATAGATTTGATCTCAATGAGAATAAGGTGTTTAAATCAAGGTTACATGGCAATACGAAGGTGTTGTCTTACTGCCACACCCTCTCTCTCTCTCTCTCTCTCTCTCTCTCTCTCTCTCTCTCTCTCTCTCTCTCTCTCTCTCTCTCTCTCTCTCTCTCTCTCTCTCTCTCTCTCTCTCTCTCTCTCTCTCTCTCTCTCTCTCTCTCTCTCTCTCTCTCTCTCTCTCTCTCTCTCTCTCTCTCTCTCTCTCTCTCTCTCTCTCTCTCTCTCTCTCTCTCTCTCTCTCTCTCTCTCTCTCTCTCTCTCTCTCTCTCTCTCTCTCTCTCTCTCTCTCCCTCCCTCCCTCCCTCCCTCCCTCCCTCCCTCCCTCCCTCCCTCCCTCCCTCCCTCCCTCCCTCCCTCCCTCCTCCTCCTCCTCCTCCTCCTCCTCCTCCTCCTCCTCCTCCTCCTCCTCCTCCTCCTCCTCCTCTTCTTCTTTCTCTCTACCTCCCCCTCTCTCTCCTTGTCTCTTTCCCCCTCTCTTTCTTTCTCTCCACCTCCCTCACCTCCCTCTCTCTCTCTCTCTCTCTATCTCTCTCTCTCTATCTCCCTCCTCTCTCTCTATCTCCCTCCTCCTCCTCCTCCTCCTCCTCCTCCTCCTCCTCCTCTTCTTCTTTCTCTCTACCTCCCCCTCTCTCTCCTTGTCTCTTTCCCCCTCTCTTTCTTTCTCTCCACCTCCCTCACCTCCCTCTCTCTCTCTCTCTCTCTCTCTCTCCTCCTCTCTTTCTTTCTCTCCACCTCCCACCCACCCACCCACCCCCCCCCTCTCTCTCTCTCTCTCTCTTTCTCTCTCTCCTTGTCTCTCTCCTCCTCTCTTTCTTCCTCTCCACCTCCCACCCCCTCTCTCTCTCCTTGTCTCTCTCCTCCTCTCTTTCTTCCTCTCCACCTCCCACCCCCTCTCTCTCTCCTTGTCTCTCTCCTCCTCTCTTTCTTTCTCTCCACCTCCCACCCCCTCTCTCTCTCCTTGTTTCTCTCCTCCTCTCTTTCTTTCTCTCCACCTCCCACCCTCTCTCTCTCTCTCTTCTCCTCTCTTTCTTCCTCTCTACCTCCCACCCTCTCTCTCTCCTTGTCTCTCTCCTCCTCTCTTTCTCTCCACCTCCCACTCTCTCTCTCTCCCTCCTTGTATCTCTTCTCCCTTTGCCTTTAGCCTCTGCAGTGCTCAGTCTGCCCCTGTTTGGGTCTGTCTGTCAGTGGGAGAGAGATGCTGTTATGGAGATGTGATTCATGGAGTACTCTGCCTATCCCCTCACACTGTGCAACCCACACACACAAACAAACACACACACACTCATTGAGCATGCCGCCACACACACGAACTGAGCACGCTACAGACTTCTCTAAGGGAGAGGGAGAGGGGACTCCAATCACAGAGAGACATATGTTAGGCAAGCTACATTTTAGAGAAGCAGAACTCTCATATTTCTGTCTAGAGCTCTAGTAGTGAAAGGAGGGAGGGATTGAGTGAGTCAGTGAGTGGTGTTCACAATGAAGCTACCTTATTATCAGATAGGACTATTACCTACTACCTTATTATAGGACAGGGCTATTACCTTCTACCTTATTATCAGATAGGACTATTACCTTCTACCTTATTATCAGATAGGACTATAACCTTCTACCTTATTATAGGATAGGACCATTACCTTATACCTTACTATAGGATAGGACTATTACCTTCTACCTTATTATCAGATAGGACTATAACCTTCTACCTTATTATAGGATAGGACTATTACCTTCTACCTTATTATCAGATAGGATTATAACCTTCTACCTTCTACCTTATTATCAGATAGGACTACAACATTCTACCTTATTATAGGATAGGACTATTACCTTCTACCTTATTATCAGATAGGACTATAACCTTCTACCTTATTATCAGATAGGACTATAACCTTCTACCTTATTATAGGATAGGACTATTACCTTCTACCTTATTATAGGACAGAGCTATTACCTTCTACCTTACTATCAGATCATTATTACCTACTGGATGTGTGTCTATCCTACTGGATGTGTGTCAATCCAACTGGATGTGTGTCTAACCTACTGGATGTGTGTCTATCCTACTGGATGTGTGTCAATCCAACTGGATGTGTGTCTAACCTACTGGATGTGTGTCTATCCTACTGGATGTGTGTCAAGCCTACTGGATGTGTGTCTATCCCACTGGATGTGTGTCAATCCAACTGGATGTGTGTCTAACCTACTGGATGTGTGTCTATCCTACTGGATGTGTGTCAATCCAACTGGATGTGTGTCTATCCTACTGGATGTGTGCCAAACCTACTGGATGTGTGTCCATCCTACTGAATGTGTGTCAAGCCTACTGGATGTGTGTATATCCAACTGGATGTGTGTCAAACCTACTGGATGTGTGTCATCCCTATTGAATGTGTGTCTATCCTACTGGATCTGTGTCAAACCTACTGGATGTGTGTCTATCCTACTGGATGTGTGTATATCCTACTGGATGTGTGTCAATCCTACTAGATGTGTGTCAATCCTACTGGATGTGTGCCAATCCTACTAGATGTGTGTCAATCCTTCTGGATGTGTGTCAGCCCTATTTGATGTGTGTCAATCCTACTGGATGTGTGCCTATCCTACTAGATGTGTGCCAATCCTACTAGATGTGTGTCAAGCCTACTGGATGTGTGTCAATCCTACTGGATGTGTGTCTATCCTACTAGATGTGTGCCAATCCTACTAGATGTGTGTCATTCCTACTGGATGTGTGGCATTCCTACTGAATGTGTGTCAAACCTACTGGATGTGTGTCAAACCTACTGGATGTGAGTCAGCCCTACTGGGTGTGAGTCAGCCCTACTGGGTGTGTGTCTATCTTACTAGATGTGTGTCTATCCTACTGGATGTGTGTCTATCCTACTGGGTGTGTGTCTATCTTACTGGGTGTGTGTCTATCTTACTAGATGTGTGTCTATCCTACTGGATGTGTGTCTATCCTACTGGATGTGGTCTATCCTACTGGATGTGTGTCAGCCCTACTGGATGTGACTCAGCCCTACTGGATGTGAGTCAGCCCTACTGGATGTGTGTCAGCCCTACTGGATGTGAGTCAGCCCTACTGGATGTGAGTCAGCCCTACTGGATGTGAGTCAACCCTACTGGATGTGGGTCAGTGTGTCTATCCTATTGGATGTGTGTCAAATCTACTGGTCTCTCTCTCTCTCAACACTACCCCTGGTGCCTTCAGACACAACACTATCCCTGGTGCCTTCAGACACAACACTACCCCTGGTGCCTTCAGACACAACACTACCCCTGGTGCCTTCATCCTGTCCTCTTAAATAAACACCCTGCCACAACACTATCCCTGGGTGCCTTCAGCGTGACAGAATGGTGTTGAATGTTTAATTCAACAGAAACGGCACTGAACGACCCGTTGAAGAACGGTGTCATTATGGTGGCCCACAGGGAGATGGTATGGTGTGTGCTGCGGGTTGAGTATTTTCCATGAACCATTCCGGTACCATCCCACTCTTCCCATTCAAACTGGGAATGGTTTTTAAAAGTATACACACCTCTACGTATGTATGTGGACAGTGAAGCTAATATTTTAAATACGGCTTTATACTCCAACATTTTGGATTTGAGATCAAGTCTGGCTGAGGCACACAGTACCGCCAACTTATACCTGTAGAGACAAGCAGAGAGAAATGGTTCTCTGTCCAGGAGCAACACAATACAAGTTTGTCCAGCCAGCTGGTCAGCCACCTTTCTCTTTTCTCAGGGCACAGGAGCCATTAAAAACCTTCTAGCCGAGGCCAACATCAACATCAACACAGACCACTGGACCTATACAACATGATCAACGCAGCCGCTACGTTCAAGAGGTTGTCCCACTGCCTCTGACTGACCCGGTACACAACGGTTTCATTCCCGTTATGGTCACCGGAACAAGTGGACCATAGAGGGGGGTGGTGTGTTTGTTTCCGGGGCGGTAGGTGTGACTCTTCCTTTCTCAATTTCTACCCCCCTCGCCGTCTCTCACTCTCTGACTCTCTCACATACCTCGTGGTTAGCTTCAACACCCGGGGGTTCCATGAAAATGACTGCAGGCCTTTTGCTAAAGCACTGTAGGTAATGGCCATCTGTCTGTGATGAGAAGGAGCACTGAGTCACGCTGAGAGACAAGCAGCAGGAGGGAGAGGAAGAGAGGCAGGAGGGAGGCTGTCTGTGTGTCTGTGACTGTGTGCGTGTGCGTGTGCGTTTGTGTGTCCGTGAGGGTGTGCATGTGCGTGTCAGTGAGGGCGTTATTTAATATGCACAGCACCACTATTGGTTGAGAGACGCCAGTCCTCCCTGTCTCCTTAGTCAATCACGAATCATGTTGAAACAGTAGTCCCAAATGACACCCTATCCCCTATAAAGTGCACTACATCACATGACAGGGGTACTATCAGGACACTGAGACTAGCTGGTACATCACATGACAGGGGTACTATCAGGACACTGAGACTAGCTGGTACATCACATGACAGGGGTACTATCAGGACAATGAGGCTAGCTGGCACATCACATGACAGGGGTACTATCAGGACACTGAGACTAGCTGGTACATCACATGACAGGGGTACTATCAGGACAATGAGGCTAGCTGGTACATCACATGACAGGGGTACTATCAGGACACTGAGACTAGCTGGTAAATCACATGACAGGGGTACTATCAGGACACTGAGACTAGCTGGTACATCACATGACAGGGGTACTATCAGGACAATGAGGCTAGCTGGTACGTCACATGACAGGGGTACTAGCAGGACACTGAGGCTAGCTGGTACGTCACATGACAGGGGTACTATCAGGACACTGAGACTAGCTGGTACATCACATGACAGGGGTACTATCAGGACAATGAGGCTAGCTGGCACATCACATGACAGGGGTACTATCAGGACACTGAGACTAGCTGGTACATCACATGACAGGGGTACTATCAGGACAATGAGGCTAGCTGGTACATCACATGACAGGGGTACTATCAGGACACTGAGACTAGCTGGTACATCACATGACAGGGGTACTATCAGGACACTGAGACTAGCTGGTACATCACATGACAGGGGTACTATCAGGACACTGAGACTAGCTGGTACATCACATGACAGGGGTACTATCAGCACACTGAGACTAGCTGGTACATCACATGACAGGGGTACTATCAGGACAATGAGGCTAGCTGGTACGTCACATGACAGGGGTACTAGCAGGACACTGAGGCTAGCTGGTACGTCACATGACAGGGGTACTATCAGGACACTGAGACTAGCTGGTACATCACATGACAGGGGTACTCTCAGGACACTGAGACTAGCTGGTACATCACATGACATGGGTACTATCAGCACACTGAGACTAGCTGGTACATCACATGACAGGGGTACTATCAGGACAATGAGGCTAGCTGGTACGTCACATGACAGGGGTACTAGCAGGACACTGAGGCTAGCTGGTACGTCACATGACAGGGGTACAATCAGGACACTGACATTTAGAAATGTCACACTCACATTCACTCTTTCTCTTCCTCTTCCTCCTTGTCCTCCCTTTTTCCTACGATGTTGTGTCCTATAACTATGTGGCTACGTCTGATATTGCACATTATATGGGCTCTGGTCCAAAGTAGTGCACTAAATAGGCAATAGGGTGCCATTTGTGAGGCCTAATGAGTTATTAAGGTGTCAGAGAGTACAGAAAGAAATGTGGGAGAACCGTAACGGTCAGCAGCTGAAGTGATGCTAAAGATAATTGAACCTATTGAGCATGGCGGTGACAGTGACGGAAGATGAGCACCATCTTTCTGTCTATCTGGTTTGAATTCTCATTATCACAAGTTTAATCAGAGTGTCAGTGCATGAACATAGTAGAATGGGTCAAATAACAGAATCATTCCATATCAACAAAGTCCAGTTGGTTACTAAAAGGCAGCAGGAAGCAGTAGAGTGTAAATTAGACATGTTCATTAGGGCAGCTGTTGCAAAACATTTTACAACGTTTTAACAGGAAATATTCAAACAAGGGATTCATATTTGAAGGCGCTGCGTAAAAAGTTTTTTTAGGAACTAATTTCCTGCCGAGAGTAATAAAAGTAGAATAAACGAGGTGAAATGTCTAAATATGGTTGACCATCAGCAGTGTTCCACTTTTTAATGTCAGTTACTGTCATTCACATCAGCTAACATTTTATAGATGGCTAGTCAAGTTGGTCTAGTCAGCGGGGTTGGGGAGAAGTGAACTACATTTAGTTCAACTGGTAATGTAATTACATTTTGCAGTAGCTTGGTGGTAGTTGAACTATATGAAATCCTGGTAGTGTTTTCAGTAGTTCATTATGCTTTTCCCTTGTAGAGTAGCTAACTCCTAGAACGAAATAATACTTTTTTTAGTCAAATAAAATATGGGTGAAGTAAGTAAGAATGTCCTTTCTTTTTCGGGATCAGACCTGCCTGATTCTCACTTTTTGTGTTTAATAGGCTAAATTACACATTCTGTTGACATCTGACTCCACAGTGATCTGTTCTGGCAATTTATAGTCTATGACGTTTCAGAGTTAGATGATAATTCTTCACGCAGTAGTTTGGATGAAGTGAACTACTTTTTTTTCTAAGTAACTGAAGTTTAGTAAACTATATTTTTCATAAGGGTAGCTTTAGTTTAGTAAACTATATTTTTCATAAGGGTAGATTTAGTTTAGTAAACTATATTTTTCATAAGGGTAACTTTAGTTTAGTAAACTATATTTTTCATAAGGGTAGCTTTAGTTTAGTAAACAATATTTTTCATAAGGGTAGCTTTAGTTTAGTAAACTATATTTTTCATAAGGGTAACTTTAGTTTAGCTTAGCTTCTTCCAATGTGAAGTAATTTGTAGCTTGATAAACTAGATTTTCAGAGTAGCTTCCCCTTCACTGCTAGACAGCTACCAAATGACCGACCAGGCACACATGGCATGTGCCCAGGGCCCCTAACCCCCAGGGGCCCCTATTGATTTGGTTAGTCACTCACTCAGATATCATTAACATGGCATACTGTAAGTCATGGCAAAATGTGTCGATTTACAGAAAGGTAACTCAAACACTGCAACAACAAAATCCACTGCCAAGAAGGGGGGCACTAAAATGTTTTGCCCAGGGAGGTGAGAGGGGCCCCCCGAACCAAAAATATGGCTTAGGGCCGCCAAAAGGCTAGGGGCGGCTCTGTTCTTATAGGAAAAGTTCAGATAGTACAAGATAGTACTAGTATCCCAAATGTAGATAATGTAGGCTCTGTTTTATAGAGGTTTCTTCTGTTTTCTACCTACTGGACACAACCCTTCTATAGATACATGTTGAGTTTTGTGTTCAGGTGATCACACACACCCAGTCTCTGTGATTTATTAACAGGCCTACAGAGAAAACTATGGTTGAGTTCCCACTGACTACATTGCAGACACTTGCCAGATCTTATAACACCTGGATAGATATTTAACATCAGATAACCACATCATATGATATACAGCAACAATCTGGTGAATATTATTTATCGGTGGTGACAGTGTTTCCTAGCCTCAGTGCAGTGGGCAGCTGGGAGGAGGGGCTCTTATTCGCCATGGACTTCAGTGTCCCTAAACCTTTTGGAATTAGTGTTACAGGATGACTAACTGGCTGTGTATATTGGTTCACAACTTCCCTGAAAAGTTGCATATCGCGGGGGCTATTCGATGCTAATGCAGTACGCCACAGGATGTTTTGTGCTGGTCAAGGGGAGTCAAATTTGGGGTGAAGCAAGGGATATATCTGTTCTTAGTTCTACATTTTTTGAACGGGGCATGCTTATTTAAGATGGTGAGGAAAGCACTTTTAAAGAGCAACCAGGCATCTTCTACTGACGGGATGAGGTCAATATCCTTCCTGGATACCCAGGCCAGGTCGATTAGAAAGGCCTGCTCGCTGAAGTGTTTTCGGGAGCGTTTGACAGTGATGAGGGGTGGTCGTTTCACCGCGGACCCATTACGGATGCAGGCAATGAGGTGGTGATCGCTGAGATCCTGGTTGAAGACAGCAGAGTTGTATTTAGAGGTCTAGTTGGTCAGGAGGATATCTATGAGGGTGCCCATGGTTACGGAATTAGGGTTGTACCTGGTAGGTTCCTTGATTATTTGTGTGAGATTGAGGGCATCTAGCTTAGATTGTAGGACGGCCGGGGTGTTAAGCATATCCCAGTTTAGGTCACCTAACAGTACGAACTCTGAAGATAGATGGGGGCCATCAATTCACATATGGTGTCCACGGCACAGCTGGGAGCTGAGGGGGGTCTATTACAAGCGGTAACGATGAGAGACTTATTTCTGGAGAGGTGGATTTTTAAAAATAGAAGCTTGAATTGTTTGGGCACAGACCTGGATAGTATGACAGAGCTTTGCAGGCTATCTCTGCAGTAGATCAAAACTCTGCCACCTTTGGCAGTTCTATCTTGTTGGAAAATGTTGTAGTTGGGGATGGGAATTTCAGAATTTTTGGTGGCCTTCCTAAGCCAGGATTCAGACATGGCTAGGACATCAGAGTGTGCTAAAGCAGTGAATAAAACAAACTTCGGGAGGAGGCTTCTGATGTTAACATGCATGAAACCAAGGCTTTTACGGATACAGAAGTCAACAAATGAGAGTGCCTGGGTCCTGGGAATAGGTGTGGTGCTGGGGCCTATATGGTCTGGGTTAACTTCTACATCACCAGAGGAACAGAGGAGGAGTAGGATAAGGGTACGGCTAAAGGCTATATGAACTGATCGTCTAGTGCGTTGGGAACATAGAATTAAAAGAGCAGATTTCTGGGCGTGGTGGAATAGATTCAGGGCATAATGTACAGACAAGGGTATGGTAGGATGTGAGTACAGTGGAGGTAAACCTAGGCATTGAGTGACAATGAGAGCGGTAGTGTCTCTCGAGGCACCAGTTAAGCCAGGTGACTCTTAGGGTGACTCTTAGGTGACAATGATGGTTCAGGCTAATTTTCTCAGTGTTCAGTAATACCTTAGGCCGGCGATAGTGCTGCGTCGATAGTATTGAATACCCTGTTAGTCCGGCATGCCTCTGAGAGATGAGTCTCAATTAGGACTACTGTGGATCTCTCCTACAGATGAGTCTCAATTAGGACTACTGTGGATCTCTCCTACAGATGAGTCTCAATTAGGACTACTGTGGATCTCTCCTACAGATGAGTCTCAATTAGGACTACTGTGGATCTCTCCTACAGATGAGTCTCAATTAGGACTACTGTGGATCTCTCCTACAGATGAGTCTCAATTAGGACTACTGTGGATCTCTCCTACAGATTAGTCTCAATTAGGACTACTGTGGATCTCTTTGACAGATGAGTCTCAATTAGGACTACTGTGGATCTCTCCTACAGATGAGTCTCAATTAGGACTACTGTGGATCTCTCCTACAGATGAGTCTCAATTAGGACTACTGTGGATCTCTCCTACAGATGAGTCTCAATTAGGACTACTGTGGATCTCTCCTACAGATTAGTCTCAATTAGGACTACTGTGGATCTCTCCTACAGATGAGTCTCAATTAGGACTACTGTTGATCTCTCCTACAGATGAGTCTCAATTAGGACTACTGTGGATCTCTCCTACATATTAGTCTAAATTAGGACTACTGTGGATCTCTCCTACAGATGAGTCTCAATTAGGACTACTGTGGATCTCTCCTACAGATGAGTCTCAATTAGGACTACTGTGGATCTCTCCTACAGATGAGTCTCAATTAGGACTACTGTGGATCTCTCCTACAGATGAGTCTCAATTAGGACTACTGTGGATATCTCCTACAGATGAGTCTCAATTAGGACTACTGTGGATATCTCCTACAGATGAGTCTCAATTAGGACTACTGTGGATCTCTCCTACAGATGAGTCTCAATTAGGACTACTGTGGATCCCTCCTACAGATGAGTCTCAATTAGGACTACTGTGGATCTCTCCTACAGATGAGTCTCAATTAGGACTACTGTGGATCCCTCCTACAGATGAGTCTCAATTAGGACTACTGTGGATCTCTCTGACAGATGAGTCTCAATTAGGACTACTGTGGATCTCTCCTACAGATGAGTCTCAATTAGGACTACTGTGGATCTCTCCTACAGATGAGTCTCAATTAGGACTACTGTGGATCTCTCCTACAGATGAGTCTCAATTAGGACTACTGTGGATCTCTCCTACAGATGAGTCTCAATTAGGACTACTGTGGATCTCTCCTACAGATTACTCTAAATTAGGACTACTGTGGATCTCTCCTACAGATTAGTCTCAATTAGGACTACTGTGGATCTCTCCTACAGATGAGTCTCAATTAGGACTACTGTGGATCTCTCCTACAGATGAGTCTCAATTAGGACTACTGTGGATCTCTCCTACAGATGAGTCTCAATTAGGACTACTGTGGATCTCTCCTACAGATGAGTCTCAATTAGGACTACTGTGGATCTCTCCTACAGATGAAGGAGACCTGAACATATTTGGGTCTTTGTGAGATACATGCAGGTGAGAGTTAAAGAGAGCTCCTGATTGAATGATTGATCTTTCGACATGAGGCAGCAGTGTGTGTTTAGTGGGAGTAAACATTGATTGACAGGCATGTGCAGTATGTACACCATACAGCAGGACTGTCTGCAAGTAAGCATTTCATTGGATGATGTATACCATGCGTATCCCGTACAACTTCAAACTGAAAGTGTCTGTGACAGTGGCAAACAGAAGGAAGGAAGGTAGGAAGGAATGCAGCAGTACTTACAGGCAGGCCTCTGGGTCCAGGTTCCCCCGTCTTCCCTCGACGACCCTGTAACACACAGAGAGAAGAGAGGAAGTGAGACTGATGTCAGATGGACAACATGAACTACAAGTTCACACAAGTGTCAGCTGGGCTGGGTCTACGTACATGCTACTACCAAATGACCAGAGAGAGAGAGAGAGAGAGAGAGAGAGACAGAGAGAGAGAGAGAGAGAGAGAGAGAGAGCGAGAGAGAGAGAGATAAAGAAAGATATAGAGAGAGTGAGAGAGAGAGAGAGAGAGAGAGAGAGAGAGAAAGAGAAAGAGAGAGAGAGAGAGATGAGAGAGAGAGAGGGAGAGAGAGAGAGAGAGAAAGATATATATATATATATATATATATATATATAGAGAGAGAGAGAGAGAGAGAGAGAGAGATAGAGAGAGTGAGTTGTCAGACAGAGAAGAATGACAAGTAGCAACAAGTTCCCACCAGTGGCATCTGGGTCTACTACACATTGCCAACAGTCAGGCTAGGGGGCTAGCCAGCTAGCTACTCCTGTCTGGCTGAGTCCCAAATTGACCACTATTCCTTATATAGTGCACTACTTTTGACCAGAGGCTAATGGGTCCTGGTTGAAAGTATAGCACTAATTAGGGGAAAGGCTGCTTTTTGGGACACATCCTGCCTGTCTGTCGGGCATGGTAGTTAATTAGCTTAAATGAGCATGAAGAAAACAGCTTAATTGCTCTCTCCCTGTGTGGTACACTAGTCTTTGTTCCCCCTGTGGTTTATCACCCTGCTACCCAGCTGTGTGTGTTCCTGGCCACATCAATCAAACCAGCCAGTAGTGACAACAAGCCCAGGCCAAGAGCATGGCTGGTGGTCCTTCACCAGGATGAGGTCACAGTGGACCAATCACGTATATACAGTATCATGTTGTTATGATGGGTTTTCTGATTTCTGATTGGATTATAATGTTACCCAAGACCTTCATAATCACAACTTAATTCATTTTTTTTTTGCGATAGCATATTTATGAAACCTATTTATTAGACTGTTAGTCATTGGCTCAGAACAGGTTGGCTTTGATGCCCATCTTTTCTAGTGTTAAACATGTTTATGATTTGTTTTCTGATTGATTAAAATGTGTGGGTTATTCTCAATGTGTCATGCCTCTGAACATGGCCTTAGCTGTGGTAAATTCACAATATACTATGCACTATATACCATACTTACACATGGTGGTATAATGACAATATACCACACAACACATCAAGCCTTATTGCTTAATTTAGAGCTTCCATTGAGACTATTTGAATAACTTTGTACTGTAAAACCTCTGTGACTGTGTTTCTGGAAGACTGACATCTTTAATGAGATAACGACTGCTACTTAAACTAATCAAAGTTGCTCTAATTGACATCAAGATGATATGAGAGAATATTAGTGTCCACATGAGGCATGAGGAGATGAATTCCTTCAGATGAAGTGGCTCGGCATCACACAGACACACTGTGGTGGGCAGGAGTGCCTAGAGTTTCTGTGTGTGTGTGTGTGTGTGTGTGTATGTGTGAGAGAGAGAGAGAGAGAGAGAGAGAGAGAGAGAGAGAGAGAGAGAGAGAGAGAGAGAGAGAGAGAGAGAGAGACTGTGCATGAATGCGTGTTTGTGTCCAGAGTAGACAAAGTCTTTCAAACTGCTAAGATGAGAGATAGTCTCAGAACATGCCCAGGCCCACACCAACTGAATGTACATAATCAAGCAGCAACAGCTACAACAGAGACTAAGGCATAAACACCATCAGCTCTTCCTTAGGTCTCAATATAAGCCTTGAATGTAGCCTACATCCCTGCCACAGCCCTCCATGTAATACTGCCTGTATTGACAGTAGGCCTGTAATATGTGGGCCATACAAACTGACTGTCTGTTTTCGCCCCCTTGACTTAGTGCCTGCGTTCCAAATTGCACCCAATTCCCTATTTAGTGCACCTCCTAGTCAAAAGTAGTGTACTATATAGGCAATAGGGTGCACTCCCAAACCATTTCCCCTTCCACTTCCACTTCCTCTGACACACACATCTACGTAGACTTTGATTAGCCCTGTGCGTGTGTGTGTGTGTGTGTGTGTGTGTGTGTGTGTGTGTGTGTGTGTGTGTGTGTGTGTGTGTGTGTGTGTGTGTGTGCGTGTGTATGCGCATGTGTGCGTGCGTGTGTGTGTGTGTGTGTGTGTGTGCATGTGTGTGTGTGTGTCTGTGTGTGTGCGTGTATGTGGTGTGTGTAGTGTGAGGTGTGTTGTGTGTGTGTTGTGTTGTGTGTGTTGTGTGTGTAGGTGTGGTGTGTGGTGTGTGGTGTGTGTGGGGTGTGTGGTGTGTGGTATGTGTGGTGTGTGTGGTGTGTGTAGTGTGTGGTGTGTTGTGTGTGTGCCTGGTTGTGTGTGGTGTGTGTGTCTGTGTGGTGTGTGGTGTGTGTAATGTGTGCTGTGTGTGTGCTGTGTTGTGTGTGTGCGTAGTGTGTGGTGTGTGTGGTGTGTGTAGTGTGCTGTGTGTGTGCGTGGTGTGTGGTGTATGTGTTGTGTGTGTGCGTAGTGTGAGGTGTGCTGTGTGTGTGCGTAGTGTGTGGTGTATGTGTGTGTGTGTGTGTAGTGTGTGTTTTAAAGAGTGAATCATGTACATAGGGCTGGTTTACTCAACAGTAAAGAGAGCACCTTTTCAACTTGAGGTGAGTAGTTTCATTATGTTCTTTGATAATATGCTAAGAGTAAATTAGACACACACACACACACACACACACACACACACACACACACACACACACACACACACACACACTCTCTGTTGACCATTTGTTCTAGAGTTAGCCCTCTCATTCTCAGCCGTGTTGCTCCCCTGAACCTAAAACAACAGTAGATTACAGAGACATCAGTACAGAGATATAACTCATGAATATTTAAACTAGTACTATTCCAAACAGGTAATGAATTATGCAATTCTTGACAAAAATGATCTCTCCATATTCACCCTCAAAACCCTTAACTGTGAAGTGCATACTGATTTTGATGTGTGTGTGTGTGTGTTTCCTTCATAATTTAAGGTAAAATAAAATGCTTTCAGTTTAACAAGTGAATGATGATATCATGAGAAGTCAAATCCCTATTGCTTTATAGTGTGAGAACACTAACCATGGTCTACTTGTCAGTACACATTGTGTATGTATAGCCGTAGGAGCCATGGAAAGTGTGTTCGCAGGGATGCGTGTCACAACGGTCATTTATTGTAAGCACAACTGGAGACACCCTGTTCTGTTAGAAAACAGGCCGTCAATGACACAACAGCGCTGCAGCACCTCCTCTAAATAGTCCAGATTACTAATGAACCATTTTAGCTGGCTAGCTAATCATCTTGGCTAACTGTGGGCCAAAGCAATGAACTTATTTGTTGTGAATTAGCGTCTCCAGTAATGTTTACGTTTTGAGGTTCTATCAAGTCTCCACTTCCCAAGAGCATTCTAACAGATACAGTGGGGAGAACAAGTATTTGATACACTGCCGATTTTGCAGATTTTCCTACTTACAAAGCATGTAGAGGTCTGTAATTTTTTATCATATGTACACTTCAAATGTGAGAGATGGAATCTAAAACAAAATTCCAGAAAATCACATTGTATGATTTTTAAGTAATTCATTTACATTTTATTGCATATCCACTGTAACTGACCTGAGAGACAGACAGACAGACAGATGAATGTCTTGATACAGTTGATACACTATTGGTTTACAGCACATTATATTCTGACAACACATCTTGGTCTAACAAAAGTGCTCATTCAGAAAAAACTTCTAAAAGGACTCATTTGAGGCAGAAAGGAGTTGAAGCACTCTATGAAAAAGTTAGAGATTCATTTCTTATTTAGTCACTTTATTGGATTGTTCAGGACCGACGTCTCGGTTTGCCGGTACGGCTGTGTAGTTGAAAGGAGCCCAGTCTAACGTACTTCCCACAGCCACTGTGTCAAACGAGACTATGCCCAAGTCCCAAGAGGCACCCTATTGCCTACCTAGTGCACTACTTTTGATGGGGCGTGGTCGAAAGTAGTGCACTATATTGGGAACAAGGTGCTGTTTGGGATGCATGCATAGTGTCTCTCCAGACCATCTATCCTGATGATGAGAGACACAGCACAGAGATGAAGGCTACGTCCCGAACGGCACCCTATTCCCTACGTAGTGCACTACTTTTGATGGGCCCTGGTTAATAGTGCACTATTTAAGGAATAGTGTACCATTTAGGATACACTCTATGTACTCTCCAGTACATCTGGACTGAACTGCCTCCACATCAATGGATTTTCCTTCAACTAGACTCATTAGTCTAGCACAACAGCTGGGGGTCTGAAAAAGCCTTGGTCACTCAGCCTTGGTCACTCAGCCTTGGTCACTCAGCCTTGGTCACTCAGCCTTGGTCACTCAGCCTTGGTCACTCAGCCTTGGTCACTCAGCCTTGGTCACTCAGCCTTGGAATTGTTCAGCTGCACTATTGCTGTACATGTACAGCAATAGTTTGTATATCCAAACTCCATTATTAGATTACATAATACTGAGCTACAACATGGTCCAAGTACTGCTAGAGCCCCTGGAATGACAGTGAAATGTCAGAGTGCAGAGACTAAAAGCCTTCCTTCAGTTGTACTGAGGCTCTAGTCTTGTTCAACCACAGAACTTTCTCTCCTTTCACCCCTCTCTGCTCTCTTTGTGTCCCCTCTCCCCATCTCTACTTCCTTCCCACTCTTTCCTCCTCCTCTCTACCTTTTCCCTTCTCTCCCCTCGTCTTTCTACCTACTATCCTCGTCCTTCCTCTCCTCTCCTCTCCCCCTCACCTCTTCTCCTTTCCTAATCCACTCTCCTCTCCCCCTCACCTCTTCTCCTTTCCTCCCCCACTCTCCTCTCCCCCTCACCTGTTCTCCTTTCCTCCCCCCACTCTCCTCTCCCCCTCACCTGTTCTCCTTTCCTCCCCCCACTCTCCTCTCCCCCTCAACTCTTCTCCTTTCCTCCCCCCACTCTCCTCTCCCCCTCAACTCTTCTCCTTTCCTCCCCCCACTCTCCTCTCCCCCTCAACTCTTCTCCTTTCCTCCCCACTCACCTCTCTCCCTCACCTCTTCTCTTTCCTCATC
The DNA here is from genome assembly GCF_013265735.2 of Oncorhynchus mykiss. Classification (NCBI taxonomy): domain Eukaryota; kingdom Metazoa; phylum Chordata; class Actinopteri; order Salmoniformes; family Salmonidae; genus Oncorhynchus; species Oncorhynchus mykiss. The sequence goes on from NC_048587.1 coordinate 60,495,310, forward strand.
CACTCTCCTCTCCCCCTCACCTCTTTTCCTTTCCTCCCCCACTCTCCTCTCCCCCTCACCTCTTCTCTTTCCTCCCCCCACTCTCCTCTCCCCCTCAACTCTTCTCCTTTCCTCCCCCACTCTCCTCTCCTCTCCCCCTCACCTCTTCTCTTTCCTCCCCCACTCTCCTCTCCCCCTCACCTCTTCTCCTTTCCTTCCCCTCCCCCTCCTATCCCCCCTCACCTCTTCTCCTTTCCTCCCCCACTCTCCACTCCCCCTCACCTGTTCTCCTTTCCTCCCCCACTCTCCTCTCCCCCTCACCTCTTCTCTTTCCTCCCCCACTCTCCTCTCCCCCTCACCTCTTCTCCTTTCCTTCCCCTCCCCCTCCTATCCCCCCTCACCTCTTCTCCTTTCCTCACCCACTCTCCTCTCCCCCTCACCTCTTCTCCTTTCCTTCCCCTCCCCCTCCTATCCCCCCTCACCTCTTCTCCTTTCCTCCCCTCCCCCTCACCTCTTTGCCTTTTCTCCCCCACTCTCCTCTCCCCCTCACCTCTTCTCCTTTCCTCCCCCACTCTCCTCTCCCTCTCACCTTGTCTCCTTTCCTCCCCTCCCCCTCCTATCCCCCCTCACCTCTTCTCCTTTCCGCCCTCCCCCTCCTATCCCCCCTCACCTCTTCTCCTTTCCTCCCCCACTCTCCTCTCCCCCTCACCTGTTCTCCTTTCCTCCCCCACTCTCCTCTCCCCCTCACCTCTTCTCTTTCCTCATCCACTCTCCTCTCCCCCTCACCTCTTTTCCTTTCCTCCCCACTCCCCACTCACCTCTCCCCCTCACCTCTTCTCCTTTCCTCCCTCCCCCTCCTATCCCCCCTCACCTCTTCTCCTTTCCTCCCCCACTCCCCTCTCACCCTCACCTCTTCGCCTTCCCCCCTCCTCTCCCCCTCACCTCTTCTCCTTTCCTTCCCCCACTCTCCTCTCCCCCTCACCTCTTCTCCTTTCCTCCCCCACTCTCCTCTCCCCCTCACCTCTTCTCCTTTCCTCCCCACTCTCCTCTCCCCCTCACCTCTTCTCCTTTCCTCCCTCCCCCTCCCCTCCCCCCTCGCCTCTTCTCCTTTCCTCCCCTCCCCTCCCCCTCCTATCCCCCCTCACCTCTTCTCCTTTCCTCCCCACCCCCTCATATCCCCCCTCACCTCTTCTCCCTCCTTACCTTTTCTCCTTTCCTACCCCCCCACCCCCTCTCCCTACATCTGTTGGATCACTGTGTGGCAATATGTTGCTAGGCAACACCGAGTGTCCTATAAATTTGACAACATCCGTGAGTTTGATATTATTTGAGCTCTGCAGTGAAGCCCTCCTTTAGGTCATTGCCATATATTAGAGGGAGGGAGGGAGGGAGGGAGGGAAGACAGGAATGATGGAGAGATGAGGGAGGGAGGGAAGGCAGGAAGGGATGAGGGAGGAAGAAAAGACAGGAAGGATGGAGAGATGAGGGAGGAAGGGAAGACAGGAACTATGAAGAGATGAGGGAGGAAGGGAAGACAGAAAGGATGGAGAGATGAGGGAGGGAGGGAAGACAGGAACTATGAAGAGATGAGGGAGGAAGGGAAGACAGGAACTAGGAAGAGATGAGGGAGGAAGGGAAGACAGAAAGGATGGAGAGATGAGGGAGGGAGGGAAGACAGGAAGGAGGAAGAGATGAGGGAGGGAGAGAAGACAGGAAGGAGGAAGAGATGAGGGAGGGAGGGAAGACAGGAAGGAGGAAGAGATGAGGGAGGAAGAAAAGACAGAAAGGATGGAGAGATGAGGGAGGGAGGGAAGACAGGAACTAGGAAGAGATGAGGGAGGAAGGGAAGACAGGAAGGATGGAGAGATGAAGGAGGGAGGGAAGACAGGAAGGATGGAGAGATGAGGGAGGGAGGGAAGACAGGAACTAGGAAGAGATGAGGGAGGAAGGGAAGACAGGAAGGATGGAGAGATGAGGGAGGGAGGGAAGGCAGGAATGATGGAGAGATGAGGGAGGGAGGGAAGGCAGGAAGGAGGAAGGGATGAGGGAGGAAGAAAAGACAGAAAGGATGGAGAGATGAGGGAGGGAGAGAAGACAGGAACTAGGAAGAGATGAGGGAGGAAGGGAAGACAGGAAGGATGGAGAGATGAAGGAGGGAGGGAAGACAGGAAGGAGGAAGAGATGAGGAAGGGAGATAGGGAGGGAAGTGTAGGGAAGAGAGGACAATGCTCCAAACCCCTTTAGACTGAGTAGAAGAAGATGATTTATCTGCTCTGTAATATCAGTAATACACCACCATGTACACACACACACACACACACACACACACACACACACACACACCATATATTTTGACTATAATATTTACGAGCAGTACTGTAAAACAGAAGAAAGAAAACACTATTGAGGGCTGTAATAGGACCAACACCCCATTTTACCTCAACAAATCAACCTGCTCAGGAATGCAATGACATCACAAGGACACACCTGTCTGGCTCATCTTTACAGTTCCAGTGTTTGGTGTCTCTTGTCTGCTGGTAAACAGTAAACACAGCTGTGTGTAGATTGTTGTAAATAAATATGGCATTCAGATCCTCATCAATTTGTTGTACGAAAGTCTCAGGTGGCCTGAATACACGTCCCCTAAGGGACACACAGTTACACAGACCACAGACCACCCACACACATAAACCACCCACGACACAGACACACACACAGACCACCCACATAAACCACCCACGACACAGACACACACCCATGAGACACACACAGACCACCCACATAAACCACCCACGATACAGACACACACCCATGACACACACACACACACACACACACACACACTCGGTCTCCCTGAGGGACTGAGGCAGCTCATGCAGAAAGAGTGGTCCAGTCGGGAAAAAGGTAATCTCTCATATGAGCACCGGAGAGATCTGTGCTGACTGACTGACTGACCTTGGTGACTGACTCTCTGACTGACCTTGGTGACTGACTCTCTGACTGACTGATTGACTGACTGACCTTGGTGACTGACTCTCTGACTGACTGATTGACTGGCCTTGGTGACTGACTGACTGACTCTCTGACTGACTGTTTGACTGACTCTCTGACTGACTGATTGACTGACTGACCTTGGTGACTGACTCTCTGACTGACTGATTGACTGACTGACCTTGGTGACTGACTCTCTGACTGACTGATTGACTGGCCTTGGTGACTGACTGACTCTCTGATTTAGAATGGTCACATCAGACCATTGCCTCCTTCCTCTTCCCCAATCAAGACTAGGCCATCCACAACTCATGCAAAGGTTGCCATGACACCATATGTATTTTTCTGTGGAGTGAGACATCACCAAACATTATTCATCCACATAGTCATTATTCCAAATCCGCTGGTCCCTGAACTCTTCAGACCAACCCGGAGACAAGGCGCTAACCTTTCCTATAGCAACTAATTGTTCCAAGACACCACCAATTACCCCGATGAGTCTACCAGGAAGCCTGCAAAACAACTTCGAATATATTCCTTAATTAATTCATGAAATGTTATCCTTTCCCTTGTGCAGATGTTTTCTGTTTTCTCGTTTTGCACTCAGAAACCGTCTTACTTCTACAGATGGTGGCAACAACTTTCAGAGGAGAGAGAGAGTGAGAGACAGAGAGAGAGAGAGAGGAACTGAGACAGAGCTGCATTTCCTGACAAAAAATATATATATATATAAAACAATTAAAGAGTGTCATTTCCCCAAATCTGAAACCCTTATTCAAGGTTTCAAAGACCTCTCTGATGAGAATAGGCTTCCCGTCCTGTTGGGGGAGGACGCAGAGAGCTCTGGGTTGACAGCGCACTACATTGCTGCCTGTGTCTGACAGACCAACCAACCAGCAGTCCTCTTTAATTACTGTTATTGTTAAACGTGTGGTTATATTCACCCTTGGTTATTGTTCTTACTGTTCTCCCATTGACAATATTGATGATTATTATTTAAATGATGTTAATATTGGGAAGACAGAGAGAGAATCCGTTATAGAACCCATTGCCCTTTATGGTTGTGAAATCTGGTGTCCACTTACCTACCAAGAATTCACAAATGGGACAAACACCAAATTGAGACTCTGCGACTTTGCAAAAATATCCTCTGTGTACAACGTCAAACACCAAATAATGCATGCAGAGCAGAATTAGGCCGATACCCGCTAATGATCAAAATCCAGAAAAGAGACGTTAAATTCTACAACCACCTAAAAGGAAGCGATTCCCAAACCTTCCATAACAAAGCCATCACCTACAGAGAGATGAACCTGGAGAAGAGTCCCCTAAGCAAGCTGGTCCTGGGGCTCTGTTCACAATTACAAACAGACCCAACAGACCCCCAGGACAGCAACACAATTAGACCCAACCAAATCATCAGAAAACAACAAGATAATTACTTGACACATTGGAAAGAATTTAGAATAAAAAATGAGTAAAACAGAATGCTATTTGGCCCTAAACAGAGAGTACACAGTGGCAGAATACCAGAATACAAATCTTTGACTATGTACAGACGCAGTGAGCATAGCCTTGCTATTGAGAAAGGCCGCCGAATTCAGACCTGTCTCTCAAGAGAAGACAGGCTATGTGCACACTGCCCACAAAATGAGGTGGAAACTGAGCTGCACTTCCTAACCTCCTGCCCAATGTATGACCATATTAGAGACAGCATATTTCCCTCAGATTACACAAATCCAATGTTGATAAACTCACATATCTATTGGATGAAATGCCACAGTGTGCCATCACAACAGCAAGATGTGTGACCTGTTGCCCCAAGAAAATGGTAACCAGTGAAGAACAAACACCATTGTAAATACAACCTATTTATGTTTATTTATTTTCCCTTTTGTACTTTAACTATTTACACATCATTACAGCACTGTATAAAGACATAATATGACATTTGAAATGTCTTAATTATTTTTTAATTGTTTATTTCACTTTTGTTTATTATCTATTTCCTGATCTCCAAACAAGATGTTCTGGAAATAAGGTCAGGATATAGATTGGATCAAAACACTATGAATTCATCCTGCATTCTGCTAAGAGTCTTGGTGTAACAAGATGTTCTGGAAATAAGGTCAGGATATAGATTGGATCAAAACACTATGAATTCATCCTGCATTCTGCTAAGAGTCTTGGTGTAACAAGATGTTCTGGAAATAAGGTCAGGATATAGATTGGATTAAAACACTATGAATTCATCCTGCATTCTGCTAAGAGTCTTGGTGTAACAAGATGTTCTGGAAATAAGGTCAGGATATAGATTGGATTAAAACACTATGAATTCATCCTGCATTCTGCTAAGAGTCTTGGTGTAACAAGATGTTCTGGAAATAAGGTCAGGATATAGATTGGATTAAAACACTATGAATTCATCCTGCATTCTGCTAAGAGTCTTGGTGTAACAAGATGTTCTGGAAATAAGGTCAGGATATAGATTGGATCAAAACACTATGAATTCATCCTGCATTCTGCTAAGAGTCTTGGTGTAACAAGATGTTCTGGAAATAAGGTCAGGATATAGATTGGATTAAAACACTATGAATTCATCCTGCATTCTGCTAAGAGTCTTGGTGTAACAAGATGTTCTGGAAATAAGGTCAGGATATAGATTGGATTAAAACACTATGAATTCATCCTGCATTCTGCTAAGAGTCTTGGTGTAACAAGATGTTCTGGAAATAAGGTCAGGATATAGATTGGATCAAAACACTATGAATTCATCCTGCATTCTGCTAAGAGTCTTGGTGTAACAAGATGTTCTGGAAATAAGGTCAGGATATAGATTGGATTAAAACACTATGAATTCATCCTGCATTCTGCTAAGAGTCTTGGTGTAACAAGATGTTCTGGAAATAAGGTCAGGATATAGATTGGATTAAAACACTATGAATTCATCCTGCATTCTGCTAAGAGTCTTGGTGTAACAAGATGTTCTGGAAATAAGGTCAGGATATAGATTGGATTAAAACACTATGAATTCATCCTGCATTCTGCTAAGAGTCTTGGTGTAACAAGATGTTCTGGAAATAAGGTCAGGATATAGATTGGATCAAAACACTATGAATTCATCCTGCATTCTGCTAAGAGTCTTGGTGTAACAAGATGTTCTGGAAATAAGGTCAGGATATAGATTGGATTAAAACACTATGAATTCATCCTGCATTCTGCTAAGAGTCTTGGTGTAACAAGATGTTCTGGAAATAAGGTCAGGATATAGATTGGATTAAAACACTATGAATTCATCCTGCATTCTGCTAAGAGTCTTGGTGTAACAAGATGTTCTGGAAATAAGGTCAGGATATAGATTGGATCAAAACACTATGAATTCATCCTGCATTCTGCTAAGAGTCTTGGTGTAACAAGATGTTCTGGAAATAAGGTCAGGATATAGATTGGATTAAAACACTATGAATTCATCCTGCATTCTGCTAAGAGTCTTGGTGTAACAAGATGTTCTGGAAATAAGGTCAGGATATAGATTGGATTAAAACACTATGAATTCATCCTGCATTCTGCTAAGAGTCTTGGTGTAACAAGATGTTCTGGAAATAAGGTCAGGATATAGATTGGATCAAAACACTATGAATTCATCCTGCATTCTGCTAAGAGTCTTGGTGTAACAAGATGTTCTGGAAATAAGGTCAGGATATAGATTGGATTAAAACACTATGAATTCATCCTGCATTCTGCTAAGAGTCTTGGTGTAACAAGATGTTCTGGAAATAAGGTCAGGATATAGATTGGATTAAAACACTATGAATTCATCCTGCATTCTGCTAAGAGTCTTGGTGTAACAAGATGTTCTGGAAATAAGGTCAGGATATAGATTGGATCAAAACACTATGAATTCATCCTGCATTCTGCTAAGAGTCTTGGTGTAACAAGATGTTCTGGAAATAAGGTCTGGATATAGATTGGATCAAAACACTATGAATTCATCCTGCATTCTGCTAAGAGTCTTGGTGTAACAAGATGTTCTGGAAATAAGGTCAGGATATAGATTGGATTAAAACACTATGAATTCATCCTGCATTCTGCTAAGAGTCTTGGTGTAACAAGATGTTCTGGAAATAAGGTCTGGATATAGATTGGATTAAAACACTATGAATTCATCCTGCATTCTGCTAAGAGTCTTGGTGTAACAAGATGTTCTGGAAATAAGGTCAGGATATAGATTGGATTAAAACACTATGAATTCATCCTGCATTCTGCTAAGAGTCTTGGTGTAACAAGATGTTCTGGAAATAAGGTCAGGATATAGATTGGATTAAAACACTATGAATTCATCCTGCATTCTGCTAAGAGTCTTGGTGTAACAAGATGTTCTGGAAATAAGGTCAGGATATAGATTGGATTAAAACACTATGAATTCATCCTGCATTCTGCTAAGAGTCTTGGTGTAACAAGATGTTCTGGAAATAAGGTCAGGATATAGATTGGATTAAAACACTATGAATTCATCCTGCATTCTGCTAAGAGTCTTGGTGTAACAAGATGTTCTGGAAATAAGGTCAGGATATAGATTGGATTAAAACACTATGAATTCATCCTGCATTCTGCTAAGAGTCTTGGTGTAACAAGATGTTCTGGAAATAAGGTCAGGATATAGATTGGATTAAAACACTATGAATTCATCCTGCATTCTGCTAAGAGTCTTGGTGTAACAAGATGTTCTGGAAATAAGGTCAGGATATAGATTGGATTAAAACACTATGAATTCATCCTGCATTCTGCTAAGAGTCTTGGTGTAACAAGATGTTCTGGAAATAAGGTCAGGATATAGATTGGATTAAAACACTATGAATTCATCCTGCATTCTGCTAAGAGTCTTGGTGTAACAAGATGTTCTGGAAATAAGGTCAGGATATAGATTGGATTAAAACACTATGAATTCATCCTGCATTCTGCTAAGAGTCTTGGTGTAACAAGATGTTCTGGAAATAAGGTCAGGATATAGATTGGATTAAAACACTATGAATTCATCCTGCATTCTGCTAAGAGTCTTGGTGTAACAAGATGTTCTGGAAATAAGGTCAGGATATAGATTGGATCAAAACACTATGAATTCATCCTGCATTCTGCTAAGAGTCTTGGTGTAACAAGATGTTCTGGAAATAAGGTCAGGATATAGATTGGATCAAAACACTATGAATTCATCCTGCATTCTGCTAAGAGTCTTGGTGTAACAAGATGTTCTGGAAATAAGGTCAGGATATAGATTGGATCAAAACACTATGAATTCATCCTGCATTCTGCTAAGAGTCTTGGTGTAACAAGATGTTCTGGAAATAAGGTCAGGATATAGATTGGATTAAAACACTATGAATTCATCCTGCATTCTGCTAAGAGTCTTGGTGTAACAAGATGTTCTGGAAATAAGGTCAGGATATAGATTGGATCAAAACACTATGAATTCATCCTGCATTCTGCTAAGAGTCTTGGTGTAACAAGATGTTCTGGAAATAAGGTCAGGGTATAGATTGGATCAAAACACTATGAATTCATCCTGCATTCTGCTAAGAGTCTTGGTGTAACAAGATGTTCTGGAAATAAGGTCAGGATATAGATTGGATCAAAACACTATGAATTCATCCTGCATTCTGCTAAGAGTCTTGGTGTAACAAGATGTTCTGGAAATAAGGTCAGGATATAGATTGGATTAAAACACTATGAATTCATCCTGCATTCTGCTAAGAGTCTTGGTGTAACAAGATGTTCTGGAAATAAGGTCAGGATATAGATTGGATTAAAACACTATGAATTCATCCTGCAATCTGCTAAGAGTCTTGGTGTAACAAGATGTTCTGGAAATAAGGTCTGGATATAGATTGGATTAAAACACTATGAATTCATCCTGCATTCTGCTAAGAGTCTTGGTGTAACAAGATGTTCTGGAAATAAGGTCAGGATATAGATTGGATTAAAACACTATGAATTCATCCTGCATTCTGCTAAGAGTCTTGGTGTAACAAGATGTTCTGGAAATAAGGTCAGGATATAGATTGGATTAAAACACTATGAATTCATCCTGCATTCTGCTAAGAGTCTTGGTGTAACAAGATGTTCTGGAAATAAGGTCAGGATATAGATTGGATTAAAACACTATGAATTCATCCTGCATTCTGCTAAGAGTCTTGGTGTAACAAGATGTTCTGGAAATAAGGTCAGGATATAGATTGGATTAAAACACTATGAATTCATCCTGCATTCTGCTAAGAGTCTTGGTGTAACAAGATGTTCTGGAAATAAGGTCTGGATATAGATTGGATTAAAACACTATGAATTCATCCTGCATTCTGCTAAGAGTCTTGGTGTAACAAGATGTTCTGGAAATAAGGTCAGGATATAGATTGGATTAAAACACTATGAATTCATCCTGCATTCTGCTAAGAGTCTTGGTGTAACAAGATGTTCTGGAAATAAGGTCAGGATATAGATTGGATCAAAACACTATGAATTCATCCTGCATTCTGCTAAGAGTCTTGGTGTAACAAGATGTTCTGGAAATAAGGTCAGGATATAGATTGGATCAAAACACTATGAATTCATCCTGCATTCTGCTAAGAGTCTTGGTGTAACAAGATGTTCTGGAAATAAGGTCAGGATATAGATTGGATCAAAACACTATGAATTCATCCTGCATTCTGCTAAGAGTCTTGGTGTAACAAGATGTTCTGGAAATAAGGTCAGGATATAGATTGGATTAAAACACTATGAATTCATCCTGCATTCTGCTAAGAGTCTTGGTGTAACAAGATGTTCTGGAAATAAGGTCAGGATATAGATTGGATTAAAACACTATGAATTCATCCTGCATTCTGCTAAGAGTCTTGGTGTAACAAGATGTTCTGGAAATAAGGTCAGGATATAGATTGGATTAAAACACTATGAATTCATCCTGCATTCTGCTAAGAGTCTTGGTTTAACAAGATGTTCTGGAAATAAGGTCAGGATATAGATTGGATCAAAACACTATGAATTCATCCTGCATTCTGCTAAGAGTCTTGGTGTAACAAGATGTTCTGGAAATAAGGTCAGGATATAGATTGGATTAAAACACTATGAATTCATCCTGCATTCTGCTAAGAGTCTTGGTGTAACAAGATGTTCTGGAAATAAGGTCAGGATATAGATTGGATTAAAACACTATGAATTCATCCTGCATTCTGCTAAGAGTCTTGGTGTAACAAGATGTTCTGGAAATAAGGTCAGGATATAGATTGGATCAAAACACTATGAATTCATCCTGCATTCTGCTAAGAGTCTTGGTGTAACAAGATGTTCTGGAAATAAGGTCAGGATATAGATTGGATCAAAACACTATGAATTCATCCTGCATTCTGCTAAGAGTCTTGGTGTAACAAGATGTTCTGGAAATAAGGTCAGGATATAGATTGGATTAAAACACTATGAATTCATCCTGCATTCTGCTAAGAGTCTTGGTGTAACAAGATGTTCTGGAAATAAGGTCAGGATATAGATTGGATTAAAACACTATGAATTCATCCTGCATTCTGCTAAGAGTCTTGGTGTAACAAGATGTTCTGGAAATAAGGTCAGGATATAGATTGGATTAAAACACTATGAATTCATCCTGCATTCTGCTAAGAGTCTTGGTGTAACAAGATGTTCTGGAAATAAGGTCAGGATATAGATTGGATTAAAACACTATGAATTCATCCTGCATTCTGCTAAGAGTCTTGGTGTAACAAGATGTTCTGGAAATAAGGTCAGGATATAGATTGGATTAAAACACTATGAATTCATCCTGCAATCTGCTAAGAGTCTTGGTGTAACAAGATGTTCTGGAAATAAGGTCTGGATATAGATTGGATTAAAACACTATGAATTCATCCTGCATTCTGCTAAGAGTCTTGGTGTAACAAGATGTTCTGGAAATAAGGTCAGGATATAGATTGGATTAAAACACTATGAATTCATCCTGCATTCTGCTAAGAGTCTTGGTGTAACAAGATGTTCTGGAAATAAGGTCAGGATATAGATTGGATTAAAACACTATGAATTCATCCTGCATTCTGCTAAGAGTCTTGGTGTAACAAGATGTTCTGGAAATAAGGTCAGGATATAGATTGGATTAAAACACTATGAATTCATCCTGCATTCTGCTAAGAGTCTTGGTGTAACAAGATGTTCTGGAAATAAGGTCAGGATATAGATTGGATTAAAACACTATGAATTCATCCTGCATTCTGCTAAGAGTCTTGGTGTAACAAGATGTTCTGGAAATAAGGTCTGGATATAGATTGGATTAAAACACTATGAATTCATCCTGCATTCTGCTAAGAGTCTTGGTGTAACAAGATGTTCTGGAAATAAGGTCAGGATATAGATTGGATTAAAACACTATGAATTCATCCTGCATTCTGCTAAGAGTCTTGGTGTAACAAGATGTTCTGGAAATAAGGTCAGGATATAGATTGGATTAAAACACTATGAATTCATCCTGCATTCTGCTAAGAGTCTTGGTGTAACAAGATGTTCTGGAAATAAGGTCAGGATATAGATTGGATTAAAACACTATGAATTCATCCTGCATTCTGCTAAGAGTCTTGGTGTAACAAGATGTTCTGGAAATAAGGTCAGGATATAGATTGGATCAAAACACTATGAATTCATCCTGCATTCTGCTAAGAGTCTTGGTGTAACAAGATGTTCTGGAAATAAGGTCAGGATATAGATTGGATCAAAACACTATGAATTCATCCTGCATTCTGCTAAGAGTCTTGGTGTAACAAGATGTTCTGGAAATAAGGTCAGGATATAGATTGGATTAAAACACTATGAATTCATCCTGCATTCTGCTAAGAGTCTTGGTGTAACAAGATGTTCTGGAAATAAGGTCAGGATATAGATTGGATTAAAACACTATGAATTCATCCTGCATTCTGCTAAGAGTCTTGGTGTAACAAGATGTTCTGGAAATAAGGTCAGGATATAGATTGGATTAAAACACTATGAATTCATCCTGCATTCTGCTAAGAGTCTTGGTGTAACAAGATGTTCTGGAAATAAGGTCAGGATATAGATTGGATTAAAACACTATGAATTCATCCTGCATTCTGCTAAGAGTCTTGGTGTAACAAGATGTTCTGGAAATAAGGTCAGGATATAGATTGGATTAAAACACTATGAATTCATCCTGCATTCTGCTAAGAGTCTTGGTGTAACAAGATGTTCTGGAAATAAGGTCAGGATATAGATTGGATTAAAACACTATGAATTCATCCTGCATTCTGCTAAGAGTCTTGGTGTAACAAGATGTTCTGGAAATAAGGTCAGGATATAGATTGGATTAAAACACTATGAATTCATCCTGCATTCTGCTAAGAGTCTTGGTGTAACAAGATGTTCTGGAAATAAGGTCAGGATATAGATTGGATCAAAACACTATGAATTCATCCTGCATTCTGCTAAGAGTATTGGTGTAACAAGATGTTCTGGAAATAAGGTCAGGATATAGATTGGATCAAAACACTATGAATTCATCCTGCATTCTGCTAAGAGTCTTGGTGTAACAAGATGTTCTGGAAATAAGGTCAGGATATAGATTGGATTAAAACACTATGAATTCATCCTGCATTCTGCTAAGAGTCTTGGTGTAACAAGATGTTCTGGAAATAAGGTCAGGATATAGATTGGATTAAAACACTATGAATTCATCCTGCATTCTGCTAAGAGTCTTGGTGTAACAAGATGTTCTGGAAATAAGGTCAGGATATAGATTGGATTAAAACACTATGAATTCATCCTGCATTCTGCTAAGAGTCTTGGTGTAACAAGATGTTCTGGAAATAAGGTCTGGATATAGATTGGATTAAAACACTATGAATTCATCCTGCATTCTGCTAAGAGTCTTGGTGTAACAAGATGTTCTGGAAATAAGGTCAGGATATAGATTGGATTAAAACACTATGAATTCATCCTGCATTCTGCTAAGAGTCTTGGTGTAACAAGATGTTCTGGAAATAAGGTCAGGATATAGATTGGATCAAAACACTATGAATTCATCCTGCATTCTGCTAAGAGTCTTGGTGTAACAAGATGTTCTGGAAATAAGGTCAGGATATAGATTGGATCAAAACACTATGAATTCATCCTGCATTCTGCTAAGAGTCTTGGTGTAACAAGATGTTCTGGAAATAAGGTCAGGATATAGATTGGATCAAAACACTATGAATTCATCCTGCATTCTGCTAAGAGTCTTGGTGTAACAAGATGTTCTGGAAATAAGGTCAGGATATAGATTGGATTAAAACACTATGAATTCATCCTGCATTCTGCTAAGAGTCTTGGTGTAACAAGATGTTCTGGAAATAAGGTCAGGATATAGATTGGATTAAAACACTATGAATTCATCCTGCATTCTGCTAAGAGTCTTGGTGTAACAAGATGTTCTGGAAATAAGGTCAGGATATAGATTGGATTAAAACACTATGAATTCATCCTGCATTCTGCTAAGAGTCTTGGTTTAACAAGATGTTCTGGAAATAAGGTCAGGATATAGATTGGATCAAAACACTATGAATTCATCCTGCATTCTGCTAAGAGTCTTGGTGTAACAAGATGTTCTGGAAATAAGGTCAGGATATAGATTGGATTAAAACACTATGAATTCATCCTGCATTCTGCTAAGAGTCTTGGTGTAACAAGATGTTCTGGAAATAAGGTCAGGATATAGATTGGATTAAAACACTATGAATTCATCCTGCATTCTGCTAAGAGTCTTGGTGTAACAAGATGTTCTGGAAATAAGGTCAGGATATAGATTGGATCAAAACACTATGAATTCATCCTGCATTCTGCTAAGAGTCTTGGTGTAACAAGATGTTCTGGAAATAAGGTCAGGATATAGATTGGATCAAAACACTATGAATTCATCCTGCATTCTGCTAAGAGTCTTGGTGTAACAAGATGTTCTGGAAATAAGGTCAGGATATAGATTGGATTAAAACACTATGAATTCATCCTGCATTCTGCTAAGAGTCTTGGTGTAACAAGATGTTCTGGAAATAAGGTCAGGATATAGATTGGATTAAAACACTATGAATTCATCCTGCATTCTGCTAAGAGTCTTGGTGTAACAAGATGTTCTGGAAATAAGGTCAGGATATAGATTGGATTAAAACACTATGAATTCATCCTGCATTCTGCTAAGAGTCTTGGTGTAACAAGATGTTCTGGAAATAAGGTCAGGATATAGATTGGATTAAAACACTATGAATTCATCCTGCATTCTGCTAAGAGTCTTGGTGTAACAAGATGTTCTGGAAATAAGGTCAGGATATAGATTGGATTAAAACACTATGAATTCATCCTGCATTCTGCTAAGAGTCTTGGTGTAACAAGATGTTCTGGAAATAAGGTCAGGATATAGATTGGATTAAAACACTATGAATTCATCCTGCATTCTGCTAAGAGTCTTGGTGTAACAAGATGTTCTGGAAATAAGGTCAGGATATAGATTCGATCAAAACACTATGAATTCATCCTGCATTCTGCTAAGAGTATTGGTGTAACAAGATGTTCTGGAAATAAGGTCAGGATATAGATTGGATCAAAACACTATGAATTCATCCTGCATTCTGCTAAGAGTCTTGGTGTAAAAAGATGTTCTGGAAATAAGGTCAGGATATAGATTGGATTAAAACACTATGAATTCATCCTGCATTCTGCTAAGAGTCTTGGTGTAACAAGATGTTCTGGAAATAAGGTCTGGATATAGATTGGATTAAAACACTATGAATTCATCCTGCATTCTGCTAAGAGTCTTGGTGTAACAAGATGTTCTGGAAATAAGGTCAGGATATAGATTGGATTAAAACACTATGAATTCATCCTGCATTCTGCTAAGAGTCTTGGTGTAACAAGATGTTCTGGAAATAAGGTCAGGATATAGATTGGATTAAAACACTATGAATTCATCCTGCATTCTGCTAAGAGTCTTGGTGTAACAAGATGTTCTGGAAATAAGGTCAGGATATAGATTGGATTAAAACACTATGAATTCATCCTGCATTCTGCCAAGAGTCTTGGTGTAACAAGATGTTCTGGAAATAAGGTCAGGATATAGATTGGATTAAAACACTATGAATTCATCCTGCATTCTGCTAAGAGTCTTGGTGTAACAAGATGTTCTGGAAATAAGGTCTGGATATAGATTGGATTAAAACACTATGAATTCATCCTGCATTCTGCTAAGAGTCTTGGTGTAACAAGATGTTCTGGAAATAAGGTCAGGATATAGATTGGATTAAAACACTATGAATTCATCCTGCATTCTGCTAAGAGTCTTGGTGTAACAAGATGTTCTGGAAATAAGGTCAGGATATAGATTGGATTAAAACACTATGAATTCATCCTGCATTCTGCTAAGAGTCTTGGTGTAACAAGATGTTCTGGAAATAAGGTCAGGATATAGATTGGATTAAAACACTATGAATTCATCCTGCATTCTGCTAAGAGTCTTGGTGTAACAAGATGTTCTGGAAATAAGGTCAGGATATAGATTGGATTAAAACACTATGAATTCATCCTGCATTCTGCTAAGAGTCTTGGTGTAACAAGATGTTCTGGAAATAAGGTCAGGATATAGATTGGATTAAAACACTATGAATTCATCCTGCATTCTGCTAAGAGTCTTGGTGTAACAAGATGTTCTGGAAATAAGGTCAGGATATAGATTGGATTAAAACACTATGAATTCATCCTGCATTCTGCTAAGAGTCTTGGTGTAACAAGATGTTCTGGAAATAAGGTCAGGATATAGATTGGATTAAAACACTATGAATTCATCCTGCATTCTGCTAAGAGTCTTGGTGTAACAAGATGTTCTGGAAATAAGGTCAGGATATAGATTGGATTAAAACACTATGAATTCATCCTGCATTCTGCTAAGAGTCTTGGTGTAACAAGATGTTCTGGAAATAAGGTCAGGATATAGATTGGATCAAAACACTATGAATTCATCCTGCATTCTGCTAAGAGTCTTGGTGTAACAAGATGTTCTGGAAATAAGGTCAGGATATAGATTGGATTAAAACACTATGAATTCATCCTGCATTCTGCTAAGAGTCTTGGTGTAACAAGATGTTCTGGAAATAAGGTCAGGATATAGATTGGATCAAAACACTATGAATTCATCCTGCATTCTGCTAAGAGTCTTGGTGTAACAAGATGTTCTGGAAATAAGGTCAGGATATAGATTGGATTAAAACACTATGAATTCATCCTGCATTCTGCTAAGAGTCTTGGTGTAACAAGATGTTCTGGAAATAAGGTCAGGATATAGATTGGATTAAAACACTATGAATTCATCCTGCATTCTGCTAAGAGTCTTGGTGTAACAAGATGTTCTGGAAATAAGGTCAGGATATAGATTGGATTAAAACACTATGAATTCATCCTGCATTCTGCTAAGAGTCTTGGTGTAACAAGATGTTCTGGAAATAAGGTCAGGATATAGATTGGATCAAAACACTATGAATTCATCCTGCATTCTGCTAAGAGTCTTGGTGTAACAAGATGTTCTGGAAATAAGGTCAGGATATAGATTGGATTAAAACACTATGAATTCATCCTGCATTCTGCTAAGAGTCTTGGTGTAACAAGATGTTCTGGAAATAAGGTCAGGATATAGATTGGATTAAAACACTATGAATTCATCCTGCATTCTGCTAAGAGTCTTGGTGTAACAAGATGTTCTGGAAATAAGGTCAGGATATAGATTGGATCAAAACACTATGAATTCATCCTGCATTCTGCTAAGAGTCTTGGTGTAACAAGATGTTCTGGAAATAAGGTCAGGATATAGATTGGATCAAAACACTATGAATTCATCCTGCATTCTGCTAAGAGTCTTGGTGTAACAAGATGTTCTGGAAATAAGGTCAGGATATAGATTGGATTAAAACACTATGAATTCATCCTGCATTCTGCTAAGAGTCTTGGTGTAACAAGATGTTCTGGAAATAAGGTCAGGATATAGATTGGATCAAAACACTATGAATTCATCCTGCATTCTGCTAAGAGTCTTGGTGTAACAAGATGTTCTGGAAATAAGGTCTGGATATAGATTGGATCAAAACACTATGAATTCATCCTGCATTCTGCTAAGAGTCTTGGTGTAACAAGATGTTCTGGAAATAAGGTCAGGATATAGATTGGATCAAAACACTATGAATTCATCCTGCATTCTGCTAAGAGTCTTGGTGTAACAAGATGTTCTGGAAATAAGGTCAGGATATAGATTGGATCAAAACACTATGAATTCATCCTGCATTCTGCTAAGAGTCTTGGTGTAACAAGATGTTCTGGAAATAAGGTCAGGATATAGATTGGATTAAAACACTATGAATTCATCCTGCATTCTGCTAAGAGTCTTGGTGTAACAAGATGTTCTGGAAATAAGGTCAGGATATAGATTGGATTAAAACACTATGAATTCATCCTGCATTCTGCTAAGAGTCTTGGTTTAACAAGATGTTCTGGAAATAAGGTCAGGATATAGATTGGATTAAAACACTATGAATTCATCCTGCATTCTGCTAAGAGTCTTGGTGTAACAAGATGTTCTGGAAATAAGGTCAGGATATAGATTGGATTAAAACACTATGAATTCATCCTGCATTCTGCTAAGAGTCTTGGTGTAACAAGATTCACAGTGTAGTTACTCTCAGTAAGAGCTCAACCTGTTATGTTAGGAAACAGTGTGGTCCTGTGTAGCTTGGCTGGTAAAGCGTGTGGTGCTAGCCAAGGTTGTAGGTTCAAATCCAGCAGAGGTAGACACTGAGTGCTCTTTTCTCCTGTCCCACCTGCTCGCCCTGGTCTGCTATCTGAAGACACTGTCCCACCTGGTCTGCTATCTGAAGACACTGTCCCACCTGTCCACTCTGGTCTGCTATCTGAGGACACTGTCCCACCTGCTCGCCCTGGGCTGCTATCTGAAGACACTGTCCTACCTGTCCACTCTGGTCTGCTATCTGAAGACACTGTCCCACCTGTCCACTCTGGTCTGCTATCTGAAGACACTGTCCTACCTGTCCACTCTGGTCTGCTATCTGAAGACACTGTCCCACCTGTCCACTCTGGTCTGCTATCTGAAGACACTGTCCCACCTGTCCACTCTGGTCTGCTATCTGAAGACACTGTCCCACCTGGTCTGCTATCTGAAGACACTGTCCCACATGTCCACTCTGGTCTGCTATCTGAAGACACTGTCCCACCTGTCCACTCTGGTCTGCTATCTGAAGACACTGTCCTACCTGTCCACTCTGGTCTGCTATCTGAAGACACTGTCCCACCTGTCCACTCTGGTCTGCTATCTGAAGACACTGTCCTACCTGTCCACTCTGGTCTGCTATCTGAAGACACTGTCCCACCTGTCCACTCTGGTCTGCTATCTGAGGACACTGTCCCACCTGTCCACTCTGGTCTGCTATCTGAGAACACTGTCCCACCTGTCCACTCTGGTCTGCTATCTGAGGACACTGTCCCACCTGTCCACTCTGGTCTGCTATCTGAGGACACTGTCCCACCTGTCCACTCTAGTCTGCTATATGAGTACACCACACTAACAAGAAAATCCACAATAACATCTGCTAAACGTGTGTGTGACCAATAAAATGTGATTTGATTTGAAATACTAGCCTGCTCTGGACTGCCAACTGAAGACACCACACTACCAAAACCTGGTGAGATCTTTCATGTACATGGAGCATTTGATTAGCCTGCCTTGAGTGGGTGGAGTTTACAGTTTTGGGACTATTCTGTTGGTTACATTGCACTATGCAAGCTCAAATGGAACATAGATACAGCATTTGAAATGATTTCAAATACTATTTGAACCCAGGTCTTCACACCACTGCACTAGAGAGGAAGGAACTGGCTCAGAGAACACCACTGGCCCTTGGCACTTGGAAAAGCCTCAATAAAATAGGATTTGTTCCAGTTGTTTCCTGAGGGTTACGATGGGGCAGACGAGTGTGCATGTGTGTGTGTGTGTGTGTGTGTGTGTGTTTACTCAGGGTTAAGATGGGGCGGACGAGTGTGTGTGTGTGTGTGTGTGTGTGTGTGTGTGTGTGTGTGTGTGTGTGTGTGTGTGTGTGTGTGTGTGTGTGTGTGTGTGTGTGTGTGTGTGTGTGTGTGTGTGTTACTGAGGGTTAGAGGGGAGCGGCCGAGGGCAGAGACAGAACGGTAAAGCCGACAGCTGCCTGGCAGCAGCTCAAAACGCAGCTTAGCATTTTCCTTTTCCACTGTTCTGACTGACTGGCACACAATAGGTCTGTTCCAATTGGGACCCTATTCACTATATAGTGCACTGATTTGGACCAGGACCCATAAGCTTCTGGTCAAAAGTAGTGCACTATGTAGGAAATAAGGGTGCCATTTGGGTCGTACATAATGTGAAGCTCTACAACTGTAACTCCCAGCCAGAGGACTATTCAGAGCCGTATAAAGAGATGGGCTGATGGGCTGATTGGCTGATTGGCTGATGGGCTGATGGGCTGATGGGCTGATGGGCTGATGGGCTATTGGGCTGATGGGCTGATGGGCTATTGGGCTGATGGGCTGATGGGCTGATGGGCTGACAACATGGTTGACTTCAGACACAGCAGATCAGATGGCCAAAGATTAGAGCTATCAGCAATCGTTGGTGTCTTTCTCTCCTGGCACTTTTTCCCTCTCTGTCTAAGTCTGTGGAAATCACATACAGATAGCCATTTATGACAAATCTGGGCAACAGTCCCTCGTTTGACCACTAGATGGCACACTAGCTTCATGGATGATGGAATAGTAGCAAGGCTGCCAGAGTAGGAGGTAGAGAAGAGCCAACACGAGTCCACTATAAAGCTGTAAGCCTTGTGAGTGGGTGGGGGTGGATAGATATCCTTAAAGCATGAATGCAGCTATGATGTGTGTTGGGTAACATCCGTAATTACTGCAGTTTGGCAATTAACTACTTAATCGCGTGAAGGAGATTCGTGAGCAGCGGTTCGTTGTGGTGAGTGAGAGTGGGAAAGAAAAGGAGAGAGGAGACGGAGAAAGATGTGAGAGAGAGAGAGAGATAGAGGGGAGAGATGGAGAGAGAGAGGGGGAGACAAGGGAGAGATGGAGAGAGGGGGAGAGAGGGGAGAGATGGAGAGAAAGAGAGAGAGGGGGAAGGGAGGGAGATGTGAGAAAGAGAAAAAGAGGGGGGTGGGAGAGAGACGAAGAGAGAGAGGGAGCAAGGGTGTGTGATTGTGTGATAGAGAGACAAACAGAGATGGAGAAGGAGTAAGAGAGAGAGAGAGAGAGGGAGAGAGAGGGGAGAGAGAGGAGAGATGGAGAGAGAGAGATGGAGAGAGAGAGAGAGACGACAGATGGAGAGATGGAGATAAAGGGGGTATAGTGAGAAACTAAGAGAGAGAGAGATGGAGAGAAAGAGAAGGAGCGAGAGACAAAGTGAGAGAGTAAGGATGATAGATAGTGAGAAAAATTTGAACGTGAGAGAGAGGGAGAGAACAAGAATATGAAAGAGAGAGAGAGAGAGAGTGAACACGATAGTTATTTTCTCTTCCCTCTCCTTCTGCCTCTGCTGTAGTGAAGTGATACAGGTATTATCATAATACAGGTGTTGTCACACAGTGAAAGAATACACTGTGTCTTTGAGAGTACTGAACACACACACACACACACACACACACACACACACACACACACACACACACACACACACACACACACACAGTCAACACGAGCAGCTATATCAAATAAAATACCCCAGAGTGTTACAGAGAATGAGACATGAACTAATACTGTATAACCGATGGGAGTTGAACCTCGGTCATCTGCTTGCCAACCCAACATCTTAACCATTCCACCAATAGGACATCCTCAAAGCCTGAGGATGCCAAGTGTCAGGGCTACCTCATCAGGATAGTGTGAATTGAAATCGCCTCTGAATCACTAGCGCAGTATCTCCCATGTCACAATGCTACTAGCTACAGTTGAAGTCGGAAGTTTACATACACTTAGGTTGGAGCCATTAAAACTACTTTTTCAACCGCTCCACACATTTCTTGTTAACAAACTATAGTTTTGGCAAATCGGTTAGGACATCTACTTTGGGCATGACACAAGTCATTTTTCAAAAAATTGTATTACAGACAGATTATTCAACTTATATTTCACTGCATCACAATTCCAGTGGGTCAGAAGTTTACATACACTAAGTTGACTGTGCCTTTAAACAGCTTGGAAAATTCCAGAAAATGATGTCATGGCTTTAGAAGCTTCTGATAGGCTAATAGACATAATTTGAGTCAATTGGAGGTGTACCTGTGGATGTATTTCAAGGCCTACCTTCAAACTCTTTGCTTGACATCATGGTGGAAATCAAAAGAAATCAGAAAAATCAGAAAAAAGGCCGGTTCATCCTTGGGAGCAATTTCCAAACGCCTGAAGGTACCAATTTCATCTGTACAAACAATAGTACGCAAGTATAAACACCATGGGACCACGCATCCGTCATACCGCTCAGGAAGGAGACGCTTTCTGTCTCCCAGAGATGAACGTACTTTGGTGCGAAAAGTGCAAATCAATCCCAGAACAACATCAAAGAACATTGTTAAGACGCTGGAGGAAACCAGTACAAAAGTATCTATATCCACAGTAAAATGAGTCCTATATCGACATAACTGAAAAGGCCGCTCAGCAAGGAAGAAGCCACTGCTCCAAAACCGCCATAAAAAAGCCAGACTACGGTTTACAACTGCACATGGGGACAAAGATCGTACTTTTTGGAGAAATGTCCTCTGGTCTGATGAAACAAAAATAGAACTGTTTGGCCATAATGACCATCGTTATGTTTGGAGGAAAAAGAGGGAGGCTTGCAAGCCAAAGAACACCATCCCAACCGTGAAGCACGGGGGTGGCAGCATCATGTTGTGGGGGTGCTTTGCTGCAGGAGGGACTGGTGCACTTCACAAAATAGATGGCATCATGAGGTAGGAAAATGATGTGGATAGATTGAAGCAACATCTCAAAACATCAGTCAGGTAAAATTTTGGTCGCAAAGGGGTCTTCCGAATGGACAATGACCCCAAGCATACTTCCAAAGTTGTGGCAAAATGGCTTAAGGACAACAAAGTCAAGCTATTGGAGTGGCTATCCCAAAGCCCTGACCTCAATCCTATAGAATCCTATAGAAAATTGGAGGGCAGATGCCCTACAAACCTGATTCAGTTACAACAGCTCTGTCAGGAGGAATGGGCCAAAATTCGCCCAATTTATTGTGGGAAGCTTGTGGAAGGCTACCCAAAACATTTGACCAAAGTTAAACAATTTAAAGGCTATGCTACCAAATACCAATTGAGTGTATGTAAACTTCTGACCAACTGGGAACGTGATGAAAGAAATTAAAGCTTAAATGAATAATTCTCTCTACTATTAATCTGACATTTCACATGCTTAAAATAAAGTGGTGATCCTAACTGACCTAAGACAGGGAATTTTTACTAGGATTAAATGTCAGGAATTGTGAAAAACAGAGTTTAAATGTATTTAGCTAAGGTGTACGTAAACTTCTGACTTCAACTGTACATCTCTAATTTAGACTTAACAACTCCTAAGGAGAGGATAGAAGAAAAGAGAGAGGAGAGATAGGAGACGAGAAAGGGGAGGAGAGAGGAGAGGTGAGAGGAGAAAGGGGAGGAGAGAGGAGAGAGGAGAGGAGAAAGGGGAGGAGAGAGGAGAGGAGAAAGAGGAGGAGAGAGGAGAGAGGAGAGGAGAAAGGGGAGGAGAGAGGAGAGAGGAGAGGAGAAAGGGGAGGAGAGAGGAGAGAGGAGAGAAGAAAGGGGAGGAGAGAGGAGAATAGAAAGGGGAGGAGAGAGGAGATAGGAGAGGAGAAAGATGAGAGAGGAGAGGAGAGGAGAGGAGAGGAGAGGAGAGGAGAGGAGAGGAGAGGAGAGGAGAGGAGAGGAGAGGAGAGGAGAGGAGAGGAGAGAGAAAAGGAGAGACGAGAGGGGAGAGAAGAGAGGAGAGGAGAGAAGGAGAGAGGAGATGAGAGGAGAGGAGAGAAGAGAAGAGGAGAGGAGAGAGGGGAGAAGAGAGAGGAAAGGAGGGGAGAGAAGAGAAGAGGAGAGGAGAGGAGAGGAGAGAGGAGGTTGATGATGAAATTATACTAATTAGCATTTTCACATGAAGAAGGAGAACATGAATTTACATTCAACTCTGAGTTCAATTTCCTTCTGATCAGCTTGAGGGGGTGGGGGGGGGGTGGGGGGGCTACACACACTACATCTTATTGGACCATCCAATTGGTCACATCGTCTCTCAGAGATATTAACGGTTCGTTCTGGATTTTACATTGGCTGGACTGGGATTCTCAGGAGAAGAGAGTTGAGAGGAAAGGAGGCTGCAAGGACCATACACACACGTGAGCACGGGCACACGCACACACAAACACACAAACACACAAACCCCCTCGCCCTACTGTGCCCTCCCACTCTGCCTGCCTCTAAAATATTCTCATGTCTTAAAGGACCATCTAATTGGTCACGGCGTCTCTCAGAAATATTCACTGTTCGGTTCTGGATTTTGGATTGGCTAGACTGGACTGAGATTCTCAGCTGGGATTCTCAGCTGATTCAGTGCAGATTGTGAGGTCATTGGAATGCTTGGCAAGGCAGCGGCCATAGAAGTCAGCTGTTCAGCACAAACAGATCTGGGATGAGGGTAGTACTGTACAACCAGATGTTGTTCCAGTTAGGGAACATACTGCCCAGTTGATTTCACACACTACATGTTAGAGGTCAGAGAGGTTATAGTCAGCAGGCTGCAGGCTTTTATAGTATACAGGGACCCATAGATAACTAAGCCCAGCCAGCGTACATACTGTATCCATATTACTATTCTCCACACACACTGCCACATGTCCCTAACTCTTGGTCTCTCTAGCTGTCCTCCTCTCTACACATCCCTAACTATTGGTCTCTCTAGCTGTCCTCCCCTCTCCCTGTCCCTAACTCTTGGTCTCTCTAGCTGTCCTCCTCTCTCCCTGTCCCTAAGTCTTGGTCTCTCTAGCTGTCCTCCTCTCTTCCTGTCCCTAACTCTTGGTCTACTAGCTGTCCTCTCTCCCTGTCCCTGACTCTTGGTCTCTCTAGCTGTCCTCCTCTCTCCCTGTCCCTAACTCTTGGTCTCTCTAGCTGTCCTCCTCTCTACACGTCCCTAACTCTTGGTCTCTCTAGCTGTCTTCTCACCCTGGGGATGCTTCAGAGTTCATTAGGCCATTTTAGCATGCATCAACACACGTTATTGTAAGGAAGACTCTTCTCCTCACTCTCTTCTCTCACGCTCATAATTTATGTAAATATATTTTTTGCGATGCAGTGCCTTAGACCTCCGCGCCACTCAGGAGGCCCCTCACTCTGGGTTTGATCTTGACTCCAGAACAGAGTGAAATATGGCCTGGGGGTATTTCTGACAGTGTGGAGCCAGACACATACCACTCTGGGGGAGTTCTATAGCATGAAATGGGCCTGACAGTCACCGGTCAGACCTGAGTTCAAACACTATTTGAGACACAGAGACACACACACACAGAGACACACACAGAGAGAGAGAGAGAGAGACACACACACGCAGAGAGAGAGAGAGAGACTCACACACACACAGAGAGAGAGAGAGACACACACACAGAGATAGAGAGACACACACACGCACACACACATGCACGCACGCACGCACACACACAGTCACACACAGGTCCCATCACCTATCTCTGAGGTGCCATCCTGTAGGTCAGTGGTGTCAGTGGCAGGGCCTTCTACAGCCGACCACCTGACACATGATATTCTATCAGAAATACAAAGACATTAGATACAGGAAACACAGCCTCAGGGTGTCTGCTACTGATGGCGTCTGACACGGTGTGTGTGTGTGTGTGTGTTGTCGGGGTGAACATACTCTGCTTGGTAGAGCCACGTCCCTTGAGACATTATGGTGATGTTGTGTGTGTGTACGTGTGTGTACGTGTGTGTGTGTGTGAATGAGTACTATGCTTCTTGGCCAACTAAAGCCAGGCCTACCTTGTCCTCAGCGGATGGGCTGACCTACATTACCACCCTCGTTCAACATGGCCAAACCAACACACACACACAGAGACACACACACAGAGACACACACACAGAGACACACACACACACACACACACACACACACACACACTCCCATAGAGTATCCATCCAGCCAGGCCAGTGAACAATGTGTAATCAGAGTCCTGGCCCTGCTCTCTGTCCTCGGCAGGGTAATCCACTGGCCTCTTAATGGGTGTTTATTTTTTACGCCCGTGGATCCAGCCATACACAGGTGGTGTGTGTGTATGTCAATGTGTGTGTTTGTCTATTTGTGTATGTGTGTGTGTGTATTTGTGTGTATTGTGTGTGTGTGTGTTTGTGTGTCTATGTGTGTTTGTGTATTTGTGTATGTGTGTGTGTATTTGTGTGTGTTGTGTGTGTGTGTGTTTGTTTGTCTATGTGTGTTTGTGTATTTGTGTATGTGTGTGTGTATTTGTGTGTGTGTGTGTGTGTGTGTGTGTGTGTGCGTGCGTGCTTATGTGTATGCGTGTGTGTGTATGTGTGTGTATGTGAATGCGTGCACGTGTGTGTGTGTGTGTGTGTGTGTTTATGTGTATGCGTGTGTGTGTATGTGTGTCTCACTGGGAGCCAGCCAGATAAATCATCACTCTGAGCATCTGTCCTCTCTCCCCCATGTGCCAAACACTTCCCCCCATCTCCCCCTTCTCTCTGTTCTCACCCATCTCTACTCTGTTTCCTTCTCTCCCCCATTCCTTCCTCCGCTCCAACCAACTCTCAGTCCAAATCTGCAGACCTGTTCATAGACATTTGGGTTTCCCCTTCTGCCCCTTTCTGTCCTGTCCTCACCTGGTCTTGTTCAACAAAGGGGTAACACTGTTAAAATACACCCGCACCGCCTGTGTCCTCCACTCCTGAACACGACAGAAGGGTGTAAATCTCAGCTGTGAGCCCTGTGCTGACCTGTACATTTTCTTTGTTGTGTCACTCGGTCTCTGAGCTCCAACGGTCTATCCTGCATGGGTCAGGCAATACTGGAGCCTGTAGACACCTACCTGCTACTACTAGCTGCTAGCTAGCTACATACCTCTACCATTCCACAAGGCTACCGTTTTAAACCATAGGCCCCCATACAACTTTATCTACTGCTAGCTTGTTACACACCTGCATAGTAGCATACCATTATTTATCTAAGCTCTGGTTGTTTTAAAGTTACACAGCCCCATATCCACTCACTGGAGTGGGCTAGGCAATACTGCACTGTCTACCTGTCTCATAACTCCTCCCCTATCATTTTACCTGTCTCATAACTTCTCCCCTATCACTTTACCTGTCACGTAACTCCTCCACCATTCACTTTACCTGTCTCATAACTCCTCCCCTATCACTTTACCTGTCTCATAACTCCTCCCCTATCACTTTACCTGTCTCATAACACCTCCCTTATCACGTTACCTGTCTCATAACACCTCCCCTATCACTTTACCTGTCTCATAACACCTCCCCTATCACTTTACCTGTCTCATAACTCCTCCCCTATCACTGTACCTGTCTCATAACACCTCCCCTATCACTTTACCTGTCTCATAACTCCTCCCCTATCACTGTACCTGTCTCATAACACCTCCCCTATCACTTTACCTGTCTCATAACTCCTCCCCTATCACTTTACCTGTCTCATAACTCCTCCCCTATCACTTTACCTGTCTCATAACTCCTCCCTTATCACTTTACCTGTCTCTGTCAGCCTCTGTCAGCCTCCCCCACTCTCTTTCTCTCTCTACACAGTTTTTCTACTCAAAATGAGCCCGAGCCAATGCCATTAAAAATAATAGAAACATGAAGTACACTGGGTAGGAAATATTATCTCCAAACAACATGACTCTTGTAGCTGTACCATGGAGAGTCATAGCAATGAATTTGGTTGTCAGAACAAAACAGATTTCTCATTCCCAAATTTGGTTACAAGACAAGAGCTAGCTGGTATTTACTGTATGAGTAGGTTGACAAAATACATTTGGTTTAGGGGAATAGCTAAAACACAACCTTGATATAAAATAGATGAATCTGAGTCTATCCATTGAAACATGGATGGCTTGTCATTGTGTCAGCCTGATCAGTGATAGACTTTAGAGGGTGATGGAGAGGAAATGGTGGTGCCGAGTTAGAGGACCCCTTCTCTACGGCCACCTTGTTGCGCCTTGTTGACACACACAGCACGTGCTAACTTGGGAGGAAATGGTGAGCAGGGAGAGGAAAATGTATTATCATCATCTGTAGTTTGTCTTTACCCTTGAGAGAGCAATCTGATTCCTGCCTCCCGGGCAGAGCTGAAAAACAACTTCCTACCACCTCCTCCCAGGCCAGTGGAAGGGTTAGGGGTTCATGGGAGGAGGGAGGGGGGGGGGGGGGGGGTGAAAGAGAAGGAGGAGGAGGTAAAAGAGGAGTAGGGTGAGAATAAGGAGGAGGAAGAGACAGAGGAGGAGAAGGTGGGGGAGGGAGGAGGAGGAAGAGACAGAGGAGGAAAAGGTGGGTGAGGAGGAGAAGGAGAGGGAGGAACAGAGGAGCAGGTGGGTGAAGAGGAGGAGAAGGATGAGAAGGAGGAGGAAGAGACAGAGGAGGAGGAGGTGGGGGAGGAGGGGGATGAGAAGGTGGGTGGAGGAGGAGGAGACAGAGGAGGAGGAGGTGGGGGAGGAGAAGGAGGAGGAGGAAGAGACAGAGGAGGAGAAGGTGGGAGAGGAGGAGGAAGAGAAGGAGGAGGAAGAGACAGAGAACAAGGAGGTGGGGGAGGAAGAGGAGGAGGAGAAGGAGGAGGAGGAGGAGGAAGAGACAGAGGAGGAGGAGGTGGGGGAGGAGGGGGATGAGAAGGTGGGTGGAGGAGGAGGAGACAGAGTAGGAGGAGGTGGGGGAGGAGGAGAAGGAGGAGGAGGAAGAGACAGAGGAGGAGAAGGTGGGAGAGGAGGAGGAAGAGAAGGAGGAGGAAGAGACAGAGGAGAAGGAGGTGGGGGAGGAAGAGGAGGAGGAGAAGGAGGAGGAGGAGGAAGAGACAGAGGAGGAGGAGGTGGGAGAGGAGGAGGATGAGAAGGTGGGGGGAGGAGGAGACAGAGGAGGAGGAGGTAGGGGAGGAGGAGAAGGTGGAGGAGGAAGAGACAGAGGAGGAGGAGGTGGGGGAGGAGAAGAAGGAGGTGGAAGAGACAAAGGAGGAGAAGGTGGGAGAGGAGGAGGATGAGAAGGTGGGGGGAGGAGGAGGAGACAGAGGAGGAGGAGGTGGGGGAGGACAGACAGACATGGCTATTGGTTACCCCACTGGTCTGGGGCTTAAAGTGGCAGCTGCTAGGGAGAAGGAGGTAGGGGAGGAGGAGGAGGAGGAGGAGAAGGAGGAGGAGGTGGGGGAGGGGGGGATGAGAAGGTGGTGGAAGGAGGAGGAGACAGAGGAGGAGGAGGTGGGGCAGGAGGAGAAGGAGGAGGAAGAGACAAAGGAGGAGAAGGTGGGAGAGGAGGAGGAAGAGAAGGAGGAGGTGGGGGAGGAGGAGGAGGAGGAGAAGGAGGAGGAAGAGACAGAGGAGGAGGAGGTGGGAGAGGAGGAGGATGAGAAGGTGGGGGGAGGAGGAGGAGGAGGAGGAGGAGGAGGAGGAGGAGGAGGAAGAACAGACAGAGGAGGAGGAGGAGGTGGGGGAGGAGAAGAAGGAGGAGGAAGAGACAAAGGAAGAGAAGGTGGGAGAAGAGGATGAGAAGGTGGGGGGAGGAGGAGGAGACAGAGGAGGAGGAGGAGGGACAAAGCCCCTTGAAATGCCTGTGCTAGTAGGTACATCTATATATGTTGCCACTCTTCTCTACATCTCTATATGTTACCATTCTCCTCTACATCACTATCTCTATATGTTACCACTCTCCTCTACATCTCTATATGTTACCACTCTCCTCTACATCTCGATATGTTTACCACTCTCCTCTACATCGCTATCTCTATATGTTACCACTCTCCTCTACATCTCTATATGTTACCACTCTCCTCTACATCTCTATATGTTACCACTCTCCTCTACATCACTATCTCTATGTGTTACCACCCTCCTCTACATCTCTATATGTTACCACTCTCCTCTATACCACTATCTCTATATGTTACCACTCTCCTTTACATCTCTATATGTTACCACTCTCCTCTACATCTCTATATGTTACCACTCTCCTCTATATCACTATCTCTATATGTCACCACTCTCCTCTACATCACTATCTCTATATGTTACCACTCTCCTCTACATCTCCATATTTTCTCTATATGTTACCACTCTCCTCTACATCTCGATATGTTTACCACTCTCCTCTACATCGCTATCTCAATATGTTACCACTCTCCTCTACATCTCTATATGTTACCACTCTCCTCTACATCTCTATATGTTACCACTCTCCTCTACATCACTATCTCTATGTGTTACCACCCTCCTCTACATCTCTATATGTTACCACTCTCCTCTATACCACTATCTCTATATGTTACCACTCTCCTTTACATCTCTATATGTTACCACTCTCCTCTACATCTCTATATGTTACCACTCTCCTCTATATCACTATCTCTATATGTCACCACTCTCCTCTACATCACTATCTCTATATGTTACCACTCTCCTCTACATCTCCATATTTTACCACTCTCCTCTACATCTCTATATGTTACCACTCTCCTCTACATCACTATATGTTACCACTCTCCTCTACATCTCTATATGTTACCACTCTCCTCTACATCACTATCTCTATATGTCAACACTCTCCTCTACATCACTATCTCTATGTGTTACCACTCCCCTCTACATCTCCATATGTTACCACTCTCCTCTACATCTCTATATGTTACCACTCTCCTCTACATCTCTATATGTTTACCACTCTCCTCTACATCACTATCTCCATATGTTACCACTCTCCTCTACATCACTATCTCTATATGTTACCACTCTCCTCTACATCTCTATTTGTTACCACTCTCCTCTACATCTCTATATGTTACCACTCTCCTCTACATCACTATCTCTATGTGTTACCACTCTCCTCTACATCTCTATATGCTACCACTCTCTTCTATATGTTACCACTCTCCTCTACATCACTATCTCTATGTGTTACCACTCTCCTCTAAATCTCTATATGTTACCACTCTCTTCTACATGTTACCACTCTCCTCTATACCACTATCTCTATATGTTACCACTCTCCTTTACATCTCTATATGTTACCACTCTCCTCTACATCTCTATATGTTACCACTCTCCTCTATATCACTATCTCTATATGTCACCACTCTCCTCTAAATCTCTATATGTTACCACTCTCTTCTACATGTTACCACTCTCCTCTATACCACTATCTCTATATGTTACCACTCTCCTCTACATCTCCATATGTTACCACTCTCCTCTACATCTCCATATGTTACCACTCTCCTCTACATCTCCATATGTTACCATTCTCCTCTACATCTCTATATGTTACCACTCTCCTCTACATCTCCATATGTTACCACTCTCCTCTACATCTCTATATGTTACCACTCTCCTCTACATCTCCATATGTTACCACTCTCCTCTACATCTCCATATGTTACCACTCTCCTCTACATCTCTATATGTTACCACTCTCCTCTATATCACTATCTCTATATGTCACCACTCTCCTCTAAATCTCTATATGTTACCACTCTCCTCTACATCTCCATATGTTACCACTCTCCTCTACATCTCCATATGTTACCACTCTCCTCTACATCTCCATATGTTACCATTCTCCTCTACATCTCTATATGTTACCACTCTCCTCTACATCTCTATGTGTTACCACTCTCCTCTACATCACTATCTCTATGTGTTACCACTCTCCTCTACATCTCTATATGTTACCACTCTCCTCTACATCACTATCTCTATATGTCAACACTCTCCTCTACATCACTATCTCTATGTGTTACCACTCTCCTCTACATCTCTATTTGTTACCACTCTCCTCTACATCTCTATATGTTACCACTCTCCTCTACATCACTATCTCTATGTGTTACCACTCTCCTCTACATCTCTATATGTTACCACTCTCTTCTATATGTTACCACTCTCCTCTACATCACTATCTCTATGTGTTACCACTCTCCTCTACATCTCTATATGTTACCACTCTCTTCTACATGTTACCACTCTCCTCTATACCACTATCTCTATATGTTACCACTCTCCTCTACATCTCCATATGTTACCACTCTCCTCTACATCTCTATATGTTACCACTCTCCTCTACATCTCTATATGTTACCACTCTCCTCTACATCTCTGTATGTTACCACTCTCCTCTATATCTCTATATGTTACCATTCTCCTCTACATCTCTATATGTTACCACTCTCCTCTACATCACTATCTCTATGTGTTACCACTCTCCTCTGCATCTCTATATGTTACCACTCTCCTCTATACCACTATCTCTATATGTTACCACTCTCCTCTACATCTCCATATGTTACCACTCTCCTCTACATCTCTATATGTTACCACTCTCCTCTACATGTTACCACTCTCCTCTATATCACTATCTTTATATGTCACCACTCTCCTCTACATCACTATCTCTATATGTTACCACTCTCCTCTACATCTCTATATGTTACCACTCTCCTCTACATGTTACCACTCTCCTCTATATCACTATCTTTATATGTTACCACTCTCCTCTACATCACTATCTCTATATGTTACCACTCTCCTCTACATCTCTATATGTTACCACTCTCCTCTATATCACTATCTTTATATGTCACCACTCTCCTCTACATCACTATCTCTATATGTTACCACTCTCCTCTACATCTCTATATGTTGTCACTCTCCACTACATCACTATATGTTACCACTCTCCTCTACATCACTATCTCTATATGTTGTCACTCTCCTCTACATCTCTATATGTTACCACTCTCCTCTACATCACTATCTCTATATGTTACCATTCTCCTCTACATCACTGTGGACCAGGGCTGCCATTGGAAAACCGTAAACACCACTACCACTTTCCTGAGATACTATTACTGTCCTTCATATCCCTATGTGTGGATCAGTGTAGTATCCAGCCATTGGTCAGTTCACAGTCACTTGCCTAACATACAGTCAGTTCACTTCCCTAACATACAGTTACTCTCACTCTACAACTATATCATAGAGTCATTGGCGATAGCCCGTCCACTTGTACTGTTTTACATTTTATAGCCATGTCACCCAGCAAGGCCACAGGGCTCGGCTCTAGTAATCCTCGCACCGTGTGACATTCACATAAAAGTGAAAAACTGGAAGGCGCACTAAGAAGAAAGTGTGTAACCTATCAGAGAGCTGAACACCAAAGCCCCGAAACATTAGACATCGGGCTTGCACAGAGTGTACGTGATCTGGCATTGTGCACCGTTGTATCACAATGGTTAATGCTGGAAATAACGGGGGGATATAAAGGGAGAAAACGTTTGTGTCTAAAATGGCATCCTATTCCCTATATAATGCACTTATTTTGACCAGAGACCTATGGGCCCTGGGTAAAAGGAGAGCACTATCTAGGTATTAGGGTGCCATTTTGGAAGGAACACCATGTCTTGAATTACTGACCATCAACTCTTCTCATAACATCTGGGGGACATTCACTATCCTGAGAAAATCACTTCTGACCCAACAACTGTACATACAGTGATTTATTGACTTACTTCCAGACATGTATCACGTATCTAATGGTTTGGTGAGCTCCCATTCCTATCTCATTGTTGTGAAATGAAGTGTGGACCAGCCAGCCAGCGTGTGGATCATCCCACTTGCTGGGTTATTACTTGGTTTTTTTTACGTCGGGGGATCAGTTGGAGGCAAACTTATTTCCAACATAATCCCAGCCGTTTTGATATTTGTGTGTTGTGAATAGTTATACTGTCTCTGCTTACTCAGTCTCTTACATGGAATAGCTTAACGTTCATGGCTAGTATCCTGGTATATATCAGCCATTGACAATCACAGCAACACACATACTGTATATGGCAGATGGCCTTGTGACATCATCATCGTCATTATCATCATCATCGTCATTATCACACTAACAAAGACCACAAGATTGATCATTTGTCCTTTACATAAACACCCAAAAAAATCCTTTTGATGAATTAGCTGAAACAATTTTCAATAATTTATAATGACTGTGATTTATATAATCCAGATATCTAACAAGGTCTTGTATTAAAGGGGTACTTCACCCAACAGACTGAGGGTAATTAGTATATAATTAGA
Source organism: Oncorhynchus mykiss (assembly GCF_013265735.2). Lineage (NCBI taxonomy): Eukaryota > Metazoa > Chordata > Actinopteri > Salmoniformes > Salmonidae > Oncorhynchus > Oncorhynchus mykiss. Next base: position 60,528,734 of record NC_048587.1, read on the forward strand.
TTGACTGTACATCTATAATCACCCAGTGTCAGGGTCTGGCTAATGATCACAGAGAAAATAGAACAAGAGGGTTGTGTTCTAAATGGCACTCTATTCCCTACGTAGCGCACTAATTTTGACCAGTGAAAATACGTCTCTAGTCAAAAGTAGTGCACTATATAGGGCATATGATGCCATATGGGACACAGCCAGAGTCAATACAGGAAAAGGAATGGTCTGTGAAATGTAAGACTTCCCACAGCCCAGAGACATCTCTCTATAATCATCTCTGTTAGATCAATAAGCATCAGAAACGTGAATACACTCATCCTCTACGATAATGACTTTATGACCCCTGGGGAAGATCTGGACTGCTGCTCCGTGCATACCAAACATCACATCATCAAGCACAGGCAATGACATTTACAGTGCATTCAGAATGTATTCAGACGCCTTCAATTTCTCCACATTTTGTTACGCAGCCTTCTTCTAAAATTGATTAAATAGTTTTTTCCTCTCATCAATCTTCACACAATAACCCATAATGACAAAGCAAAGTCAGGTTTTCAGACATTTTTGCAAATGTATTAAAAAAGATATAATAATAAAATATCACATTTACATATGTATTCAGACCCTTTACTCAGGACTTTGTTGAAGCTCCTTTGGCAGTGATTGCAGCCTCGAGTCTTCTTGGGGTATGACTCTACAAGCTTGAAGATCCTTTCAAGTTCTGTTAGGTTGGATGGGGAGCTTCGCTGCACAGCTATTTTCAGATCTCTCCAGAGATGTTCGATTGGGTTCAAGTTCGGGCTCTGGCTGATTCACTCAATGACATTCAGAGACTTGTCCCAAAGCCACTCCGGCGCTGTCTTGGCTGTGTGCTTAGGGTTGTTGTCCTGCTGAAAGGTCAACTTTCACCCCAGTCTGAGGTCTTGAGTGTTCTGTATCAAGTTTTCATCAAGGATCTCTCTGTACTTTGCTGCGTTCATCTTTTCCTCGATTCTGACTAGTCTCCCAGTCCCTGCCGCTGAAAAACATCCCACACCATGCGTCACCATAGGGATGGTATTGGACAGGTGATGAGCGATGCCTGGTTTCCTCCAGACGTGACGATTGGCATTCAGGCCAAAGAGTTCAATCTTGGTTTTATCAGACCAGAGAATCTTGTTTCTCATGGTCTGAGAGTCCTTCAGGTGCCTTTTGGCAAACTCCAAGCGGGCTGACGTGCATTTTACTGAGGAGTAGCTTCCGCCTGGCCACTCTACCCTAAAGGCCTGATTGGTGGAGTGATGCAGAGATGGTTGTCCTTCTGGAAGGTTCTCCCATCTCTGGAGCTCTGTCAGAGTGACCATTGGGTTCTTGGTCACCTCCCTGACCAAGGGCCTTCTCCCCCGATTGCTCAGTTTGGCAAGCTCTAGGAAGAGTCTTGGTGGTTCCAAACTTCTTCCATTTAAAAATGGCCACTGTGTTCTTGGTACCCTTCCCCAGATCTGTACCTCGACACAATACTGTCTTGGAGCTCTGAGAACAATTCCTTCAACCTCATGGCTTGGTTTTTGCTCTGACATACACTGTCAACTGTGGGACCTTCTATAGACAGGTGTGTGACCTTCCAAATCATGTCAAATCAATTGACTTTACCACAAGTGGACTCCAATCAAGTTGGAGAAACATCTCGAGGATGATCAATGAAAACAGGATGCACCTGAGTATAAATTCAAGTCTCATAGCAAATGGTCTGAATAGGTATGTAAATAAGGTATCTTTTTTAAAAATACATTTGCAAACATTTCTTAAAACCTCTTTTCGCTTTGTCATGATGGGGTATTGTGTGTAGATTGTCGAGGATAAAAAAAAAATCTATTTTAGAACGCAAGGTAACAAAATGTGTCTTTGATTTGATTTGGATTTGATTTGAAAAAGTGAATGGTTCTGAATCCTTTCCAAATGCACTGTGGATAGTATTTCTGTATCCTGTTTCAGAGCTGAACAGGAAGTGATTATTTCAGTAGAGGATGGTGTTTTGGCTTGTGACCCTATGCTACGCCACGCCATGCTGTGTCATGTTACAATATTTCATGTTATGTTACAATATGTTCTGTTATCTTATGTTACAAAATGTACTGTTATGTTACAATATGTCATGTTATCTTATATGTGATGTTATCTTATGTTATGGTACAATATGTAATGTTTTCTTATATGTGATGTTATCTTATCTTATGTTACAATATGTCATGTTATCTTATGTCATGTTCAATACTTCATGTTATGTTACAATATGTCATGTTGTCTTATGTCATGTTACAATATGTCATGTTATCTTATGTCATGTTACAATATGTCATGTTATCTTATGTCATGTTACAATATGTGGTCTGACTCATCCCAAACCATCTCATTTTGGTTGAGGTTGGGTGATTGTGGAGGCCAGGTCATCTGATGCAGCACTCCATCACTCTCCTTCTTGGTCAAATAGCCTTTACACAGCCTGGAGGTGGGTTTTGGGTCATTGTCCTGTTAAAAAACAAATGATAGTCCCACTAAGCCCAAATAAGATGGGATGGTGTATCGCTGCAGAATGCTGTGGTAGCCATGCTGGTTAAATGTGCCTTGAATTCTAAATAAATTACAGACAGTGACACCAGCAAAACACCCCCACACCATAACACCTCCTCCTCCATGCTTCACGGTGGGAAATACACATCCAGAGATCATTTTTTCACCCACACCGCGTCTCACAAAGACATGGCGGTTGGAACCAAAAATATTCCATTTGGACTCCAGACCAAAGGACACATTTCCACCGGTCTAATGTCCATTGCTCGTGTTTCTTGGCCCAAGCAAGTCTCTTCTTCTTAATGGTGTCCTTTAGTAGTGGTTTCTTTGCTGCAATTCGACCATGAAGGCCTGATTCACCAAGTCTCCTCTGAACAGTTGATGTTGTGATGTGTCTGTTACTTGAACTCTGTGAAGCATTTATTTGGGATGCAATTTCTGAGGCTGGTAACTCTAATGAACCTCTGCAGCAGAAGTAACTCTGGGTCTTCCTTTCCTGTGGTGGTCCTCATGAGAGCCAGTTTCATCATAGCGCTTGGGCTATCTTCTGTATTACCACCCTTACCTTATCGCAACACAACTGATTGGCTCAAATGCATTAAGAAAGAAAGGAATTCCACAAAATAACTTTTAACAAGGCACGGCTGTTAATTGAAATGCATTCTAGGTTACTACCTCATGAAGCTGGTTGAATGAATGCCAAGAGTGTGCATAGCTGTCAACAAGGCAAAAGGTGACTACTTTGAATAATCTAAAATACGAAATATATATTTTTAACACTTTTTTTCAGTACTACATTTTTCCATATGTGTAATTTCATAGTTTTGATGTCCTCACTATTATTCTACAATGTAGAAAATAGTAAAAAATAAATAAAAACTCTCAAACTGAAAAACATGTAATTATGTAACATCTTCCTTGGTTCTGTGTCCCTGTCAATCACACACCCGCTCTCTCTGCTGACTGACTGTGTCCCTGCCAATCACACACCCGCTCTCTCTGCTGACTGACTGTGTCCCTGCCAATCACACACCTGCTCTCTCTGCTGACTGACTGTGTCCCTGCCAATCACACACCCGCTCTCTCTGCTGACTGACTGTGTCCCTGCCAATCACACACCCGCTCTCTCTGCTGACTGACTGACTGACTGTCTGTACTGACTGACTTCTGACTGACTGACTAACTCTCTCTGCTGACTGACTGACTGACTGTCTGTACTGACTGACTTCTGACTGACTGACTGACTCTGCTGACTGACTTCTGACTGACTGACTGACTCTCTCTGTTGACTGACTGTCTGTACGGACTGACTTCTGACTGACTGACTGACTGAGTCTCTCTGCTGACTGACTTCTGACTGACTGACTGTCTGTACTGACTGTCTCTGCTGACTGACTTCTGACTGACTGACTGACTTCTGACTGACTGACTGACTCTCTCTGCTGACTGACTGTCTCTGCTGACTGACTGACTGACTCTCTCTGCTGAATGACTGTCTCTGTTGACTGACTGACTGTCTCTGCTGACTGACAGACTGACTGTCTCTGTTGACTGTCTCTGTTGACTGTCTCTGATGACTGACTGACTATCTCTGATGACCGACTGACTGTCTCTGATGACCGACTGTTTGTCTCTGCTGACTGACTGACTTTCTCTGATGACCGACTGACTGTCTCTGATGACCGACTGTTTGTCTCTGCTGACTGACTGACTCTGATGACTGACTGACTGACTGACTGTCTCTGATGACTGACTGACTGACTCTGCTGACTGACTGACTCTGATGACTGACTGACTGACTGTATCTGATGACTGGCTGACTGACTCTGCTGACTGACTGACTATAGTGACTGACTGACTTTGCTGACTGACTGACTTTGCTGACTGACTGACTCTGATGACTGACTGACTGTTTCTGCTGACTGACTGACTATAGTGACTGACTGACTTTGCTGACTGACTGACTCTGATGACTGACTGACTCTGATGACTGACTGACTGTTTCTGCTGACTGACTGACTCTGCTGACTGATTCTGCTGACTGACTGACTCTGCTGACTGACTGACTCTGATGACTGACTGACTTTGCTGACTGACTGACTCTGATGACTGACTGACTGTTTCTGCTGACTGACTGACTATAGTGACTGACTGACTTTGCTGACTGACTGACTCTGATGACTGACTGACTCTGATGACTGACTGACTCTGCTGACTGACTGACTCTGATGACTGACTGGCTGACTCTGCCGACTGACTGACTCTGCTGACTGACTGACTGACTGTCTCTGCCGACTGACTGACTGTTTCTGCTGACTGACTGACTGACTAGGTCATCTATTGCTTTCTATCCTTTCATCACTCTGTTTTGTCCTCTGCTATTTGACCGGACTGGCATGCTGCTCATGTGTTGTTGTGGCTCCCACGCAATGGCATTTTACAGCTAAGGTACAAGGACAGATAGCTCCTCTCAATAAAGATGCTGCCATTTTGGAAGATGATGGTGGTGGGGGTTAAAGAGTTCAGATGAAAGAAGAGGTCAGAGTGTGACACATGTCTGTTATGGCACATAGGCTAGTATAAGTTTACTCTTCCTGTCTCCATGGTATAGTCACGTATAACCTCTCCACGTTTAGTCACGTGTGTTTCCCACGTGTTGCCTGTCTGCTAAACTCTACTCTACCCGAGTGGTGAAGTCACCCAGGTTCTGTATGCTGTCCATGCATTGTGTGTCGCAACTTCTACTCAACACTTTATTGTGTTCAGTAACTCACAACGAGGAAGGAAAGTTGTTGAATCTCTTGACCAAAATAAAACATCTGCACTAGGGATGATCACTCAGAATTCATCTCCTCAGTACACATCCGACATCCGTAGCCAGATGAGTTGTTCTGTGGAGGGTCCTCAAGGCTTGCTGGAGTTTCATCCGTTATCCAGTCCTAGTATCAGACTGTGTCTCATAAAAACAAATGCTGCACAATACGTGTGTCTCTCCGAGCCATGCGTTTCCCAAAACCATGCAAGACTAAGGGGAGAGGCCTCTCCTTCCTGCCCCTACAGTACAGTGTGTATGCCCCAAGTCGGTTCCTCTTCCTGATGCACAATACGTGTGTCTCTCCGAGCCATGCGTTTCCCAAAACCATGCAAGACTAAGGGGAGAGGCCTCTCCTTCCTGCCCCTACAGTACAGTGTGTATGCCCCAAGTCGGTTCCTCTTCCTGATGCACAATACGTGTGTCTCTCCGAGCCATGCGTTTCCCAAAACCATGCAAGACTAAGGGGAGAGGCCTCTCCTTCCTGCCCCTACAGTACAGTGTGTATGCCCCAAGTCGGTTCCTCTTCCTGATGCACAATACGTGTGTCTCTCCGAGCCATGCGTTACCCAAAACCATGCAAGACTAAGGGGAGAGGCCTCTCCTTCCTGCCCCTACAGTACAGTGTGTATGCCCCAAGTCGGTTCCTCTTCCTGATGCACAATACATCAAAGACTAAAGTGAATTATTAGCAATAGACAATTATTGTAATAACACGTAAGAAATCATTTATTTGATTGTGCTAATCTCTACACTGCTGCTCAACATTGAAAAAGGTCATCAGATATAATATACCAACCAAAACAAGGGAATCACTATACCGTAGACTTCTGGTTCATTTTATCAGAGGGCTTGAAATACATTTAACTGGTACAGTCATGCATCTAATACGGCTGATGTCTCCCACAGGGCATGGCTCAGAGCTCCAACACCTAGCCTGCTTTGTGTGATACACACACACCTATTCATCCACAGCTACCCACTGCCTTGCCCAGCAGTAAACACATGTTTGTACTGAATCCACACACTACTCTGCAGCTAGCAGCTTCCCAAAGCAGTGTATGTTGTGATAAACCAGCTTGGAGAGGTGTGTTCCTGTGTGATGTGAGAGGTGTGCTCCTGTGTGATGTGAGAGGTGTGTTCCTGTGTGATGTGAGAGGTGTGCTCCTGTGTGATGTGAGAGGTGTGCTCCTGTGTGATGTGAGAGGTGTGCTCCTGTGTGATGTGAGAGGTGTGTTCCTGTGTGATGTGAGAGGTGTGCTCCTGTGTGATGTGAGCAGTGTGCTCCTGTGTGATGTGAGCAGTGTGCTCCTGTGTGATGTGAGCGGTGTGCTCCTGTGTGATGTGAGCAGTGTGCTCCTGTGTGATGTGAGAGGTGGGCTCCTGTGTGATGTGAGAGGTGTGTTCCTGTGTGATGTGTGCTCCTGTGTGATGTGAGAGGTGTGCTCCTGTGTGATGTGAGCAGTGTGCTCCTGTGTGATGTGAGAGGTGTGCTCCTGTGTGATGTGAGAGGTGTGTTCCTGTGTGATGTGAGAGGTGTGTTCCTGTGTGATGTGAGCAGTGTGCTCCTGTGTGATGTGAGCGGTGTGCTCCTGTGTGATGTGAGCAGTGTGCTCCTGTGTGATGTGAGAGGTGGGCTCCTGTGTGATGTGAGAGGTGTGTTCCTGTGTGATGTGTGCTCCTGTGTGATGTGAGAGGTGTGCTCCTGTGTGATGTGAGCAGTGTGCTCCTGTGTGATGTGAGAGGTGTGCTCCTGTGTGATGTGAGAGGTGTGTTCCTGTGTGATGTGAGAGGTGTGTTCCTGTGTGATGTGAGAGGTGTGTTCCTGTGTGATGTGAGAGGTGTGTTCCTGTGTGCTCCTGTGTGATGTGAGCAGTGTGCTCCTGTGTGATGTGAGAGGTGTGCTCCTGTGTGATGTGAGAGGTGTGTTCCTGTGTGCTCCTGTGTGATGTGAGCAGTGTGCTCCTGTGTGATGTGTGCTCCTGTGTGATGTGAGAGGTGTGTTCCTGTGTGCTCCTGTGTGATGTGAGCAGCGTGCTCCTGTGTGATGTGAGCAGTGTGCTCCTGTGTGATGTGAGAGGTGTGCTCCTTCCTGTGTGATGTGAGAGGTGTGTTCCTGTGTGATGTGAGAGGTGTGCTCCTGTGTGATGTGAGAGGTGTGCTCCTGTGTGATGTGAGAGGTGTGCTCCTGTGTGATGTGAGCTGGGCCAATTGTGTCGCCGCTCTATTGGACTCCCAATCACAGCCGGTTGTGACACAGCCTGGATTCGAACCAGGGTGTCTGTAGTGATGCCTATAGCACTGAGATTCAGTGCCTCAGACCGCTGAACCAGGGTGTCTGTAGTGATACCTCTAGCACTGAGATGCAGTGTCTCAGACCGCTGAACCAGGGAGTCTGTAGTGATACCTCTAGCACTGAGATGCAGTGCCTCAGACCGCTGAACCAGGGTGTCTGTAGAGATGCCTCTAGCACTGAGATGCAGTGTCTCAGACCGCTGAACCAGGGAGTCTGTAGCGATGCCTCTAGCACTGAGATGCAGTGCCTCAGACCGCTGAACCAGGGTGTCTGTAGAGATGCCTCTAGCACTGAGATGCAGTGCCTCAGACCTCTGAACCAGGGAGTCTGTAGAGATGCCTCTAGCACTGAGATGCAGTGCCTCAGACCACTGAACCAGGGTGTCTGTAGTGATACCTCTAGCACTGAGATTCAGTGCCTCAGAACGCTGAACCAGGGTGTCTGTAGTGATACCTCTAGCACTGAGATTCAGTGCCTCAGAACGCTGAACCAGGGTGTCTGTAGTGATACCTCTAGCACTGAGATTCAGTGCCTCAGAACGCTGAACCAGGGTGTCTGTAGTGATGCCTCTAGCACTGAGATGCAGTGTCTCAGACCGCTGAACCAGGGAGTCTGTAGCGATGCCTCTAGCACTGAGATGCAGTGCCTCAGACCGCTGAACCAGGGTGTCTGTAGAGATGCCTCTAGCACTGAGATGCAGTGCCTCAGACCTCTGAACCAGGGAGTCTGTAGAGATGCCTCTAGCACTGAGATGCAGTGCCTCAGACCACTGAACCAGGGTGTCTGTAGTGATACCTCTAGCACTGAGATTCAGTGCCTCAGAACGCTGAACCAGGGTGTCTGTAGTGATGCCTCTAGCACTGAGATTCCTCAGACCGCTGTGCCACTCAGGAGCCCATTGTACCAGCGTTGTAGTTGAGCTAGTTAGTAGTGAAAGGAGGAAGGAGAGCAACACTGTGATTCTGTTGATAGCTCAGAAGATGAGTCCAGATGTATTGCCCTAACAGGGAAGTTATTCAGTTACTCAGTCATCGGTTCAGTCTTATCCCAGACACTAATGCCCAGAGGCTGCGAACGCCAACAAGATTCACACGGTCAAATCCCAAATCCTCACGTCTCATTCCCTTCAACATGCACGAAACAACATGCTCCTTTCAAAGTGCTCAGTCCAGACTTCTCTCTGTCTTATAACAAACCCAAATGTCACACTATTCCATTTGTAGCGCACTATTTATTACAAGGGTGCATAGGGCTATACAGAAAAATAGTGCACTATTTAGGGAATTGCCATTTGGGACAAAGCCTGATGTCCATATGCTGCCAATGCCGAGCAGCTTTACAGTGTAAAACCCCCAAATCCCTACACCACCACTCCCCTAGTCCCTGTTCCTCTCTGGTCCAGTGTGGGACACAGCCAACCTACAATGACCACATGAAGCTTAGCACATCATCACAGGAGCTTCTGATTCATGTTTGACTGTGTCGCCAGCGGCAAGGAGAGAAATCCTTTTTAACAGGTACCCTTCCTCTTCCCTTTTGATCTCCTGCTGAGTGTCAGAAGCTGCGTCCCAAATGGCACCCCTATTCGCAACACTTCTTTAAACCAAAGCCCACAGGGTGCGCATAGGCCTCTAGTTAAAAGTAGTGCACTATATAGGTAATAGAGTATCATTTGTGACACAGCCCTAGACTGCCATTCTGTCAGTGCTACTGTATGCATAATGGATGGCAAGCAAGTCACATGACTACTAATGGTGCTACCCTCCACCATGGTGTGATGCAGACGCAAGGCTTTAATATTGAAAACAACACACACACACACACACACACACACACACACACACACACACACCACCTTAATGACTACAAAGTCCAACTCCAAAGCATTTGTCATTTTTCCTGCATACTGTACGACATGCCATCCTGACATGTTGTTAAGGTCAACCACTAGCAGTGGTATATTGGCCATATACCACACCCCCTCATGCCTTATTGCTATTATAAACTGGTTACCAACGTTATTAGAGCAGTAAAAACAAATGTTTTGTCATATCCGCGCTATATGGTCTGATTGATATACCACGGCTGTCAGCCAATCAGCATTCAGGGCTCGAACCACCCAGTTAATATATATATATGAACAGGTCTCCCTTGTAAAAGAGATGTGTCTCAATGAGAGTAGCCTGTATAAATAAAGGGACATGAATACGTCATTGACCAGAAATGATTCAAATACACCCTTTCCTTCTCTGCTCCTGTTCCCCTGTTCCCACCTGTTCCAAAGCCCTCTACGTCTCTTTAAAGGGAGACGTACGGTAGGGGCCTGATCGGTTGTTTTTCTTCAACTGAACAGAAGCAGACAGTGTGAGAGGGGCTGGGTTGGACGACAGCTTATACCCCAAATCAAATGTCTTATCCAATACCTTGATAGGAAGCTTGATACTTCCGTCTACTCCGTAAAGGTCCTGAGTGCTCAGAGACAGTGAAGTCAGGAGATACCTTGGCAGCTGAGGCCACCTTACCAAGTTGAAACCCAGAAGGTGTGAAAGGCAGACCTGGGTTCAAATACTATTTGAAATCGTTCAAATACTGTCGAGCGTTACCCTCCCTGAAGTGCCAGACGTGTTTGGGACTACATTTTTTGACTATTCTACTGGTTGCATTGCGCATTGGCTAACTCAATCAAGCACAGTGAAAGTATTTTAAATGATTTTCAGTACTATTTGAACCCAGGTCTGGAAACTCACAAGGCGTAAAACTAATGTGTAATGTTGGGCGAGGGTTGTTAATTGGGTGAGAGATATCAACTGGCCTTCTGGCGAGAGAGTGAGAGTGAGAGTGAGAGTGAGAGTGAGAGAGAGAGAGAGAGAGAGAGAGAGAGAGAGAGAGACCCAACCCCAATAATAAGTCTTCTTTCCCTTCCTTAAACCACAAGCTTCCAAGGTTGATCAACAACTTCCCTGGGCTACCTGTGACAGGCTCAGAGCTTTAACCCCCCTAAAGCTGATTGGTGCACCCTTGAGTTGAAATTTAACCTTAGCACATTCATAGTAACCAGGAAGCCATGCAGGCCAGCAGCCATCAAAGACAGAGCCTGCGGCCCAAATGGAACTCTTTGTACTATTCAGAAGTAGTGCACTACCTCATAGGGCTCTGGTCAGAAGTAGTGCACTAGCTCATAGGGCTCTGGTCAGAAGTAGTGCACTACCTCATAGGGCTCTGGTCAGAAGTAGTGTACTACCTCATAGGGCTCTGGTCAGAAGTAGTGCACTACCTCATAGGGCTTTGGTCAGAAGTAGTGTACTACCTCATAGGGCTCTGGTCAGAAGTAGTGCACTACCTCATAGGGCTCTGGTCAGAAGTAGTGTACTACCTCATAGGGCTCTGGTCAGAAGTAGTGCACTACCTCATAGGGCTTTGGTCAGAAGTAGTGTACTACCTCATAGGGCTCTGGTCAGAAGTAGTGCACTACCTCATAGGGCTCTGGTCAGAAGTAGTGCACTAGCTCATAGGGCTCTGGTCAGAAGTAGTGTACTACCTCATAGGGCTCTGGTCAGAAGTAGTGTACTACCTCATAGGGCTCTGGTCAGAAGTAGTGTACTACCTCATAGGGCTCTGGTCAGAAGTAGTGTACTACCTCATAGGACTCTGGTCAGAAGTAGTGCACTACCTCATAGGACTCTGGTCAGAAGTAGTGCACTACCTCATAGAGCCCTGTTCAGAAGTAGTGCACTACCTCATAGGGCTCTGGTCAGAAGTAGTGTCCTACATACAGCAGGGAACAGGTCTCCATTCGAGGACCCATCCTGGGTATTAATAGAGAGGTTGTGTGTGTCTACAACAGAACACATTTTTTTGACACGGATTCAAATGGCCGACTGGCTTAGTGTAACGACTCTACTCCACTAACACATTATTACTGAAGGAGATACCCTTCCACACCTGACCTGGGTTCAATTAGTATTGGACTTCTTTCAACAACAACAAAAATAAGCATTTGAATGAGCCTGACTGGAGTGCCAGTTGACAGGGTTTTTGCCTATTCCACTAGACCCATCACGCCAGGGGAGCTCAAATGAAGTGTAGTTAAAAAGAAAGAAAACAAATCATGTTTGAACCCAGGCATGTTCCACACTCAAGAAGACATTAGTTTAAATGCTACTTTATTCCCTTATGGGGCTCACTGCTTTTAATGAACAGTGGTCCAAACCCAGCGAGGAAACATTACAACATGCTGATTGGACTCCAATTGGACTCCAAACACAGACTGAAACCAATTAAAAGGGTTATGATTGGGTAGAAATTGGACATTATGTTCAAGTTCTCATAGAGGTCACGCTATAATTTGTGACCTTTGACACCGAACGATTCAGTTGCCTCCAAGGTCAGATACGCTATGTTGCAACGTTCCACTTCTGGTGTGAGGATATAAACAGTAGCACCAGCCATCTGCTCTAACTAACTTATGGTGTGAGGATATAAACAGTAGCACCAGCCATCAGCTCTAACTAACTTCCGATTTCAATTCTCTTTTTCTGTCCAGGAATTATTGCATTGAGAATGTGATTCACTGTTAGCTCATGCAGTGTCAGTGAGAGCTACGGAAAAGTTCAGGAATAGCACTAAACTGTTGATATACACTGAGTGTACCAAACTTTAAGAATATATTTCTTATTAAGGCCCCCCCACTCTCCCCTTTTGCTCTCAGAACAGCCTCAATTCGTCGGGTCATGGACTCGGGTCATGGAAAGGTGTCCAAAGCGTTCCACAGGGATGCTGCTCATGTTGACTCCAAAGCGTTCCACAGGGATGCTGCTCATGTTGACTCCAAAGCGTTCCACAGGGATGCTGCTCATGTTGACTCCAAAGCGTTCCACAGGGATGCTGCTCATGTTGACTCCAAAGCGTTCCACAGGGATGCTGCTCATGTTGACTCCAAAGCGTTCCACAAGGATGCTGCTCATGTTGACTCCAAAGCGTTCCACAGGGATGCTGCTCATGTTGACTCCAAAGCGTTCCACAGGGATGCTGCTCATGTTGACTCCAATGCTTCCACAGGGATGCTGCTCACGTTGACTCCAAAGCGTTCCACAGGGATGCTGCTCATGTTGACTCCAAAGCGTTCCACAGGGATGCTGCTCATGTTGACTCCAATGCTTCCCAAAGTTGTGTAAAGTTAGCTGGATGTCCTTAGGGTAGTGGACCATTCTTGAAAGACACGGGTAACTGTTGAGCGTAAATAACCCAGCAGCGTTGCAGTTCTTGACCCAAACTGGTGTGCCTGGCACCTACTACCATACCCCGTTCAAAAGAACTTAAATATTTTGTCTTGCCCATTCAACCTACAATCCATGTCTCAACTGTCTCATGGCTTAATAAGCATTATTTAACCTGTCTCCTCCCCTTCATCTACACCGAATGAAGTGGATTTAACAAATTACATCACAATAAGGGATCATAGCTGTCACCTGGATTCACCTGGTCAGTCTATGTCATGGAAAGAGCAGGTGTTCTTAATGTTTTGTACACTCAATGTATAGATATGAACTGTTTATAGTATTGTAACTAGCCTACTAGGGAAATGCTATTGTTGCCCATGGCCCAAATTCGCAAAGCCCCTTAGTGTAGAAGTGCTGATATAGGATCAGTTTCCCTTTCAGATCATAATGAACAAGATTATATTGACAGAGGAGACCTGATCCTAGATCTGTACTCTGACTCTGAGCCTCTTTGTGAATACGGGCCCAGATGTCTCGAAGAGTATCGTTTTGCAGCATCGACTAATCCGGAAGGCAGACTTACATGGCCCACTTCTGAATAAATCACTACTTCTACATAAACCACCACTCAGCCCTCAATAAATCTTCTGTAACAGCCCAATGTCCATAACTGAGCCAGTATCGTCATCTGTGAAGAAATAATAATTGACTGCCATAATCGGTGTACTTGTTTGTAATAGTTTGTTATGACGTCAGAGCCAGACTCGCAGAGGGCAGGGGGAGCCTCGTATGACCATATTACACACTTACTCCATCTGTCATTGATGACTCAGTCAGGGGTTGGCAACAACAATCACATTCCTCTAACACAAGGTGGCCAATTCCAGTCCTCGAGGGCCTGATTGGTGTCACAGTTTTGCCCCAGCCCCAGCAAACACACCTGACTCCAGTAATCAGCCGGGCTAGACAATCTGGACCCTCTCTTTCTAAAATGATCTGTCAAAATTGTTGCAACCCTTATTACTAGCCTGTTCAACCTCTCTTTCATATCGTCTGAGATTCCCAAAGATTGGAAAGCTGCCGCGATCATCCCCCTCTTCAAAGGGGAGACACTCTAGACCCAAACTGCTACAGACCTACAGTATATCTATCCTACCCTGCCTTTCTAAGGTCTTTGAAAGCCAAGTTAACAAACAGATTACCAACCATTTAGAATCCCACCGTAACTTCTCCGCTATGCAATCTGGTTTCAGAGCCGGTCATGGGTGCACCTCAGCCACACTCAAGGTCCTAAATTATATCATAACCACCATCAATAAGAGACATTACTGTGCAGCCATCTTCATCGACCTGGCCAAGGCTTTCGACTCTGTCAATCACCACATTCTTATCTGGTTCACCAGCTACTTCTCAGACAGAGTTCAGTTTCAAATCGGAGGGCCTGATGTCTGGACCTCTGGCAGTCTCTATGGGGGTGCCACAGGGTTCAATTCTCGGGCAGACTCTCTTATCTGTATACATCAATGATGTCACTCTTGCTGCTGGTGATTCTCTCATCCACCTCTACGCAGACGACACCATTCTGTATACTTCTGGCCCTTCTTTGGACTGTGTTAACTAACCTCCAGACGAGCTTCAATGCCATACAACTCTCCTTCCGTGGCCTCCAACTGCTCTTAAATGCAAGTAAAACTAAATGCATGCTCTTCAGCCGATCGCTGCCCGCACCTGCCCGCCCGTCCAGCATCACTACTCTGGACAGCTCTGACTTAGAATATGTGGACACCTACAAATACCTAGGTGTCTGGTTAGACTGTAAACTCTCCCTACAGACTCACATTAATTAAGCATCTCCAATCCAAAATTAAATCTAGAATTGGCTTCCTATGTCGCAACAAAGCATCCTTCAATCATGCTGCCAAACATACCCTCGTAAAAATGACCAGCCTACCGATCCTCGACTTCGGCGATGTCATTTACAAAATAGCCTCCAACACTCTACTCAACAAATTGGATGCAGTCTATCACAGTGCCATTCGTTTTGTCACCAAAGCTCCATATCCTACCCACCATTGCGACCTGTATGCTCTCAATGGCTGGCCCTCGCTTCATACTTGTCACCGGACACACTGGCTTCAGGTCATTTACAAGTCTCTGCTAGGTAAAGCCCCGCCTTATCTCAGCTCACTGGTCACCATAGCAGCACCCACCCGTAGCACACGCTCCAGCAGGTATATCTCACTGGTCACCCCCAAAGCCAATTCCTCATTTAGCCGCCTTTCCTTCTAGTTGTCTGCTGCCAATGACTGGAACGAACTGCAAAAATCACTGAAACTGGAGGCTTCTATCTCCCTCACTAGCTTTAAGCACCAGCTGTCAGAGCAGCTTATAGATCACTGCATCTGTACATAGCCCATCTGTAAATAGCCCATCCAACTACCTCATCCCCATACTGTATTTATTTATCTTGCTCCTTTGTACCCCAGTATCTCAGTATCTCTACTTGCACATTCATCTTCTGCACATCAATCACTCCAGTGTTTAATTGGTATATTGTAATTACATCGCCACCATGGCATATTTATTGCCTTACCTCCCTTATCTTACCACATTTGCACACACTGTATATATACTTTTTTCTACTGTATTATTGACTGTATGTTTGTTGATTCCATGTGTAACTGTGTTGTTGTATGTGTCGAACTGCTTTGCTTTATTCTTGGCCAGGTCACAGTTGTAAATGAGAACTTGTTCTCAACTAGCCTACCTGGTTAAATAAAGGTGAAATAAATTAAATAAATAAAATCACCTAATCATGATCTTCAGATTAGAATGCCAGGTGATTAATCAGCTGTGTTTGCTAGGGATGGAGAAAAAGTGTGAGACCAATCAGGCCTCTAACAAGTCATCTTTTGGATTGGCTTCTAAAGTGAATACACTATACTTACACTACTTACGTTTGAAAACCAACATAACGGGACAATCTCAACACTCAACAATCAAATTAAGATCCTGCATCTGAAGCATCACAGTATCATGCTGTAGTTTAATCAAGGCTAAGTTGAATGTAAAAAGATGTATACAATCACTACTGTAAGTGGCTCTGGATAAGAGCGTCTGCTAAATGACTACAATGTAAAAATGACATTGACCACTGCAGTACCTCCAGGAATTGGTGAGAGCTCTAAGACTGCCCGACTGTAGCAAGAGGTGAAATCCAAGTGGGCCAACTGGGTAGAACTGGAATGTTCTTGTTTGTACAGTCACAGCCATTGTTCTTTTAACCCTGTATGGCCCTTTATAGGAAACATAACACTGGTTAGGGCAGCTGCCTGCTGGGACTGGCCACGTGTGCTGCCAGTCATGTTGACCTCTCAGAGACATTTATTAAACCTAGTCCAACTATTAGCATTCCCCCAGGGCTCCACCCTACCAGGCCCACCCAGGCCCACCCAGGCCAACTCCGGACCCTACTCCACACGCTGTCCTCAGCTGTTGTCAGGCAGTCCCCAGGGGAAGGGGTCCAGAAGCAAGAGAAAGGCCCAGCCCAGGCCACACAAAGAGTAGCAGTGCCTGTGTGTGATTGTGTGTGTGGCGTTTACTCACCCTTTTTCCCTCTTTGCCCAGAGCCCCCGTCTGACCTGGCAACCCAGGGGATCCCTAGGGACAGAAGACAGAAGGGTATCAGATCAGGGCTGTCATTTGTGTATGGCCAGGCTATGGGTGTTGCGTTACCCTAGCTTCACGGTCTAGGCCTCTCATAGCAGCAGTAAACTGGACACATAGCCTAGCATTCCCCTGTTTGACACGCCATTGATATCTGCTATTTGTTGAAATGTCGCTTCTGTATAAGAGAGAGAGAGAGGGGCTGGATGCTAGCCTGGTGCCAGATCTGTTTGTGCTATCATGCCAATGCCTTCCTACTCATTGCCATGCCAAAGGAAGATTGGCTCGACAAGGACAGCAATGGACCAGGCAAGCTGGATGCTGGATGGATTCCTAGATAGACCGGTTGGATGGCATTCAGTGTTGGAATGAGTGTGTATCCAGCTTGTTTCTGTGGAGACAGATGTAAACTCATGGCCTCATCCCAGACCTGTTGCCAATGACAATATGAGTTAGAAAGGCAGCACAAACAGATCCTGGATCAGGCTATGGGTTAACAGCATGTTGCTTATAAAGCTGCTATGGAGACAGATGTTAGATCCACATGTTCTCAGCACACCATTGGAGGCTGCTGACAGGAGGACGGTTCATAATAATGGCTGGAACAGAGCAAATGGAACGGCATCAATTACCTGGAAACCATGTGTTTGATGCATTTGATACCATTCCACTGATTCTGCTCCAGTCATTACCACTAGCCTGTTCTCCCCAACTAAGATGCCACCAACCTCCTGTGCAGCACAAAGACCACTGGCTGCCTAGTTGGCTTAATTGCTGTATGAAAATACCTAGATTTGATTTCATTCAAGTTTAATTGCTGGTGCTGGGCGTACCATATCTCCAGTTAGGCCAGGTGGACCCTGTCAGATGCAAAACATAGGTGTAAGACTGGTTATATAGGTGTAAGACTGGTAACATAGGTGTAAGACTGGTAACATAGGTGTAAGACTGGTAACATAGGTGTAAGACTGGTAACATAGGTGTAAAACTGGTAACATAGGTGTAAGACTGGTAACATAGGTGTAAGACTGGTAACATAGGTGTAAGACTGGTAACATAGGTGTAAAACTGGTAACATAGGTGTAAAACTGGTAACATAGGTGTAAGACTGGTTACATAGGTGTAAGACTGGTAACATAGGTGTAAGACTGGTAACATAGGTGTAAGACTGGTAACATAGGTGTAAGACTGGTAACATAGGTGTAAAACTGGTAACATAGGTGTAAGACTGGTTACATAGGTGTAAGACTGGTAACATAGGTGTAAGACTGGTAACATAGGTGTAAGACTGGTAACATAGGTGTAAGACTGGTAACATAGGTGTAAAACTGGTAACATAGGTGTAAGACTGGTAACATAGGTGTAAGACTGGTAACATAGGTGTAAGACTGGTAACATAGGTGTAAGACTGGTAACATAGGTGTAAGACTGGTAACATAGGTGTAAGACTGGTAACATAGGTGTAAGACTGGTAACATAAGTGTAAGACTGGTAACATAGGTGTAAGACTGGTTATATAGGTGTAAGACTGGTAACATAGGTGTAAGACTGGTAACATAGGTGTAAGACTGGTAACAAAGGTGTGCGATTCAACGGCTTAGACACGAGACGTATGTGAAAGGGTCTACAGACAATCACGGATTATCACCAGACACATCGCGGACACCGACGTCTTGCTACCGGACAAGCTAGATAACTTCTTCGCCTGCTTTGAGGATAACACAAGTGCACCGACGTGTCCTGCTCCCAACGACTGTTGACTCTTGTTCTCTGTGGATGACGGGAGTAAGACATTTAAACGTATTAACCTTCGCAAGGCTGTTGGTCCAGATGGCATCCATAGCTGCGTCCTCAGAGCATGCGCAGACAAGCTGGCTGGAGTGTTTACGGACATATTCAATCCATCCCTATCCTAGTCTGCTGTCCCCACATGCTCAAGATGTCCACCATTGTTCCTGTACCCAAGAAAGCAAAGGTAACTGAACTAAATTACTATCGCGCCGTATCACTCACTTCTATCATCATGAAGTGCTTTGAGAGGCTAGTTAAGGATCATATCACCTCTACCTTACATTACACCCTAGACCCACTTCAATTTTCTTACTGCCCCAATAGATCCACAGACAATTAAATTGCCAATACACTGCACACTGCCCTATCCCATCTGGACAAGAGGAATACCTATGTAAGAATGCTGTTCATTGACTACAGCTCAGCCTTCAACACCATAGTACCCTCCTATCCTCCCTGTTCACCCATGACTGCGTGGCCACGCACACCTCCAACTCAATCATCAAGTTTGCAGATGACACAACAGTAGTAGGCCTGATTACCAACAATAACAAGACAGCCTACAGGGAGGAGGTGAGGGCCCTCGGAGTGTGGTGTCAGGAAATTAACCTCTCCCTCAACGTCAACAAAACAAAGGAGCTGATGGTGGACTTCAGGAAACAGCAAAGGGAGCAAGCCTCTATCCACATTGATGTGACCGCAGTGGAGAAGGTGGAAAGCGTCAAGTTCCTCGGCGTACACATCACAGACACTGAAATGGTCTACCCACACAGACAGCGTGGTGAAGAAGGTGCAACAGTGTCTCTTCAACCTTGTCTTGGCCCCTAAAACCCTCACAAACTTTTACAGACACACAATTGAGAGCATCCTGTCAGGCTGTATCACCGCCTGGTACGGCAACTGCACCGCCCGCAACCGCAGCGCTCTCCAGAGGGTGGTGCGGTCTGCCCAACACATCACTGGGATCATACTGCCTGCCCTCCAGGACACCTACAGCACCCGAAGGCCAAAAAGATAATCAAGGACATCAACCACCCGAGTAACGGCCTGTTCACCCCGCTATCATCCAGAAGTACAGGTCAGTACAGGTGCATCAAAGCTGGGACCGAGAGTCTGAATAACAGCTTCTATTCCAAGGCCATCAGACTGTTAAACAGCCACCACTAGCCGGCTTCCACCCGGTACCTCAACCCTGCAGAGGCTGCTGACATATATACATAGACATGGAATGACTGGCCACTTTAATAATGGAACACTAGTCACTTTAATAATGGAACACTAGTCACATTAATACTGGAACACTAGTCACTTTAATAATGGTTTCATACTGCTTTACTCATCTCATATCTATATACTGTATTATATTCTACTGTATTTTAGTCAATGCCACTCCAATATTGCTCAATCTAATATTAATATATTTCTTAATTCCATTCTTTTACTTTTAGATTTGTGTATATTTTGTGAATCACTTTTAGATACTACTGCACTGTTAGATACTACTGCACCGTTAGATACTACTGCACTGTTAGACACTACTGCACTGTTAGACACTACTGCACTGTTAGATACTACTGCACTGTTAGACACTACTGCACTGTTAGATACTACTGCACTGTTAGATGCATTGTTAGATACTACTGCACTGTTAGATACTACTGCACTTTTAGAATCTACTGCACTGTTAGATTCTACTGCACTGTTAGATTCTACTGCACTGTTAGATACTACTGCACTGTTAGACACTACTGCACTGTTAGACACTACTGCACCGTTAGACACTACTGCACCGTTAGACACTACTGCACTGTTAGATACTACTGCACTGTTAGATGCATTGTTAGATACTACTGCACTTTTAGAATCTACTGCACTGTTAGATACTACTGCACTGTTAGATTCTACTGCACTGTTAGATACTACTGCACTGTTAGATTCTACTGCACTGTTAGATACTACTGCACCGTTAGACACTACTACACTGTTAGATACTACTGCACTGTTAGATTCTACTGCACTGTTAGATTCTACTGCACTGTTAGATACTACTGCACTGTTAGATACTACTGCACTGTTAGATACTACTGCACTGTTAGATTCTACTGCACTGTTAGATACTACTGCACTTTTAGAATCTACTGCACTGTTAGATTCTACTGCACTGTTAGATTCTACTGCACTGTTAGATACTACTGCACTGTTAGATACTACTGCACTGTTAGATACTACTGCACTTTTAGAATCTACTGCACTGTTAGATACTACTGCACTGTTAGATTCTACTGCACTGTTAGATTCTACTGCACTGTTAGATTCTACTGCACTGTTAGATACTACTGCACTGTTAGAATCTACTGCACTGTTAGATACTACTGCACTGTTAGACACTACTGCACTGTTAGATTCTACTGCACTGTTAGATACTACTGCACTGTTAGATTCTACTGCACTGTTAGATACTACTGCACTGTTAGATACTACTGCACTGTTAGATTCTACTGCACTGTTAGATACTACTGCAGTGTTAGATACTACTGCACTGTTAGATCATTCACAATGATAACACGTCCGCACGCCATCAATATTAGGAACTCCCATAGTTCTCCAACATAACTCCTGCAGTTGTCATTCACAATGATAACACGTCCGTACGCCATCAATATTAGGAACTCCCATAGTTCTCCAACATAACTCCTGCAGTTGTCATTCCTCATCTGACAAGGCCTCATATAAACTGCTGTATGCCTGGGTCTATTGTAAATCTGACCTAGGCAGGGCCATTGTTCCGTGACGAATTACATAATAAAAAGTGCACTTCATCAAATTGATTTGGATCAGGAGGAGAGGGCTGTTTGGTTTCATGTCTGGTTTATTTAACAGCCTGTCAAAACAGCATAGATAGGTATGTGTTGCTGGGTACATACGGATGTGAGTTTCAGACTCAGTGTACCACATAAAAACAATGAAATGTCAAGGAAAATATGAATATACCTGATCTCCCTTGAGTCCCTCTTTCTCCACCTGAAACAAACAAGAGAAAACAATGACAACTACAATATGACAGTTACAATATCAGTCTAATTGAAGACACATTATACACTATACAAAATAGTTCAATCAGAAGAACAAAACAGCATTTGTAGATTGATCAGAATGTGGCAGGTTATGGTTTTTGTAATCTCGTAACAATTCTTTGAAAAATGCTGCTGTGAATGTGGGTCAGAAGGGACTGAGTCCAAGCAGTACTACTTGAACCCAGGTTAGGGCCTTTCACAGTCACACTCCTACTGGGGATGTGGGTGGAAGGGAGGGGAGCAGTCACACTCCTACTGGTGATGTGGGTGGAAGGGAGGGGAGCAGACACACTCCTACTGGGCGATGTGGGTGGAAGGGAGGGGAGCAGACACACTCCTACTGGTGATGTGGGTGGAAGGGAGGGGAGCAGACACACTCCTACTGGTGATGTGGGTGGAAGGGAGGGGAGCAGACACACTCCTACTGGTGATGTGGGTGGAAGGGAGGGGAGCAGTCACACTCCTACTGGTGATGTGGGTGGAAGGGAGGGGAGCAGTCACACTCCTACTGGTGATGTGGGTGGAAGGGAGGGGAGCAGACACACTCCTGGGGATGTGGGTGGATGGGAGGGGAGCAGACAGACAGACAGACAGTCATGTATGCAGACAGACATACAATCAAAAGGACAGACAGACATATGGACAGACAGACGGATGACAGACAGAGACAGTCAGACAGACGGACGGACAGACAGGCAGACAGGCAGGCAGACGGGCGGACGGACGGACAGGCAGACAGGCGGACAGACAGACAGACAGACAGACAGACAGACAGACGGACAGGCGGACAGACAGACGGGCAGACGGGCAGACGGGCGGACAGACGGACGGACGGGCGGACGGACAGAGTTGTCTGTCCTCACAAACTACTGTCCACATTCAGGGCCACAGATCAACCTATCAGCTTACACATCCATCCCAAATAAGTGGTGTCCCCTTTCAATTGGCATCCTCGCAAAAACACTGAGGCCTTTTTCTTGGAAGCAGCAGCTGCAGAAAATAGCCATTCATAACATGACATGTGTACAGAATGTGTCACTCACAGGCTCCTGTCTCTGTGCTTAAAGGTGCAATCTGTAGTTGGTACATCCTGTTTTGTACTTTTTTGGGGGGTGATATATACCCATGATAACTTCAAATGTTTCATGAGCTTAGTTCAACTGTCGTACCCCATCAAAACCCCAAATATAAGCTTCTATTTTACTCCATTGTTTGTCAACAATATAATTGTAAACAAACACTGCACATCAGGGGTAGGCAGTTCCTGTTTTTGATTTAATCGACCTGGAAGACCAGGTGTGTTGAATTCAGGCAATCACTGAACTGATCAATTAGCTCAGTTGATCAGGTGTGGTGCCTAGTTAGAACAGAACCCTGCAGTACCTGTGTACTCCAGGAACAGGGTTGCCTCGCCCTGCTGAGCTTCAGAACATGGTTAAAACTATCATTTTGATCTCATGGATGGGCAGTCCTTAGCCGTTTACCAAAACTGTGGCAGGGTGGCGGCTTCATTGTTTTTTTTAAATCCCAGACTGCCCCTTTAAAACGGTGGACAGAAATGTATCGTTTAACAAGACGGCTGACAAGCCTTTGGTATCTGTGACAGCGGCTGTAAACATGAACGACAGCTAGGAACCGTGATGCCCCTCTATAAAACACAATGTTCTATCTCACAAAGCACTGCTTTACTAACTCAATTCATTCTCAATGTATAGCATATCTACACAGTACTTGTAAAAAGGAAACCTTGGGTTAACCTGAATGGGGTATATCGGCTAGTTCATCTATACTACCATTTAGTAGCGTTCAGTAAGTGTTCAGTGATAGTACGTCCACTATCACTGCAATGTTGTTTACAAGGCTGTTGTGAGAAGACCTGGTAACGCCAACCATGGTGTTCTCGATAGCCAGGATAGAATTTCTGTTATCCTGATTCGTCTCTTATTAATGTATAATTAGCTAGTGTAAATAGCTCGTCAACGGTGACAGTTTTCGGTTGGGGTTTGGTAAGTATTTGGGTGACATGAAAGGGACGGTGTCACACACACTCTGCTTCGCTCCAGTGCTAATGAGACGTGGCAGGGCAGATAATTAGCTAACCACTCACAGTATACTCTTAATCGTCACCCATCACCTCCCCTATTACCACCAGCCAGGCCCTGTGTGTATTAGTGTGTGTGTGTGTACGTGCGTGGGTTCATGCATTGTTTGTGTGTGCGCGTGTGAGCATTGTGCGTCTCTGTGAGTGTGTGTGCACCCATGCATGTGTGTGTATATTAATCTACCAGTCTCTGTCTAGGAGTTTCTAGGCTATGCTCCCACTAAGCTCCCTCTCCCCTGGGCTCATGTTAACAGAACTAGAGAGGACAAGCAGACAGTGCAGCCAGCCCAATTATAGGAGCACTATGCATGAAGCATGCTGAGGCTTCTACTGGGATTCACTGAACGCTGAGGGTCTACTGGGAGAGACTGGCGTCTGGAACTCCTAGACTGAGTCAGTGGGGAGGAGAAGAGAGGAGAGGAGAGGAGAGTTGAGGAGAGGAGAGCTGAGGAGAAGAAAGAAGAGAGCTGAGAAGAAGAGAGGAGAGCTGAGGAGAAGAGAGGAGAGCTGAGGAGAAGAGATGAGAGCTGAGAAGAAGAAAGGAGTGTTGAGGAGAGGAGTGTTGAGGAGAGGAGAGCTGAGGAGAGGAGAGCTGAGGGGAGTTGAGGGGAGTTGAGGAGAGTTGAGGAGAGCTGAGGAGAAGAGAGGAGAGCTGAGGAGAAGAGAGGAGAGCTGAGGAGAAGAGGAGAGCTGAGGAGAAGAGGAGAGCTGAGGAGAAGAGGAGAGCTGAGGAGAAGAGGAGAGCTGAGGAGAAGAGAGGAGAGCTGTTGAGAAGAGAGGAGAGCTGAGGAGAAGAGAGGAGAGCTGAGGAGAAGAGAGGAGAGCTGAGGAGAAGAGAGGAGAGCTGAGGAGAAGAAAGAAGAGAGCTGAGGAGAAGAGAGGAGAGCTGATGAGAAGAGAGGAGAGCTGATGAGAAGAGAGGAGAGCTGAGGAGAAGAAAGAAGAGAGCTGAGGAGAAGAGAGGAGAGCTGAGGAGAAGAGAGGAGAGCTGAGGAGAAGAGGAGAGCTGAGGAGAAGAGAGGAGAGCTGATGAGAAGAGGAGAGCTGAGGAGAAGAGAGGAGAGCTGATGAGAAGAGGAGAGCTGAGGAGAAGAGAGGAGAGCTGAGGAGAAGAGAGGAGAGCTGATGAGAAGAGGAGAGCTGAGGAGAAGAGAGGAGAGCTGCGGAGAAGAGAGGAGAGCTGAGGAGAAGAGGAGAGCTGAGGAGAAGAGGAGAGCTGAGGAGAAGAGAGGAGAGCTGATGAGAAGAGGAGAGCTGAGGAGAAGAGAGGAGAGCTGAGGAGAAGAGAGGAGAGCTGAGGAGAAGAGAGGAGAGCTGATGAGAAGAGGAGAGCTGATGAGAAGAGGAGAGCTGAGGAGAAGAGAGGAGAGCTGATGAGAAGAGGAGAGCTGAGGAGAAGAGAGGAGAGCTGAGGAGAAGAGAGGAGAGCTGAGGAGAAGAGAGGAGAGCTGAGGAGAAGAGAGGAGAGCTGAGGAGAAGAGGAGAGCTGAGGAGAAGAGAGGAGAGCTGAGGAGAAGAGGAGAGCTGAGGAGAAGAGGAGAGCTGAGGAGAAGAGGAGAGCTGAGGAGAAGAGGAGAGCTGAGGAGAAGAGAGGAGAGCTGATGAGAAGAGAGGAGAGCTGAGGAGAAGAGGAGAGCTGAGGAGAAGAGAGGAGAGCTGAGGAGAAGAGGAGAGCTGAGGAGAAGAGGAGAGCTGAGGAGAAGAGGAGAGCTGAGGAGAAGAGGAGAGCTGAGGAGAAGAGGAGAGCTGAGGAGAAGAGGAGAGCTGAGGAGAAGAGAGGAGAGCTGATGAGAAGAGAGGAGAGCTGAGGAGAAGACAGGAGAACTGAGGAGAAGAGAGGAGAGCTGAGGAGAGGAGAGTTGAGGAGAGGTGAGGAGAAGAAAGAAGAGAGCTGAGGAGAAGAGAGGAGAGCTGATGAGAAGAGAGGAGAGCTGAGGAGAAGAGGAGAGCTGAGGAGAAGAGAGGAGAGCTGAGGAGAAGAGGAGAGCTGAGGAGAAGAGGAGAGCTGAGGAGAAGAGGAGAGCTGAGGAGAAGAGGAGAGCTGAGGAGAAGAGAGGAGAGCTGATGAGAAGAGAGGAGAGCTGAGGAGAAGACAGGAGAACTGAGGAGAAGAGAGGAGAGCTGAGGAGAGGAGAGTTGAGGAGAGGTGAGGAGAGCTGAGGAGAGTTGAGGAGAGGAGAGGAGAGGAGAGTTGAGGAGGGGAGAGTTGAGGAGAGAAGAGTTGAGGAGAGCTCAGGAGAGGAGAGCTGAGGAGAGGAGAGGTTTATTTTATTCTACTGAGCCATTTATTTTATGTTGGTATTCTTATCTTTTATTATTTCTTATTGTTGTTGCATTGTCCAGAAGGAACCTGCCAGTAAGCATTGAATTGGACAGTGTCTGCCATGTGTATCCTGTACATGTAATACCTACATGTTTCAAGCACACCACCATAGTCCCTCTGCTCAAGAAAGCGAAGGTAACCTGCCTAAATGACTACCGCCCCGTAGCACTCACGTCAGTAGCCATGAAGTTCATTGAAAGGCTGGTCATGACTGACATCAACACAATCATCCCGGAAACCCTAGACCCACTCCAATTCGCATACCGCCCAAATAGATCCACAGATGACGCAATCTCAATCGCACTCCACACTGCCCTTTCCCACCAGGACAAAATGAACACCTTTGTAAGAATACTGTTCATTGACTTCAGCTCAGCATTCAACACCATAGTGCCCACAAAGCTCATCACTAAGCTAAGGACCCTGGAACTAAACACCTCCCTCTGCAACTGGATCCTGGACTTCCTGACGGGCCGCCCCCAGGTGGTAAGTGTAGGCAACAACACATCTGCCACGCCAATCCTCAACACTGGGGCCCCTCAGGGGTATGTGCTTAGTCCCCTCCTGTACTCCCTGTTCACCCAAGTCCGCGTGGCCAAGCACGACTCCAACACCATCATTAAGTTTGCTTACGACACAACGGTGGTAAGGCCTCCTGCCTATAGGCTGTCTCACCGACAACGATGATACAGTCTATAGGCAGGAGGCCAGAGACCTGGCAGTGTGGTGCCAGGACAACAAACTCTCCCTCAACGTGGGCAAGACAAAGGAGATGATCGTGGACTACAGGAAAAGGAGGGTCGAACACGCCCCCATTCACATCGACAGGGCTGTAGTGGAGTGGGTCGAGAGTTTCCTTGGTGTCCACATCACCAACAAACTATCATGGTCCAACACACCAAAACAGTTGTGAAGAGGGCATGACAAAACCTATTCCCCCTTAGGAGACTGAAAATATTTGTCATGGGTCCCCAGATCCTCAAAAAGTTCTACAGATGCACCATCGAGAGCATCCTGACCGGTTGCATCACCGCCTGGTATGGCAACTGTTCGGCATCCAACCATTAGGAGCTACAGAGGGTAGTGCGTACGGCCCAGTACATCACCGGGGCCAAGCTTCCTGCCATCCAGCACCTCTATACTCGGCGGTGTTAGAGGAAGGCCCAAAAAAGACTCCAGTCACCCAAGTCATAGACTGTTCTCTCTGCTACCACACGGCAAGCGGTACTGGAGCACCAAGTCTGGGTCCAAGAGGCTCTTTAACAGCTTCTACCACCAAGCCATAAGACTGCTGAACAATTAATCAAATGGCCACCAGGACTGTTTACATTGACACCCCCCCCTCCATTTGTTTTAACACTGCTGCTACTCACTGTTTATTATCTATGCATAGTCACTTTACCCCTACTTACATGTACAAATGAGCTCGACTAACCTGTACCCACGCACATTGACCAGGTACCCCCTGTATATAGCCTCGTTATTGTTATTTTATTGTGTTACTTTTTGTTCTTTGTAAATATTTTCTTAAAGCATTTTCTTAAAACTGCATTGTTGGTTTTAAGGGCTTGTAAGTAAGCATTTCACCTGTTGCATTCGGCATACATGATAACTTAAATTTGACTAATAAAACTTCAAAGTTGAGAGACAGAGTGAAGGAAACCATGACTTCAACTTCTCTCACACATGTAGGTCCACCATGGATGCTACCTGTCACCCCCTTCTCATCTTTTCCTGCCCTTCCCATCATTCCCCCCAGAGCTCCAGACCAGTGGTCTACCTGCCTGCTCTCCACCATGCTCCAAGCCCCAGGAGAGGTGTGGAGAGAGGGGTTTAACCATCCTCATCTACACCTGTCTAGCCTCTCCTTGCCTGACCTCCCAGACAGCACAGAGGTGGATGGTAATGTGACACTGAGACTGTTCACCTGAGCAGTTCCAAATCCCTCTCTCCCCTCCTCATCCCCCCTCATCCCTCCTCCTTCCCCTCTCCTCATCCCTCCTCCTTCCCCTCTCCTCATCCCTCCTCCTTCCCCTCTCCTCATCCCCACTCCTTCCCCTCTCCTCATCCCCCCTCATTCCTTCTCCTTCCCCTCTCTTCCTTCCCCCCTCCTTCCACTCTCCTCATCCCCCCTCCTTCCCCTCTCCTCATCCCCCCTCATTCCTCCTCCTTCCCCTCTCCTCATCCCCCCTCATCCCCCTCCTTCCACTCTCCGCAACCCCCCTCCTTCCACGCAACCCCCCTCATTCCTCCTCATTCCACTTTCCTCATCCCCCCTCCTCATCCCCCCTGTGTGTGTGTGTGTGTGTGTGTGTGTGTGTGTGTGTGTGTGTGTGTGTGTGTGTGTGTGTGTATAGATTCATATGAAGACAGCTGCATAAAAGACTGCATACTCACACTTAGACCAGGCAGACCTTGAAGACCTGTATCACCCTGTGGGAGAGAAAAACTGTTGTTTTTTATCGTTGAACTCATTAGTCATTCATCAATTTATTGACTCTTATATGGATCTTTCCTCAGCACCTATCATACACAACGTATAGTACAACACGGAACGTCAAGTGACACACATTCAGACGATTCATTTTGAAAGGAAAGGAATTTCTGGTATTCAATCATTCTCTTAGACTGTAAATACTGTCAGAGATTATTACTTCTCTAAATAAATGTCTGAAGAAGTTACCTGCACGTCGAGCCAAGCGGCGGTGCTTGCGGGAGGGCTTGTGCATGCAGAGCTTTAAAGGTCAGTCAAAATAAACAGCACCTTGTGTTACTGCTTCATTTAGCTGTGTGTGTGTGTGTGTTGTCCACCACAGCTGGGTTCAAAAACTATTTCACATAATTTCAAAAACATTATCAGGGCTTGATTGAGCTTGCCTGGCAAAGCATAACTAAAGGAATAGTTGCAAATAGTATCAGGAACCTATGTCTGGTCTTCATACCACATGACATCCTATTCCCTAGGAACCTATGTCTGGTGTGCTGTCCATCCTATTCCCTAGGAACCTACTGTATGTCTGGTGTGCTGTCCATCCTATTCCCTAGGAACATATGTCTGGTGTGCTGTCCATCCTATTCCCTAGGAACCTATGTCTGGTGTGCTGTCCATCCTATTCCCTAGGAACCTATGTCTGGTGTGCTGTCCATCCTATTCCCTAGGAACCTATGTCTGGTGTGCTGTCAATCCTATTCCCTAGGAACATATGTCTGGTGTGCTGTCCATCCTATTCCCTAGGAACCTATGTCTGGTCTTCATACCACATGACATCCTATTCCCTAGGAACCTATGTCTGGTGTGCTGTCCATCCTATTCCCTAGGAACCTATGTCTGGTGTGCTGTCCATCCTATTCCCTAGGAACCTATGTCTGGTGTGCTGTCTATCCTATTCCCTAGGAACCTATGTCTGGTGTGCTGTCCATCCTATTCCCTAGGAACCTACGTCTGGTGTGCTGTCCATCCTATTCCCTAGGAACCTACTGTATGTCTGGTGTGCTGTCCATCCTATTCCCTAGGAACCTATGTCTGGTCTTCATACCACATGACATCCTATTCCCTAGGAACCTATGTCTGGTGTGCTGTCCATCCTATTCCCTAGGAACCTATGTCTGGTGTGCTGTCCATCCTATTCCCTAGGAACCTATGTCTGGTGTGCTGTCCATCCTATTCCCTAGGAACCTACT
Source organism: Oncorhynchus mykiss (assembly GCF_013265735.2). Taxonomy (NCBI): domain Eukaryota; kingdom Metazoa; phylum Chordata; class Actinopteri; order Salmoniformes; family Salmonidae; genus Oncorhynchus; species Oncorhynchus mykiss. The sequence continues at coordinate 60,558,238 of NC_048587.1, forward strand.
GTACGTCTGGTGTGCTGTCCATCCTATTCCCTACGAACCTATGTCTGGTGTGCTGTCCATCCTATTCCCTAGGAACCTATGTCTGGTGTGCTGTCCATCCTATTCCCTAGGAACCTATGTCTGGTGTGCTGTCCATCCTATTCCCTAGGAACCTATGTCTGGTGTGCTGTCCATCCTATTCCCTAGGAACCTATGTCTGGTGTGCTGTCCATCCTATTCCCTAGGAACCTATGTCTGGTGTGCTGTCCATCCTATTCCCTAGGAACCTATGTCTGGTGTGCTGTCCATCCTATTCCCTAGGAACCTATGTCTGGTGTGCTGTCCATCCTATTCCCTAGGAACCTATGTCTGGTGTGCTGTCCATCCTATTCCCTAGGAACCTATGTCTGGTGTGCTGTCCATCCTATTCCCTAGGAACCTATGTCGGGTGTGCTGTCCATCCTATTCCCTAGGAACCTATGTCTGGTGTGCTGTCCATCCTATTCCCTAGGAACCTATGTCGGGTGTGCTGTCCATCCTATTCCCTAGGAACCTATGTCTGGTGTGCTGTCCATCCTATTCCCTAGGAACCTATGTTTGGTGTGCTGTCCATCCTATTCCCTAGGAACCTATGTCTGGTGTGCTGTCCATCCCATATAAGGAATAGGTTGCCATTTGGGACTCTGTCCTGTTTAAAGGTCAATATTTGTGTCAGGAAATGAAGACTGTTTCGGGACAGTCCTTTACGTCAGGCAATGTGTGTGTGTGTGTGTGTGTGTGTGTGTGTGTGTGTTCTTTCTGTCAGGCGATGTGGTGTATGTGTGTGTGTGTTCTTTCTGTCAGGCAAAGTGGTGTATGTGTGAGTGTGTGTGTGTTCTTTCTGTCAGGCGATGTGGTGTATGTGTGAGGCTGTGTGTATTCTTTCTGTCAGGCGATGTGGTGTATGTGTGAGTGTGTGCGTGTCTCCTTTCTGTCAGGCGATGTGTGTGTGTGTGTGTGTGTGAGAGAGATAGAGGCAGGTGGATAACATGATATTATCAGATCTGACGGACGATAAAATAACCATTGGCTTCATAACTTCAGGTAAAAAGCATTTTCAGTGTTAACACAGAGACATCCATGACACCTTGTTTAGTTAACAAGCCAGGTGGTAGATTCAGAGATGGGAGGGTTTCCCATGATGACAATAGTAAACGTTAGCTCAATGTATCACGCACTTTCCACTATATTATTCTCTATTCATTTACTGTCTATTCTCACAAGCTGACTGTTTGTCTAGAATACTTTACTTCTGCCATTAGGTACCAGGTATTTCCCAACTGTGTAAACTTCTTTGAAAGAAAGTAGTAGGAAGAGAGTAGTTTTCCCATGACACAACGTAAACAGTACCTCTCAACTCCCTGGTCTACTCTCATCTGTTTTTTTCTACTATCTATTCTCACATGCACAAGCTGGATATTTCTCCATAATAGTATCTTCCTTCTCTATAAAACTTTCCCTCTGCCTGATTTTCAAATAAAATATGTTCACTATCCATTGAATTACGGTTTGTAAGCATGTGTCCTTTATAATGAATACATGTCCTTTATAATGAATACATGTCCTTTATAATGAATACATGTGTCCTTTATAATGAATACATGTGTCCTTTATAATGAATACATGTCCTTTATAATGAATACATGTCCTTTATAATGAATACATGTCCTTTATAATGAATACATGTCCTTTATAATGAATACATGTCCTTTATAATGAATACATGTGTCCTTTATAATGAATACATGTGTCCTTTATAATGAATACATGTCCTTTATAATGAATACATGTCCTTTATAATGAATACATGTCCTTTATAATGAATACATGTCCTTTATAATGAATACATGTCCTTTATAATGAATACATGTCCTTTATAATGAATACATGTCCTTTATAATGAATACATGTCCTTTATAATGAATACATGTCCTTTATAATGAATACATGTCCTTTATAATGAATACATGTCCTTTATATTGAATACATGTCCTTTATAATGAATACATGTCCTTTATAATGAATGCATGTCCTTTATAATGAATACATGTCCTTTATAATGAATACATGTCCTTTATAATGAATACATGTCCTTTATATTGAATACATGTCCTTTATATTGAATACATGTCCTTTATAATGAATACATGTCCTTTATATTGAATACATGTCCTTTATAATGAATACATGTCCTTTATATTGAATACATGTCCTTTATATTGAATACATGTCCTTTATAATGAATACATGTCCTTTATATTGAATACATGTCCTTTATATTGAATACATGTCCTTTATAATGAATACATGTCCTTTATAATGAATACATGTCCTTCATAATGAATACATGTCCTTTATAATGAATACATGTCCTTTATAATGAATACATGTGTCCTTTATAATGAATACATGTGTCCTTTATAATGAATACATGTCCTTTATAATGAATACATGTCCTTTATAATGAATACATGTCCTTTAAAAAAACAAGTTTCCTTTAAATAGAACCTCCTTAATGGTTTGTCAGATCAGTGCGAGACTATAAGTGTAGTGGATAACTATAAGTGTAGTGGATAACTGAAGTCAATAAAGAAGTGTTATGTCCTGCTTTAATAAAGGACTTCCTTCACTGCTTGTCTTACATGCCATTTACCAGACACGTTTTATCCAAAGAATCTTATAGTCAGGCGTGCATATATTTTTTTACCTACGGTCCCAGGAATCGACCCCACTATCCTGGCATCTTCAGACCGATTCTCTACCAACTGAGCTACAGTATTTTGTTTACAATGACTTGCAACCATGGTACAAAGTTTTTAGACATTTGCCAAACTTTGTCACTAACCAATTAGGTCTATATGATCTGGAAAGTTAAGATTATTTATGACTGATTAGTTATTCATGACCGTTTTGGTTGTATTCACAGTTGTCACCCAAAATAATCACATTTGCCCCTCCCTCCGATAGCTCTACAAAATAGACTCATTTGGTTCTCTCTCCCTCCCTCCCTCCCTTCCTTCACTGCTTGTCTTACATGCCATTTACCAGACACGTTTTATCCAAAGAATCTTATAGTCAGGCGTGCATATATTTTTTACAGACGGTCCCAGGAATCGACCCCACTATCCTGGCATCTTCAGACCGATTCTCTACCAACTGAGCTACAGTATTTTGTTTACAATGACTTGCAACCATGGTACAAAGTTTTTAGACATTTGCCAAACTTTGTCACTAACCAATTAGGTCTATATGATCTGGAAAGTTAAGATCATTTATGACTGATTAGTTATTCATGACCGTTTTGGTTGTATTCACAGTTGTCACCCAAAATAATCACATTTGCCCCTCCCTCCGATAGCTCTACAAAATAGACTCATTTGGCGCTCTCTCTCTCTCTCTCTCTCTCTCTCTCTCTCTCTCTCTCTCTCTCTCTCTCTCTCTCTCTCTCTCTCTCTCTCTCTCTCTCTCTCTCTCTCTCTCTCTCTCTCTCTCTCTCTCTCTCTCTCTCTCTCTCTCTCTCTCTCTCTCTCTCTCTCTCTCTCTCTCTCTCTCTCTCTCTCTCTCTCTCTCCCCCTCTCTCCCTCTCTCCCTCTCTCCCTCTCTCCCTCCCTCCCTCCCTCCCTCCCTCCCTCTCCCTCCCTCTCTCTCTCTCTCTCTCTCTCTCTCTCTCTCTCTCTCTCCCTCCCTCCCTCCCTCCCTCCCTCCCTCCCTCCCTCCCTCCCTCCGAGAACCAAACAGATAGCTCATTAAAACTTCAAGGCTGGAAGACTGTGCACATAACCCTACAATCATACAGCCGCTCCCTCACCAATAATGAAAGTGTGAGTTAATGTGTGTATGTGTGCATGCCTGAGTACCGTACGTGTAAATATGAACAATACGGTAACTAATTAGAGAACGGAACACATTCCATCTCTTACAGAGCAAGGAAATCCCACTGTGCTATTAGATTTATTCTTTTCTACGTGTATTTTGAATTGCAATAAGAGGAAGTTGTCTACTGTAAATCAAATTCCCTTTCAATGAACAGGCTATAAAGACTGCTGATAATCAAGTCTCCACTGTTTTTATGAATGCTTTAAATCCCCAGCTTGATGGACCCCTCTAGACTTTTTTCAATGATGGAAATGGTTGAACTTGTCATGTACCCATTTAGAGGTCTAATGATATGGTAGTAGAATCCGTTTACACTGACCACCAGTGAGGCATGAGGTTTTTTAGAAGGATGTGTCTGGTACAAATAATTGGCATGTCTGACTGATCAGAAATACTACATTGCACTCTGTACAACGCTATAATCTGGGCTGGACAGCAGATCAAGTTTGTAATGTGCTATGATGAGAGTAGTTCCAGTCCAATGATGTTCAGTCTGTTTGGTGAAATGACCAGTGGTCAAACAGATTGGATTCTGAGGTCAGAGGATCGGTAATGCTACCTGGGTGGTGTGCTTTGTCACATGACCCGTGTATTCCTAATGTTTGTATCTATCCATGAGTGTACATGATTGTACAATGTTAATATACAAAGCCACCCTGAAAAAGGCGATGCGTTGTTGAAATGTTGGTTATGTTTTCCTATCAAATAGTTGGGAACATGTAGGGAGTACACAACTTTCTACCTTTCTCTACAGTTGACTCTCCATTAGTCAGAACCTAGCCTATAGTTTACTGTCTGTTAGTCAGCACCTAGCCTACAGTTGACTCTCCATTAGTCAGAACCTAGCCTATAGTTTACTGTCTGTTAGTCAGCACCTAGCCTACAGTTGACTCTCCATTAGTCAGAACCTAGCCTATAGTTTACTGTCTGTTAGTCAGCACCTAGCCTACAGTTGACTCTGTTAGTCAGCACCTAGCCTACAGTTGACTCTGTTAGTCAGCACCTAGCCTACAGTTGACTCTGTTAGTCAGCACCTAGGCTACAGTTGACTCTCTGTTAGTCAAGACCTAGCCTACAGTTGACTCTGTTAGTCAGCACCTAGCCTACAGTTGACTCTCTGTTAGTCAGCACCTAGCCTACAGTTGACTCTGTTAGTCAGCACCTAGCCTACAGTTGACTCTGTTAGTCAGCACCTAGCCTACAGTTGACTCTGTTAGTCAGCACCTAGCCTACAGTTGACTCTGTTAGTCAGCACCTAGCCTACAGTTGACTCTCTGTTAATCAGAACCTAGCCTACAGTTTACTGTCTGTTAGTCAGCACCTAGCCTACAGTTGACTCTCTGTTAGTCAGCACCTAGCCTACAGTTGACTCTCTGTTAGTCAGCACCTAGCCTACAGTTGACTCTGTTAGTCAGCACCTAGCCTACAGTTGACTCTGTTAGTCAGCACCTAGCCTACAGTTGACTCTGTTAGTCAGCACCTAGCCTACAGTTGACTCTGTTAGTCAGCACCTAGCCTACAGTTGACTCTCTGTTAATCAGAACCTAGCCTACAGTTTACTGTCTGTTAGTCAGCACCTAGCCTACAGTTGACTCTCTGTTAGTCAGCACCTAGCCTACAGTTGACTCTCTGTTAGTCAGCACCTAGCCTACAGTTGACTCTGTTAGTCAGCACCTAGCCTACAGTTGACTCTGTTAGTCAGCACCTAGCCTACAGTTGACTCTGTTAGTCAGCACCTAGCCTACAGTTGACTCTCTGTTAGTCAGCACCTAGCCTACAGTTTACTGTCTGTTAGTCAGCCCCTAGCCTACAGTTGACTCTCTGTTAGTCAGCACCTAGCCTACAGTTTACTCTCTGTTAGTCAGCCCCTAGCCTACAGTTGACTCTCTGTTAGTCAGCACCTAGCCTACAGTTTACTGTCTGTTAGCCCCTCTATAAAACAGTTTGGGGTGTGCATCAGCTCATGCTATTTACTACTGTTTAAAACCAAACCATAGATGAGGATTATGACTTACTTTATCACCTTTGGGGCCAATAGGACCTGAGTCTCCTTTCAAACCCTGGGAACAAACAAATATATCAGACACCTTTCTGTTGTCAATAAAGAACAAAGACATCAGACACCTTTCTGTTGTCAATAAGGAACAAAGACATTAGACACCTTTCTGTTGTCAATAAAGATCAAAGACATTCGACACCTTTCTATTGTCAAAAAAGAACAAAGACATTAGACACCTTTCTGTTGTCAAAAAAGAACAAAGACATTAGACACCTTTCTGCTGTCAATAAAGAACAAAGACATTAGACACCTTTCTGCTGTCAATAAAGAACAAAGACATTAGACACCTTTCTGCTGTCAATAAAGAACAAAGACATTAGACACATTTCTGTTGTCAATAAAGAACAAAGACATTAGACACCTTTCTGTGGTCAATAAAGAACAAAGACAGACACCTTTCTGTTGTCAATAAAGAACAAAGACAGACACCTTTCTGTTGTCAATAAAGAACAAAGACATTAGACACCTTTCTGTGGTCAATAAAGAACAAAGACAGACACCTTTCTGTTGTCAATAAAGAACAAAGACAGACACCTTTCTGTTGTCAATAAAGAACAAAGACATTAGACACCTTTCTGTTGTCAATAAAGAACAAAGACATTAGACACCTTTATGTGGTCAATAAAGAACAAAGACATTTTTCCAGTCAGCACCTAGCCTATAGTTGACTCTCTGTTAGTCAGCACCTAGCCTACAGTTGACTCTCTGTTAGTCAGAACCTAGCCTACAGTTGACTCTCTGTTAGTCAGAACCTAGCCTACAGTTGACTCTCTGTTAGTCAGCACCTAGCCTACAGTTGACTGTCTGCTAGTCAGCACCTAGCCTACAGTTGACTCTCTGTTAGTCAGCCACTAGCCTACAGTTGACTCTCTGTTAGTCAGAACCTAGCCTACAGTTGACTAGGGTGTTGATTAGGGTGACTAAATCAATGGAGGCCAGAGAAGAAAAGTGGTCATAAATCAGTGGAATAGCATCGCGTCAACTTGTCTGGATTACAGGTTTTTGGAAGCAAACCCCTCGATTTTGTCTCTACGTTATATTGGTATCGAACATGTCACCCTCCCTAGGAGAGGGATTTATTGTTTAAAACAAGAGGCTGCCTGGATCTTCAATTTAAAGAGTCTTGCTCCCTTCAGTCTCAACGTAGACTTTGATCTGAAGACATTCTTGTGATTATTGTGATTGTGTCATTGTAAATGTTTGTAGGCTTATGTAGCCAAATTGTATCTATGATCGTACGCTATCCATTTGTTTTTTATATGCTATTATATCTGAGGATTAACCAATGATATCAGGCCACACCCGGCCATGATTACAGACACCTGTGTGTGTCCTTTGACACTCTATAAACTAGTCACCCCACAGTGTTTGTCATTATAACCTGATGAAGACAGCTTGTCTGTGGAAACGTTGGACATAAATATTATTGCATCTGAGCTCCCTGAGTGTGCGGCTCTCCTTGATTCTCTAAATATGAAAAATGGCCAAAGTCTCTAAATATATTTCTCTGGGCTTCAAGTTCAATGGTAAACCTGTAATCCAGAGGCGAAAGAAACACACACGTGTTTGGGCGAGGTGCTGGCTAGCGGAGTGGAACACTTAAAAAATAGTGTTTGTCACGTTCTGACCTTTATTTCTGTTGTTTTTGTCATTATTTAGTATGGTCAGGGCGTGAGTTGGGGTGGGCAGTCTATGTTTGTTTTTCTATGATTTGGGTATTTCTATGTTTCGGCCTAGTATGGTTCTCAATCAGAGGCAGGTGTCATTAGTTGTCTCTGATTGAGAATCATACTTAGGTAGCCTGGGTTTCACTGTTTGTTTGTGGGTGATTGTCTATGTTGATTGCTTGTGTCAGCACAGTTCTCATTTAGCTTCACGATCGTATATTGTTTTGTATAGTGTGTTTCAGTGTTCAGTGTTTTCTTTATTAAATTTCATCATGAACACGCCGCATCTTGGTCCTCCGATCCTTCTCGCCTCTCCTCTTCAGATGAAGAGGAGGACGACCGTGACAAGTGTTCTAATCCTAGACACTCAGTTAGATTGTTTCAATATTCCCCATGTTATATAATGTGAACAGGAACTAACATGGCTGTCATAGGATTCTGTAGTGTCATGTAAATGCTTCGTAATGCAGAAGACTCAATGTTCCACCTTTGGTCTGGCCTACATGATGCACTGTCTGTTAGTCACATAGTATACAGTAATAATGCCCAGTCTGTCCAAATGGCTTGTTTTTCACATCATGTACGATAGATAGATACTGATGTTAAAACCTGGCTTGTCTCCAGACATGTGTTGTGTTATAATAGATAACACATTTTAACCCAATTTCAGCATCTGATTTCATTTGGACTTTAACACATTACACTTTGGAAGAAGTCAGATTAGCCCATTTAACCAAGCATAGTTCCCTAGACATAATAAACTAATGGACACTATATCAATATTACTGCATGAAAACTAGCCAGCTGGCTAAATCTCTCACATTTACAGAAATGTTCATTGATGTGCTTTGTCCCAGTCACATAAATACACACATACATAAATCTCTACAGGACAGCTATTGATTGTACAGTATAATAAACCATTGAGACCATACCAGACAGCTATTGATTGTACAGTATAAGAAACCATTGAGATCATACCAGACAGCTATTGATTGTACAGTATAAGAAACCATTGAGACCATACCAGACAGCTTCATCATGTATAGCCACCATACATAAAAAAGCTCTGACTGCAGATTTTCAACTGCTGCATTTTAATGTGTGGAGGTTAAATATTTCTAAGAATATTTTTGCGTTCCATGCGCCACAGTTTGAGCTGAACGGGGGGGGAGGAGTTCCTCTAGAGGTTTTTTACAGGTTTTTAATGTGTGAACATTGAGCGCCGTTGACTTTGCCAATAGTAATATAAATCGCCCAGAGCCATTTTAATGTGAGATCAACATCCTCTACTGGTATAGCACTGAGTGTCAGTTTCCCATCTGCAGGTCTGGATCGATATTTATGATGCAGGAACATATTCATGATAAACTGATCTGAACATCCGCTTAGATATATGGTATTCTGTAGGTTTATAGTGGTATTCTATAGGTTAATAGTGGTGTTCTATAGGTTTATAGTGGTATTCTATAGGTTTATAGTGGTATTCTATAGGTTTATAGTGGTATTCTATAGGTTTATAGTGGTATTCTATAGGTTTATAGTTATGGTGGTATTCTATAGGTTTATAGTGGTATTCTGTAGGTTTATAGTGGTATTCTGTAGGTTTATAGTTATGGTGGTATTCTATAGGTTTATAGTGGTATTCTGTAGGTTTATAGTGGTATTCTACAGGTTTATAGTGGTATTCTATAGGTTTATAGTGGTATTCTATAGGTTTATAGTTATGGTGGTATTCTATAGGTTTATAGTGGTATTCTGTAGGTTTATAGTGGTATTCTATAGGTTTATAGTGGTATTCTATAGGTTTATATTGGTATTCTATAGGTTTATAGTGGTATTATATAGGTTTATAGTGGTATTATATAGGTTTATAGTGGTATTCTATAGGTTTATAGTGGCATTCTATAGGTTTATAGTGGTATTCTATAGGTTTATAGTGGCATTCTATAGGTTTATGGTGGTATTCTATAGGTTTATAGAGGCATTCTATAGGTTTATAGTGGTATTCTATAGGTTTATAGTGGTATTATATAGGTTTATAGTGGTATTCTATAGTGGTATTCTATAGGTTTATAGTGGTATTCTATAGGTTTATAGTTACAGTGGTATTCTATAGGTTAATAGTTATGGTGGTATTCTATAGGTTTATAGTGGTATTCTATAGGTTTATAGTTATAGTGGTAATTTATAGGTTTATAGTGGTATTCTATAGGTTTATAGTTATAGTGGTATTCTATAGGTTTATAGTGGTATTCTATAGAGTTATAGAGGTATTCTATAGATGTATAGTGGTATTCTATAGGTTTATAGTGATGGTGGTATTCTATAGGTTTATAGTGGTATTCTATAGAGTTATAGTGGTATTCTATAGATTTATAGTGGTATTCTATAGGTTTATAGTGGTATTCTATAGAGTTATAGTGGTATTCTATAGGTTTATAGTGATGGTGGTATTCTATAGGTTTATAGTGGTATTCCATAGGTTTATAGTGATGGTGGAATTCTATAGGTTAATAGTGATGGTGGTATTCTATAGGTTTATAGCTATGGTGGCATTCTATATGTTTATAGTGGTATTCTATAGGTTTATAGTGGTATTCTATAGGTTTATAGTGGTATTCTATAGGTTAATAGTGATGGTGGTATTCTATAGGTTTATAGTTATGGTGGTATTCTATAGGATTATAGCGGTATTCTATAGGTTTATAGTGGTATTCTATAGGTAAATAGTTATGGTGGTATTCTATAAGTTTATAGTGATGGTGGTATGCCATAAGTTTATAGTGGTATTCTATAGGTTAATAGTGATGGTGGTATTCTATAGGTTTATAGTGGTATTCTATAGGTGTATAGTGATGCTGGTATTCTATAGGTTTATAGTGGTATTCTATAGGTTAATAGTTATGGTGGTATTGTATAGGTTTATAGTGGTATTCTATTGGTTAATAGTTATGGTGGCATTCTATAGGTGAATAGTGATGGTGGTATAGTCTATAGATTTATAGTGGTATTCTATAGGTTTATAGTTATGGTGGCATTCTACAGGCTAATAGTGATGGTGGTATTCTATAGGTTTATAGTGGTATTCTATAGGTTTATAGTGATGGTGGTAATCTTTAGGTTTATAGTGGTATTCCATAGGTTTATGGTGGTATTCTATAGGTTTATATTGGTATTCTATAGGTTTATAGTGGTATTATATAGGTTTATAGTGGTATTCTGTAGGTTTATAGTGGTATTCTATAGGTTTATAGTGATGGTGGTATTCTATAGGTTTATAGTGATGGTGGTATTCTATAGGTTTATAGTGATGGTGGTATTCTATAGGTTTGTAGTGGTATTCTATAGGTTTATAGTGATGGTGGTATTCTATAGGTTTATAGTTATGGTGGTATTCTGTAGGTTTATAGTGGTATTCTATAGGTTTATAGTGATGGTGGTATTCTGTAGGTTTCTAGTTATGGTGGTATTCTATAAGTTTATAGTTATGGTGTTATTCTATAAGTTCATAGTGGTATTCTATAGGTTAATAGTGATGGTGGTATTCTATAGGTTTATAGTGGTATTCTATAGGTGTATAGTGATGGTGGTATTCTATAGGTTTATAGTGGAATTCTATAGGTTAATAGTGATGGTGGTATTCTATAGGTTTATAGTGGTATTCTATAGGTGTATAGTGATGGTGGTATTCTATGGGTTTATAGAGGTATTCTATAGGTTAATAGTGATGGTGGTATTCTATAGGTTTATAGTGGTATTCTACAGGTGTATAGTGATGGTGGTATTCTATAGGTTTATAGTGGTATTCTATAGGTTAATAGTGATGGTGGAATTCTATAGGTTTATAGTGGTATTATATAGGTGTATAGTGATGGTGGTATTGTATAGGTTTATAGTGGTATTCTATAGGTTTATAGTGGTATTCTATAGGTTTATAGTTATGGTGGTATTCTATAGGTTTATAGTGGTATTCTGTAGGTTTATAGTGGTATTCTGTAGGTTTATAGTTATGGTGGTATTCTATAGGTTTATAGTGGTATTCTGTAGGTTTATAGTGGTATTCTACAGGTTTATAGTGGTATTCTATAGGTTTATAGTGGTATTCTATAGGTTTATAGTTATGGTGGTATTCTATAGGTTTATAGTGGTATTCTGTAGGTTTATAGTGGTATTCTATAGGTTTATAGTGGTATTCTATAGGTTTATATTGGTATTCTATAGGTTTATAGTGGTATTATATAGGTTTATAGTGGTATTATATAGGTTTATAGTGGTATTCTATAGGTTTATAGTGGCATTCTATAGGTTTATAGTGGTATTCTATAGGTTTATAGTGGTATTCTATAGGTTTATAGTGGCATTCTATAGGTTTATGGTGGTATTCTATAGGTTTATAGAGGCATTCTATAGGTTTATAGTGGTATTCTATAGGTTTATAGTGGTATTATATAGGTTTATAGTGGTATTCTATAGTGGTATTCTATAGGTTTATAGTGGTATTCTATAGGTTTATAGTTACAGTGGTATTCTATAGGTTAATAGTTATGGTGGTATTCTATAGGTTTATAGTGGTATTCTATAGGTTTATAGTTATAGTGGTAATTTATAGGTTTATAGTGGTATTCTATAGGTTTATAGTTATAGTGGTATTCTATAGGTTTATAGTGGTATTCTATAGAGTTATAGAGGTATTCTATAGATGTATAGTGGTATTCTATAGGTTTATAGTGATGGTGGTATTCTATAGGTTTATAGTGGTATTCTATAGAGTTATAGTGGTATTCTATAGATTTATAGTGGTATTCTATAGGTTTATAGTGGTATTCTATAGAGTTATAGTGGTATTCTATAGGTTTATAGTGATGGTGGTATTCTATAGGTTTATAGTGGTATTCCATAGGTTTATAGTGATGGTGGAATTCTATAGGTTAATAGTGATGGTGGTATTCTATAGGTTTATAGCTATGGTGGCATTCTATATGTTTATAGTGGTATTCTATAGGTTTATAGTGGTATTCTATAGGTTTATAGTGGTATTCTATAGGTTAATAGTGATGGTGGTATTCTATAGGTTTATAGTTATGGTGGTATTCTATAGGATTATAGCGGTATTCTATAGGTTTATAGTGGTATTCTATAGGTAAATAGTTATGGTGGTATTCTATAAGTTTATAGTGATGGTGGTATGCCATAAGTTTATAGTGGTATTCTATAGGTTAATAGTGATGGTGGTATTCTATAGGTTTATAGTGGTATTCTATAGGTGTATAGTGATGCTGGTATTCTATAGGTTTATAGTGGTATTCTATAGGTTAATAGTTATGGTGGTATTGTATAGGTTTATAGTGGTATTCTATTGGTTAATAGTTATGGTGGCATTCTATAGGTGAATAGTGATGGTGGTATAGTCTATAGATTTATAGTGGTATTCTATAGGTTTATAGTTATGGTGGCATTCTACAGGCTAATAGTGATGGTGGTATTCTATAGGTTTATAGTGGTATTCTATAGGTTTATAGTGATGGTGGTAATCTTTAGGTTTATAGTGGTATTCCATAGGTTTATGGTGGTATTCTATAGGTTTATATTGGTATTCTATAGGTTTATAGTGGTATTATATAGGTTTATAGTGGTATTCTGTAGGTTTATAGTGGTATTCTATAGGTTTATAGTGATGGTGGTATTCTATAGGTTTATAGTGATGGTGGTATTCTATAGGTTTATAGTGATGGTGGTATTCTATAGGTTTGTAGTGGTATTCTATAGGTTTATAGTGATGGTGGTATTCTATAGGTTTATAGTTATGGTGGTATTCTGTAGGTTTATAGTGGTATTCTATAGGTTTATAGTGATGGTGGTATTCTGTAGGTTTCTAGTTATGGTGGTATTCTATAAGTTTATAGTTATGGTGTTATTCTATAAGTTCATAGTGGTATTCTATAGGTTAATAGTGATGGTGGTATTCTATAGGTTTATAGTGGTATTCTATAGGTGTATAGTGATGGTGGTATTCTATAGGTTTATAGTGGAATTCTATAGGTTAATAGTGATGGTGGTATTCTATAGGTTTATAGTGGTATTCTATAGGTGTATAGTGATGGTGGTATTCTATGGGTTTATAGAGGTATTCTATAGGTTAATAGTGATGGTGGTATTCTATAGGTTTATAGTGGTATTCTACAGGTGTATAGTGATGGTGGTATTCTATAGGTTTATAGTGGTATTCTATAGGTTAATAGTGATGGTGGAATTCTATAGGTTTATAGTGGTATTATATAGGTGTATAGTGATGGTGGTATTCTATAGGTTTATAGTGGTATTCTATAGGTTAATAGTGATGGTGGTATTCTATAGGTTTATAGTGGTATTCTATAGGTTTATAGTGGTATTCTATAGGTTTATAGTGATGGTGGTATTCTATAGGTTAATAGTGATGGTGGTATTCTATAGGTTTATAGTGATATTATATAGGTGTATATTTATGGTGGTATTCTATAGGTGTATAGTGATGGTGGTATTCTATAGGTTTATAGTGGTATTCTATAGGTTTATAGTGGTATTCTATAGGTTTATAGTGATGGTGGTATTCTATAGGTTTATAGTGGTTTTCTATATGTGTGTAGTTATGGTGGTATTCTATAGGTTTATATTGTTATTCTATAGGTTTATAGTGTTATTCTATAGGTTTATAGTGTCATTCTATAGGTTTATAGTGGTATTCTGTAGGTTTATAGTGGTATTCTATAGGTTTATAGTGATGGTGGTATTCTAAAGGTTAACAGTGATGGTGGTATTCTATAGGTTTATAGTTGTATTCTATAGGTTTATAGTGATGGTGGTATTCTATAGGTGTATATTTATAGTGATATTCTATAGGTTTATAGTGGTATTCTATAGGTTTATAGTGGTATTCTATAGGTGTATAGTTATGGTGGTATTCTATAGGTTAATAGTGATGGTGGTATTCTATAGGTTTATAGTGGTATTCTATAGGTTTATAGTGGTATACTATAGGTGTATAGTTGTATTCCATAGGTTTATAGTTATGGTGGTATTCTATAGGTTTATAGTGGTATTCTATAGGTTTATAGTGGTATACTATAGGTGTATAGTTGTATTCCATAGGTTTATAGTTATGGTGGTATTCTATATGTTTATAGTGGTATTCTATGGGTTTATAGTTATGGTGGTATTCTATAGGTTAATAGTGATGGTGGTATTCTATAGGTTTATAGTGGTATACTATAGGTGTATAGTTGTATTCCATAGGTTTATAGTTATGGTGGTATTCTATAAGTTCATAGTGGTATTCTATAGGTTAATAATGATGGTGGCATTCTATAGGTTTATAGTGGTATTCTATAGATGTATGGTTATGGTGGTATTCTATAGGTTTATAGTGGTATTCTATAGGTTTATAGTGGTATTCTATAGGTTTATAGTGGTATTCTATGGGTTTATAGTTATGGTGGCATTCTATAGGTTAATAGTGATGGTGGTATTCTATAGGTTTATAGTGGTATTCTATAGGTTTATAGTGGTATTCTATAGGTTTATAGTGATGGTGGTATTCTATAGGTTAATAGTGATGGTGGTATTCTATAGGTTTATAGTGGTATTCTATAGGTTAATGGTGATGGTGATATTCTATAGGTTTATAGTGGTATTCTATAGGTGTATAGTTATGGTGGTATTCATAGGTTTATCGTTATAGTGGTATTCTATAGGTTTATAGTGATGGTGATATTCTATAGGTTTATAGTGGTATTCTATAGGTGTATAGTTATGGTGGTATTCATAGGTTTATCGTTATAGTGGTATTCTATAGGTTTATAGCGATGGTGGTGTTCTATAGGTTTATAGTTATAGTGGAATTCTATAGGTGTCACGCCCTGAACATAGAGATATTTGTATTCTCTATGTTGGTTAGGTCGGGGTGTGACTAGGGTGGGCATCTAGGTGATTATATTTCTATGTTGACCTGGTATGGTTCCCAATCAGAGGCAGCTGTTTATCGTTGTCTCTGATTGGGGATCATATTTAGGCAGCCATTTCCCCTTTGTGCTTTGTGGGATCTTGTCTAGGTATAGTTGCATGTGAGTACTACTTTGAGCTTCACGTTTAGTTTTTTCGCTTTATTGTTTTTGTTCTTTGAGTTTCTCTTCCTAATAAAAGGATGGAAACATACCACACTGCATCTTGGTCCACTCCTTATAACGATCATGACAATAGGTTTATAGTTACGGTATTCTATAGGTTAATAGTTAAGGTAGAAAACATTTTGACACTTGATCATGTACTGATCTCATAGGCCATTCAAATAATCCAGACCATAAACCAGGTTATCAACACCATATGGTGTGTCAAGGGATTTTTCTCATCACAGTACCTGAACTGACCATGGATTGAACAGAATGTCTTTAGTTTGTAGTGGATTAAACTGTGTGGTAACAGACTAGAACCATGCACTGTGAGGGACATTTAAAAAATTTTTTTTTTTTTTTATTCACTTTTTTTTAACTAGGCAAGTTAGTTAAAAACAAATCCTTATTTACAATTACAGCCTACACCGGGCAAACCCGGACGACGCTGGGCCAGTTGTGGGCCGCCCTATGGGACTCACATCCACGGCCGGTTGTGATACATCCTGGATTTAAAAGCCCCATTTCCACTGGATGGGATAGCCCTGGTCATGTAAATGGTTTGTTTCTAGGGAGAAGTTTTATACACCCACTAAAGCCAGTGGACTGCTGGAAGACTAGCTGTCGTCATGGCATCAGCTAATGGTACCTCTTCAGCAAATGCAGACATCTGGACCTAGTACAATACTCACTCAAATATTACACAAATGTTAAGGGTTCAGAATAAGAAAAAAACATACTGAATAGGTATTTACATTTGTTCTGATTCCACTGTCCAAATATCTTCCTACATGTTTTAACTCTCTGTATGCAACCTACTGTATAGATCCATCCTGGCACAGTTCACCACCTGTAAGACCTGGGTTCAAAAAGCATTTGAATCATACTTTATCTGGGCTTGATTGAGCTTGCCTGTCTTACTGGACCAGTAGGATAGGCTCAAAACTGCAAACACCGCCTTCTGGCACTCCAGACAGGCTAGAGCAAACGTATAAATTGTTTTAAAGATTTCAAATAGTATTTGAACCCAGGTCTGCTGCTTAACACTGTGGTGGTATGAAGGAACACAATAGAGAAGGTAGTGGGCTGAAACTGAGGCCACTTCTAAATGATGTATGTTGTTGATCTTTAGAGAAATGTCCCCCCTCTCCCTCTCTGCTGTCTGCTGAAGATAATGATGTCTTTAGGGAGAGAGTGAACCTTTTCCTCCCTTTTACTCTCCCTTCATTTTCCTCTGATTCTCTCTCTTCCCTCCTCTGTCCAGTCTCACTCAGAGTAACATAGTTAGAAAGAGATGCAGAGAGGGATCGGGGAAGAGAGAGGCGGAGGCCAGACCTTTATCCTTCCCTGTCCTGTCTCCCTAAGATCAGACCAGTAAAGACCATGATATCTCTGTCCTGTCTCCCTAGGATCAGACCAGTAAAGTCCATGATATCTCTGTCCTGTCTCCCTAAGATCAGACCAGTAAAGACCATGATATCTCTGTCCTGTCTCCCTAAGATCAGACCAGTAAAGACCATGATATGTCTGTCCTGTCACCCTAGGATCAGACCAGTAAAGACCATGATATCTATGTCCTGTCTCCCTAGGATCAGACCAGTAAAGACCATGATATCTATGTCCTGTCTCCCTAAGATCAGACCAGTAAAGACCATGATATCTATGTCCTGTCTCCCTAAGATCAGACCAATATAGACCATGATATCTCTGTCCTGTCACCCTAGGATCAGACTAGTAAAGACCATGATATCTCTGTCCTGTCTCCCTAAGATCAGACCAGTAAAGACCATGATATCTCTGCCTCCTTGCTATGAGGCTGGGGCTCAGACCACATATCTAGGAAGGAAGAGAGAGAGATGGAGAGACAACTGTTGTTAGCCTCTGCTCAGTGCTGTTGGGACTTATGACAGGCAAGCAGGGAGGGATGGGAGGCTTTGAGTCTTCACTCTAGCCCTGACTCTAGCGCTGACTTTAGGGTTTACAGTTGGTTACATTGTTCACATATCACCAGGCAAATTCAATACCTGGTATTTGAAATTATTTCAAGTAGTATTTTAACCCAGGTCTACTCTGCTCAGTCTCTCTCCTCTCTGTCTCTCCTGCAGCAGCACAGTGTGAGACACTACAGGGAGCTGTGTACGCTAGCCTTGCTAATTACACACGGCACTGTGCCTCCCTCGCTCAGACAGCGCCCAGGCCACAATACCTACACACACATACCTACACCCACACACATGGCGCTGTGCCTCCCTCCCTCCGACAGCGCCCGGGCTACAATACCTACACACACATACCTACACACACCCACACACGTGGCACTGCGCCTTCCTCGCTCCGACAGCGCCCAGGCCACAATAGCTACACACATATACCTACACACACATACCTACACACATGGCACTGTGCCTTCTTCACTCCGACAGCGCCCGGGCTACAACACACACACGCACACACCTATACACACCCACACACGTGGCACTGCGCCTTCCTCGCTCCGACAGCGCCCAGGCCACAACACACACAGCACTGTGCCTCCTTCGCTCCGACAGCGCCCGGGCTACAACACACACACGCACACACCTACACACACCCACACACGTGGCACTGCGCCTTCCTCGCTCCGACAGCGCCCAGGCCACAACACACACACAGCCCTGTGCCTTCCTCGCTCCGACAGCGCCCAGGCCACAACACACACACAGCACTGCGCCTCCCTCGCTCCGACAGCGCCCAGGCCACAACACACACACAGCACTGCGCCTCCCTCGCTCCGACAGTGCCCAGGCCACAACAACACAATCTGGCAGCTCCCCAGTACACACTCTACATCTACCGCTTCAGCTAGCAAATAAACAGAGGGGAGGGGGAGAGAGAGACAGAGGGGGAGGGAAGAAGGGAGCGGAGAGTGAGGGAGATGGTGGGGAGGGAGGAGTGGGGCTAGAGAGAGAGTAGGGGAGAGAGAGAGAGAGAGAGAGAGAGAGAGAGAGAGAGAGAGAGAGAGAGAGAGAGAGAGAGAGAGAGAGAGTAGCAGGGGAATTTCTCAAGACAGCAGACTAATTATGTTTACTTACTTGCTGGCTGAGTCCCAAATGGCACCCTATTCGCTTTATTGTGCTCTGGTCTAAAGTAGTGCACTACATAGGGAATAGGGTCCCATTTATGGCGCACACTCTGCCACTTTCTAACCAGTGTGGCTGCCTGGCTGGCGGTAATGGCACTTTACTTTAGACAAGAAGGGTGAAGTTTTGTCATGTGTGGAGAGACTAAGAGATGCACCGTTAGAGTTACAGTAAGGGGTTTGTCTTGTCTGTTGTGTCTGCGTTCCTAATGGCACCCTGTTCCCCACATAGTGCCCTACTTTGACTAGAGCCCTATGGGCCCTGGTCAACCCTACTAGCCCTGGTCAAAAGTAGTGCACTACATAGGGAATAGGTTGCAGTTTAGGTATGCGATTTGTGTCATGTGAGTGGGAACTGCCTTCAAAGCTGTGTTGGAACCAGATCCCGTAAGGGTAACAGATATCTAGAGTGGCCAGGCCCAACGAATACCACAGAGGTTACTGCAGAAAATGCTGTTTACAATGTTTCCATTGGCTCAGCGATTCACCTCCATAGCTGAACATCACCCATAGCCTTAGGTTGTAAGGCTGATCCTTGTGTGAACGTCTATAGGAAAACAACCTGATCATTAGTGTTCAGATATAGACTTAACATTTAGCAGAAGCTTTAATCCAAAGCGATTTACAGTCATTACCTGCATACATGTTTTTGTATGGGGTGGCCCCGGGAATCAAACCCACAATCCTGACATTACAATCACCATGCTCTACCCACTGAGTTCCAGAAACCACACCGAAAGGCTGACCACAGTGAGAAAGTCTAGAGGGAAACGTCCTAATTGACACTTGATATCACTGACTGTAAGTGTAAATCTCAGATTTTACAGTAGAGCAACACTCAGAGGAAGCGTACCTTATTGCAAAGGTTATATTTAATACTTCAACACATAAAAACAACAGATGGGATGATATAGAGCTGCAGCCATCGTCTTTACGGAGCCACCAGACGTGTTCTTTCTCTGTCACCTGATACGTCTATGACTGTACAAGCTGAGGACATATACATGTGGAACGTGGATTGCTTAGGGCACGGTTACGTGGCTGTAGTCTTCCACTGAGCCAGGCCCCGTAGTTAGTTCTCGTATCAGAAAAACGATACTCGCTCACATGGCAGTCATGCACACAAGACATTCTGTCTTCTCAGGTGTCCCCTTTACCCTTAAATATCACATGCTAGCTTTAAATAACAACTTTAACCTAATATTAGCACGGACGGGGAGGGAACAGAGGGGACAGGCAAGAGAATGTTCTAAAAACAAGTAAATAGGCCAAACTAAATTAACCTGGCTGAGCGCCTTCCAACACCCTTCCAACCTAAATTAACCTGCACATTTATTTAGGTCACTGTTTTTATTATTAACGATGCAAACGAATAAACAGCATACGATAGTAAAATAGCAAAGATAGGACCTTACATTTATTTAGGGCAACTGACTATGTTTATAATGTTAATAATGAATGATGCAGATGAATAAACAGACTGGGATTCAAAACAGTATCTTACATTTATCCCAGGTTTCCCCTCCGCACCAGGCTCCCCAGCTGGTCCCTTCTCACCCTGCAGAGGAAAGAGCAAGTTGAAACTCAGGTCCTACACAAGCACGCCATCATTTCCATGCATTATAAGTACAGATGTGCAGTAACAACATGTTGTTTTGAAAGGTCTGACGTCTCCTCAGGAGACAGGAGACGGTGGTTTATCCAATCATTGATGCTCTTACTGCCAGCGCCTCTTACAAGGGATACAGGTCACAAGCATCATGACAAAATGTCAACTTCATCTATAAACACAATTTATGTCTCCAAACCCAACCCTAAATCTAAATCCTGATTCCTATCCTGAAAGATGAGACCTGATATGACCGGTCTGTCTTCATGTTGTAGCAAAGGTCTCATCTTCAGCCGTTTATTCATCGAAGTGATATGTCCTCTATAGAGACATTCTAAACAGTGCTAAAGTTCACAGAACAGACAAGAACTCGTTGACATCTTCCAGTCGTGTGCTCTCTGTTTCACTCCCAAGTATATTAAATAACTCGAAGGCAACAGGCTAAAACAAATTCTGAAATTATCCTGTTTATTTGTTTCCATGAAATATCTGTCTGAATGTGGAGTCCTGGTAGTAAACAAATTAGGACTATGTCGACATTATAAATAAATGATGGGGCCAGGGGTGGGTGTGTGTGTGTGTGTGTGTGTGTGTGTGTGTGTGTGTGTGTGTGTGTGTGTGTGTGTGTGTGTGTGTGTGTGTATGATAATGAAGTGTTTCTGATGGACCTAATTATCTGACAGTGCACACCCTTGTTTCACATCGTGATTGTATTAGATTTATGTGTTCATCGTTGATGTGTGTGTGTGTGTGTGTGTGTGTGTGTGTGTGTGTGTGTGTGTGTGTTAATCGTCCAGGTTGATAGAGAAGACACTATCACACAGCTGCATAACCAAATCATATCATTAACCAGGAAGAAGCAGGCAGCAGTATTATGATGAAGCTCTCTCGGCAGTCACCATCGTTTGAAATACATTCAGTATAGAAAGTGACATCCAAACGTTGCTGAATAAACAGGCATCGTAACAATGCTCCATTTCCACCTGTTCCATAAAAATCTCAACAACTTTATATGGACAATAAACTTTATTACTTGAAACAAACATGTTGATAATATGCCAATTCAAACAACAACGATCATCAAGCTGCTGAATAAACAGGGCAACACTTGCCATTGCATGCAGGTATGATGCATTACAATGTTGAAAATGTCCTAGAGAGAAATAGCATACTGTGAGCCACATGATAAGACATAAAGCAGTATAGTTAGCGTTAGTTTTCCACTCTGCATAATAAACATTGATTCTATTCCGTCTTTGAGACAGTCCAGTAATTCCAGAATAGTCCAGTAATGTCAGACTGATCAGTTTAAAAGGCAGGTTTCCTGGACACAGATTAAGCCGAATCCTGGACTAAAGAACATGCTCAATGGAGAATCTTCACGAGGACTAGGCTGTGTCTGTGTCTGTGAAACCAACCCTATGAGAACTAGGCTGTGTCTGTGTCTGGGAAGCCAACCCTATGAGAACTAGGTTGTGTCTGTGTCTGGGAAACCAACCCTATGAGAACTAGGTTGTGTCTGTGTCTGGGAAACCAACCCTATGAGGACTAGGTTGTGTCTGGGAAACCAACCCTATGAGGACTAGGCTGTGTCTGTGTCTGGGAAACCAACCCTATGAGGACTAGGTTGTGTCTGGGAAACCAACCCTATGAGGACTAGGTTGTGTCTGTGTCTGGGAAACCAACCATATGAGGACTAGGCTGTGTCTGGGAAACCAACCGTATGAGGACTAGACTGTGTCTGGGAAACGAACCCTATGAGGACTAGTCCGTGTCTGGGAAACCAACCCTATGAGTTTAGAGCTCAGTAATCCTACTCTGTCACACCCTGCTCAGTTAACAGCGGAACCAATCCAGTCTGTGTGACCAATGAGCTGTTGTGTTGAGGTCATCCCACAGATGAACCAACCCAGTTTGTGTGACCAATGAGCTGTTGTGTTGAGGTCAGCCCACAGAGGAACCAACCCAGTCTGTGTGACCAATGAGCTGTTGTGTTGAGGTCAGCCCACAGAGGAACCAACCCAGTCTGTGTGACCAATGAGCTGTTGTGTTGAGGTCATCCCACAGAGGAACCAACCCAGTCTGTGTGAACAATGAGCTGTTGTGTTGAGGTCATCCCACAGAGGAACCAACCCAGTGTGTGTGACCAACTAGATGTCCTGAAGGTCAGGAACTAAGTTACCCCGAGGTATCCCCTCTACAGTATATCATGCTTCATAATGAATGCACTAAGAAGCCTATATAAGCTGTGACATTCTCCTCTAGAGTACGTCACCTAGCATCCTATGCCAGTTCTGCTACACAGTGAGGCACTCTGTAAACATCCAGATGTTTACAAACTAGCTACAGTATGATAACTTTATGAAGACCCTATGAGTGCTCTATAAAGCCTTTTAAAGTTGTTTATTCAACAACTTGTTCATTCGACCCATTGGATATTATCCACAGAACTGGTTATCTCAGTGTAATCTCAACAGCCTTAACAGTGACTGTTTAGTATAGTGTCCCTGTATGTTGTATTGAGCAGGCAGCCCAGTCCCTGTATGTTGTATTGAGCAGGCAGCCCAGTCCCTGTATGTTGTATTGAGCAGGCAGCCCAGTCCCTGTATGTTGTATTGAGCAGGCAGCACAGTCCCTGTATGCTGTATTGAGCAGGCCAGTCAGTGTATTGTACACTGTGCCAGAGGGACAGATTTCTCCCTCAGTCCATTGGCCTAATCAGAGAGGATATGGTGATGAAAAGAGGCGCTTTCATTATGCCATTTTAAACTGTCCATCTGCTCAGCCCAATACTTAGCGGAGCCACACCGCCATTACGAAGGAACCAATTATGCAAAAGCCACAAAATACAGACCATTTCCCTGAAAGCATAGCTTTGTTTTCCTGTAATTTCATAGTCTACTGAAGTCTTTTCACGATATTTATTCTAAACACATCTAGCCTTTGGCCCATAAAGCCACACCACCATTATGAAAGAACAAATTATGCAAATGCTACACAATTCTATTCTGGTCCCAGATCTGTTTGTGCTGTAGCTCACTCCTCTGAGACCAGCCCAACATAATGCAGCATTCCTGAGTATTTCCCTGAACCCTTGCATCAATGCATCTCTAAAGGACGTCACGCTGCTCGCTGAGAGAGTACCACTTCCTCCTGATTCGGCTCACACTGATGCTCGAACCCAGAACCTCTGCCTTGCTAGCACATGTGACCGCCCTCCTGAACCAACTTACCAGTCGGTGCCAAAGGAAAAAGCTAGTTATTTGCTGACGCAGGTGGGGACCGTTCAGGCTGAGGAGGACGTTTCCCACACCGCCATGTGATACTCATGCTGCCTGCAGCCTATAGTTGAATTTCCCTGAAACCTTGCATGAACGCATGCTGTTTTACTGTAGGTGCAGAGACTAGGGAAGAGCTGTGATATATACATTCCAGACACGTCCTTCACATGAGACCAAGCTATTAGAGTTCAGGTCAATCCACATTCGACATTATCACCAGATAATCATAGAACACACTGTGCATGTACTGTCATGGCTGCATGTAGTAAAATATGAATAGCTATTGTGTTAGTCTTGAGATTACAGGGGGAAAGGCCTTGGGCTACGAAAGACTGTAGATCCTTCAGAGATGTATTAGAAAACCTGTGCTACAAAATCCTTTAAAATAAAATATATATTACAACAGAAGACATATGCTACATATTAATAACCATGTATCCACTGCAGTGGGATTCTGCATGCTGGGAATGTGAATATCAGTATATCCACTACAGTGGGACTCTGCACGTTTGGATAAACT
Source organism: Oncorhynchus mykiss (assembly GCF_013265735.2). Taxonomy (NCBI): domain Eukaryota; kingdom Metazoa; phylum Chordata; class Actinopteri; order Salmoniformes; family Salmonidae; genus Oncorhynchus; species Oncorhynchus mykiss. The sequence goes on from NC_048587.1 coordinate 60,582,530, forward strand.
GGTGTTTATACATGACAGAGAGTGAAACCAGAGACATTTACCATTATGTAATATGTGTGTGTGTGTGTGTGTGTGTGTGTGTGTGTGTGTGTGTGTGTGTGTACTTACCGTTGCTCCATCGATCCCCTTAGACCCGTTTGATCCTGCCTCCCCCTGAAATGACAAGGTTGAAACTTGAAATGCTAAAATAACAAACATTGAAGGTCTACTCGTTCACGAGGAGAAATATCTTGGTAGTTTCACTGAGGTCTGTGCCGCAGGGTTCAGTGCAGCTCTGAATGGGCCTTCGTTCACACGTCTACAATGTTTAGCGCCTTGAGTCAACTTCACAACGGAATTACACATCACTTCAGGTTATAAAGAATAAGAGCAGGACTATTTCCCACACACCTTACTGTGTATACATGTACAGTACATATTCCATACTGTCCCATATCTAATGCTTAAGGAATAGCCACAACTCTATGACTAATGCATATTTACATACACATAAATATTTCTCTGGGTAAGTGCATGATATTCACTTTACAAGATGAAAAAGCGAATGATTTGTTAATCTCCTCTGACCCTGTATTGAAGCAGTTCTGAGAGCGTACATGAGACATTGAATCAGAGGGCATACAATACTGTAAATACATGAGGAGAGGATATACAATAAGTCCTATCTCCCTCCTAAGGGACTATGGCTCTGTGTGTAAATCCCTTTGTGTCCTGGGTGTAAATCCTGTTCCTGGAGAGCTACCATCCTGTAGGTTTTCACTCCAACCCTGTTCCTGGAGAGCTACGCTCCTGTAGGTTTTCACTCCAACCCTGTTCCTGGAGAGCTACCATCCTGTAGGTTTTCACTCCAACCCTGTTCCTGGAGAGCTACGCTCCTGTAGGTTTTCACTCCAACCTTGTTCCTGGAGAGCTACCATCCTGTAGGTTTTCACTCCAACCCTGTTCCTGGAGATCTACCGTCTTGTAGGTTGTCACTCCAACCCTGTTTCTGGAGAGCTACCCTCCTGTAGGTTGTCACTCCAACCCTGTTCCTGGAGAGCTACGCTCCTGTAGGTTTTCACTCCAACCCTGTTCCTGGAGAGCTACCATCCTGTAGGTTTTCACTCCAACCCTGTTCCTGGAGATCTACCGTCCTGTAGGTTGTCACTCCAACCCTGTTTCTGGAGAGCTACCCTCCTGTAGGTTGTCACTCCATCCCTGTTTCTGGAGAGCTACCCTCCTGTAGGTTTTCAGTCCAACCCTGTTCCTGGAGAGCTACCCTCTTGTAGGTTTTCACTCCAACCCTGTTCCTGGAGAGCTACCATCCTGTAGGTTTTCACTCCAACCCTGTTCCTGGAGAGCTACCCTCCTGTAGTTTTTCAGTCCAACCCTGTTCCTGGAGAGCTACCATCCTGTAGGTTTTCAGTCCAACACTGTTCCTGGAGATCTACCATCCTGTAGGTTTTCACTCCAACCCTGTTCCTGGAGAGCTACCATTCTTGAGGTTTTTGCTTCAACCTTGTTCCTGTAGAGCTACCATCCTGTAGGTTCACTCCAACCCTGTTCCTGTAGAGATACCCTCCTGTAAGTTCACTCCAACCCTGTTGCTGGAGAGCTAACCTTCTTGAGGTTTTTGCTTCAACCCTTATCTAGTGGACCAGATTCTAATAATTAGCTGGTTGATATGCTGAATCCAGTTAGTTACAACTGGGGTTGGAGAGAAAACCTACAGAAGAGGGTTGGAGAGCCCTGCACTACAGAAACACAATGGGGAGAGAAGGAGCGAGTCACCACCACTATCACCACCATCACCATCACCCCCATCATAATCACCACCACCACCCCCACCATAACCACCACCGTAATCACCACCGTAACCACCCCCACCGTAATCACCACCACCATAACCAGCACCGTAATCATCACCACCACCACCACTAACACCACCACCATAACCACCACCACCATCACCCCCACCATAACCACTAACACCACCACCATCACCACCACCATAACCACCACCACCTCCATAACCACCACCGTAACCGCCGTAATCACCACCACCATCACCACTAACACCACCACCATCCCCACCATCACCACTAACACCACCACCATCACCCGCACCCGCACCATAACCACTAACACCACCACCATCACCCCCACCATAACCATCACTCCCACAATAACCACAATCAAACCCACCATAACCACCAACCTTCACCGGTAACACCACCACCAACTCATAATAGCTGATGAAGGGGACATTGTTATTATAATAATAGCTGATGAAGGAGATGGTATTATCATGATAGCTGATGAAGGAGATAATATTAACATGATAGCTGATGAAGGGGATAGTATTATCATGATAGCTGATGAAGGGGATAGAATTATCATGATAGCTGATGAAGGGGGTAGTATTATCATGATAGCTGATGAAGGGGATAGTATTATCATGATAGCTGATGAAGGGGATAGTATTATCATGATAGCTGATGAAGGGGGTAGAATTATCATGATAGCTGATGAAGGGGGTAGTATTATCATGATAGCTGATGAAGGGGATAGTATTATCATGATAGCTGATGAAGGGGATAGTATTATCATGATAGCTGATGAAGGGAATAGTCTGATGAAGAGGATAGTATTATTATCATGATAGCTGATGAAGGGGATAGTATTATCATGATAGCTGATGAAGGGGATATTGTTATTATCATAATAGCTGATGAAGGGGATAGAATTATCATGATAGCTGATGAAGGGAATAGTCTGATGAAGAGGATAGTATTATTATCATGATAGCTGATGAAGGGGATAGTATTATCATGATAGCTGATGAAGGGGATAGTATTATCATGATAGCTGATGAAGGGGGTAGAATTATCATGATAGCTGATGAAGGGGGTAGTATTATCATGATAGCTGATGAAGGGGATAGTATTATCATGATAGCTGATGAAGGGGATGGTATTATCATGATAGCTGATGAAGGGGATAGTATTATCATGATAGCTGATGAAGGGGATATTGTTATTATCATAATAGCTGATGAAGGGGATAGTATTATGCTACTTTAGTTGAACCTTAGTCCAACAGCACTCCAGGACATAGAAAACTCTCTCACAGATTATATGTAGTGGGAGAATAAGTGTTTAGTGGTTTAAAACAGAAACCTTATATCTTACAGATCATGGACAGTCCAAACAAGCCAACAGTCTGACTCACCTTCTGTCCAGGAATACCATCCAGACCTGGTGAGCCAGAAACACCCTGGTCACCCTGAGGTAGAAATAGAACACACACGCACAATTAGGATTAGGCATGCACACGCACACACACGAAAGCGCACACACACACACACACACACAGTAAAAGGGAAGGCCTTAAGACATCTCTAAAACAGCAAAACAGTACTCTGCGGTAGCTAATACTGTTCGGGTGGAAACCACACGAACCACACAGGCAGAATAGGCCAAGTCACACCACCATCAATCTCAATATGAATGTTATGACACTTGATATAGACTTTGCATGTCATGTGCAGTGTTGAGTAACGCAGACCAGCTTTAGCCAATTCTCAAACCTTATCAAGTATAGGAAAATGTTTGGGTGGGCCGCGCCTTTTAAGTGTTATGTCATTAGATTGGATCGAGTTTCATAGACAAATATGTCCCTGTGTGTGTGTGTGTGTGTGTGTGTGTGTGTGTGTGTGTGTACGTGCGTGTGCGTGCGTGTGCGTGCGTGTGTGTATTCTTCAACTTCAACTTCTAAGGGCTCTAGAGGAGGGTTTAGAGGGTGATGATGCTTTAGAGTGGTCCTGGTGAACTGAAGGTGCTAGACCATGTACAGACCCAGCTGACAGGGCACTCTCTGACTCTCTGTTATGTTTAAAGAGTTTATCATGTTCAAACACATATGTAAGTTGTGAAATATCTCATATACAGTATTGTATAAATATAAAATATTTCCATGGTAACATACTGTACCTTCTGGCTTGAGTTTCCAGGGAACCCATCTTTCCTGGTCTCTCCCTGTAAAGGGCAACATGATACAGTCAGTAGCTGCTGATCCCTTATTGGTCATTTAGTTAGTGACTGCTTGTCTTATTGGATGTACAGTCAGTGGCTGGTCTCTAATTGGCTGTACAGTCAGTGGCTGGTCTCTAATTGGCTGTACAGTCAGTGGCTGGTCTCTAATTGGCTGTACAGTCAGTGGCTGTTCTTTTAGTAGCAGCTTGTCTCTCCCACGTCTATGGCAAGTAAGTATGGTTAAAATTGAACTGTTTCTCAAAGTTCCCTGAACACGTCACAGACATGGCTATAATATTTTCCTGAATGTTGCAGCCAAGGAATGGTGGTATGATTGGGACAACATGAATAGGCCTTGATTAAGATTAGTTTGTTGCAATAGTTCCTTAATTGGACTAATTGTCATAATGATACAGCATTCCACCCTGTATCCCACTGCTGAAGCAGGGTCAGTCCCTGGATGGGAGACCAGATGCTGCTGGAAGTGGTGTCGGAGGGCCAGTAGGAGGCACTCTGGTCTAAAAAATCAAATAAAATGTCCCAGGGCAGTGATTAGGGACATTGCCCTGTGTAGGTTTCTGTCTTCCTGATGGGACGTTAAACGGGTGTCCTGACTCTCTGTGGTCACTAAACATCCCATGGAACGTAACAGTAGGGGTGTTAACTCTGGTGTCCTGGCTAAATTCCCAATCTGGCCACCTAATCATCCCCAGCTTCCAATTGGCTCATTCATCCTCCCTCCTCTCCCTTGTAACTATTCCCCAGGTCTTTGCTGTAAATGAGAATGTGTTAAAATGATGTAAAATAATTAAAAGTTTATTTGGTTGACATAGAACTACAATGGTTAAATGCCACTTTTTTAATCTTCTAATGAGACCATGTTGAAGCAGCTAGCAGAACAAGGCCCCAACACAGTGAAACAGGGTTACTGTGGATCTGGGACTTGTAGCTTGCCAATTATCGGGTAATACAATCCACCTCTCTCTGCAGCTGTTGGAGCGCTGTGTTAAATGCAACAGGCTCGGGACAGCTGTAAGGGAAGCAGGATGGGACACTAGCTTAGCCCAGTGAACTGCTGGACCTCCTAAATCCTCTGGCTAATGTGTGAATAAGACACTGACGGCCACTGACTGCAGCCTACATTAGTATAAGGACATGCCCTGGGCCATAATGGTTATAATAACTTTTGGAGAAAATATCCAAATAATGTATGTTTTTGACATTTCTAGAATGTGTCCAAGCTAAAATCTTTAATTGCTACATTCATTTTTGAACTTATAAATTCATGATGTTGTATATATCCATAGATTCTAGAAGAACAGAACTCATAAATTAATCATACTGTATACACTCATAGATTTTTGAAGAATTTAACTTATAAATGCCTCATGAGCTTAGTTCAGCTGTCATACCCCAAAATATAAGCATGTTAAATGTGTAAACAAAGTAAATGTAAACAAACACTCTATAGTGTCAAAACATATTTAAAACTATCATTTTGATATCATGGATGATCAGTCCTTGCATCCATAGTTCTGTCTACAAATTTGAAAGGTTACTTTTCTGGGGTGGTGCTTAGAGGGGCTAGTAACCAAAAGGTTGCTGGATCGAATACCTGAGCTGACAACGTAAAAATCTGTTGTTCTGCCCCTGAACAAGGCAGTTAACCCACTGTTCCCAGGTAGGCAGCCATTGTAAGTAGGAATGTGTTCTTAACCCACTGTTCCCAGGTAGGCAGCCATTGTAAGTAAGAATGTGTTCTTAACCCACTGTTCCCAGGTAGGCAGCCATTGTAAGTAAGAATGTGTTCTTAACCCACTGTTCCCAGGTAGGCAGCCATTGTAAGTAAGAATGTGTTCTTAACCCACTGTTCCCAGGTAGGCAGCCATTGTAAGTAAGAATGTGTTCTTAACCCACTGTTCCCAGGTAGGCAGCCATTGTAAGTAGGAATGTGTTCTTAACCCACTGTTCCCAGGTAGGCAGCCATTGTAAGTAGGAATGTGTTCTTAACCCACTGTTCCCCAGGTAGGCAGCCATTGTAAGTAGGAATGTGTTCTTAACCCACTGTTCCCAGGTAGGCAGCCATTGTAAGTAAGAATGTGTTCTTAACCCACTGTTCCCAGGTAGGCAGCCATTGTAAGTAGGAATGTGTTCTTAACTTACTTGTAAAGTAATATAATGGTTAAATACATGTTTTAAATGTTTTATTATCCAGGCCCATCCCTCAGTTGCTTACCAAAATAGAAACGGGGTCGAGCGTTTGTTATTGTTTCTATTGAGGACTGTAGCTTTAAAGTAACTGTTCAGTGAAAATCTCATTTTAAAAGGTAGACTGACACTGCCAGGAGCAGCACGGCAGATATTGAGATGAGTGATATCCAAGACTTCACTCTCACACGGTCACACACAGTATCTGCACATGTTCATGGGTTCACTCTTCGCAGCCTGGTAACCAGGGCGCCAAAACAGAGAAGAAGTTGAGCCATGCGCTTTCTTGGTGGTGGCAGAAACTGACCCACTATGCTGTTTACTTTCTGTATGTATGTTGTATTGCTGAGTCTACCTCTAAAAGATCATTATGTTGTTGACTTCCTGTATGTATGTTGTATATCTGAGTCTGCCTCTAAAAGATCATTATGTTGTTGACTTCCTGTATGTATGTTGTATATCTGAGTCTGCCTCTAAAAGATCATTATGTTGTTGACTTTCTGTATGTATGTTGTATTGCTGAGTCTACCTCTAAAAGATCACTATGTTGTTGACTTTCTGTATGTATGTTGTATTGCTGAGTCTACCTCTAAAAGATCATTATGTTGTTGACTTCCTGTATGTATGTTGTATTGCTGAGTCTACCTCTAAAAGATCATTATGTTGTTGACTTTCTGTATGTATGTTGTATTGCTGAGTCTACCTCTAAAAGATCATTATGTTGTTGACTTCCTGTATGTATGTTGTATTGATGAGTCTACCTCTAAAAGATCATTATGTTGTTGACTTTCTGTATGTATGTTGTATATCTGAGTCTACCTCTAAAAGATCATTATGTTGTTGACTTTCTGTATGTATGTTGTATTGCTGAGTCTACCTCTAAAAGATCATTATGTTGTTGACTTTCTGTATGTATGTTGTATTGCTGAGTCTACCTCTAAAAGATCATTATGTTGTTGACTTCCTGTATGTATGTTGTATATCTGAGTCTACCTCTAAAAGATCATTATGTTGTTGACTTTCTGTATGTATGTTGTATTGCTGAGTCTACCTCTAAAAGATCACTATGTTGTTGACTTTCTGTATGTATGTTGTATTGATGAGTCTACCTCTAAAAGATCATTATGTTGTTGACTTTCTGTATGTATGTTGTATTGCTGAGTCTACCTCTAAAAGATCATTATGTTGTTGACTTTCTGTATGTATGTTGTATTGCTGAGTCTACCTCTAAAAGATCATTATGTTGTTGACTCGTATTAGTGGACAAAGCAGAAAAGTGAAGAAGAAATAGTTCAAAAATCCCTCCAACTATGATCTCAAACAGACCATTTAAAAAATGCTTGCCATTTCCTCAGAGAAGATCACGTCATGTTTTTGGCAGAGACGTCAAACTGTCTGAGCTGGCCAATCAGCTGTTTACTTGTCTTTTTATTTTATTTTATTGAATGGTGTATAGATCCACACCATGTTGTTGTTGGGGTACGCCCACACCATTGCAACACAGGAAATATGCTTTTTAAAAAAGTAGTTCACTCATTTTGTAATTAATTATAGGTAATAGTTCATAGAAATCTGGAAACACTGGACAGTTACTTTAAGGACATTTCCATGTGGCCTACTAGTGATGTTGGAGATACAGTAGCCTATGGAATATATATGATCAACAGTGATGTAGGAGATAGACAGTAGCATATGGAATCTATAGGATCATCAGTGATGTAGGAGACAGACAGTAGCCTATGGAATATATAGGATCATCAGTGATGTAGGAGACAGACAGTAGCCTATGGAATATATAGGATCATCAGTGATGTAGGAGATAGACAGTAGCCTATGGAATCTATAGAATAATCAGTGATGTAGGGGATAGACAGTAGCCTATGGAATCTACAGAATAATCAGTGATGTAGGAGATAGACAGTAGCCTATGGAATCTATAGAATAATCAGTGATGTAGGAGATAGACAGTAGCATATGGAATCTATAGGATCATCAGTGATGTAGGAGATAGACAGTAGCCTATGGAATATATAGGATAATCAGTGATGTAGGAGACAGACAGTAGCCTATGGAATATATAGGATCATCAGTGATGTAGGAGACAGACAGTAGCCTATGGAATATATAGGATCATCAGTGATGTAGGAGATAGACAGTAGCCTATGGAATATATAGGATAATCAGTGATGTAGGAGACAGACAGTAGCCTATGGAATATATAGGATCATCAGTGATGTAGGAGATAGACAGTAGTCTATGTAATATATAGGATCATCAGTGATGTAGGAGACAGACAGTAGCCTATGGAATATATAGGATCATCAGTGATGTAGGAGATAGACAGTAGCCTATGGAATCTATAGGATCATCAGTGATGTAGGAGATAGACAGTAGCATATAGAATCTATAGAATAATCACTGAATCAGGAGATAGAACCCTATAGTCTACTGGTATAGGAATGTTCAACATCCATTTAGACAAAGCAGAGTCACCCTAGTAACACCATGTATTGTGTACTGCATGAACTGCAGGTGTGTATAACTGATGATGGGGATAGATAATAGCCTATAGCTATTATGTTCTGCCTGATCATTAATAGCACCCACCTGGTGTCCCAGATCTCAATCAGTCCCTGATTAAGGTTAGCAGTGGAACTGGCTTCAAGGTATAGTTTGGAATATAAGGAGCCTATAGGGATGTTTGCATTCTCTTTAAAACAAGTGGACTCTTCCCCAGGGCTGATATGAGGCTTAAGTCCAACGCTCAGCAGAGCATAAACCCCAATCTGCAGTAGAATCACAGGGTTAAAGGTTACCCTGGTGCCTGTAACTCTACATCCACTCCCTGTGTGAACTGAAACATTGTCCTGTGGCATTCTCCTTCTTTCTTCCCCTCTGACTGTCTGTCACACACACACACACACACACACACACACACGTCCCCCTCTAAGTGACAACATGAGCGTTCTCCTCTGTTAAATCCATTAGAGATAATTATGACACTCTTCAACAGGCTAATTAATATATGTTAGTGCTCCAACGTTCATAATTGGGCTTATTTCTAACTAGCTGAATGTTTGGTGTGTGATCATGTATTGACAGTGGTGACAATGGTTTTCACCATCTACAAAATTAGACATTGAAAGCAAAGCTAGATTCTGTGGTGAAGGTTGCTAACGAGCCCTTCACAAGTATCGCGTTACTCAGAACCCACGTTGTTCTCGGGGCAGGTCTGCCAGTTTTCACTAGCAGAAGGGACTTTTCGTAACAGGTTAGGAGAATGAGGTTCAGGTTAGGAACAGGGTTTGGGATAGGGTTAGCTAAAACGCATTAAAAACAAAAAAAAAACGGACTGGAACATATCTATCTACAACCAGGACTGCCCTGAGAACACCCTCTGTTTCCACTAATGTGATCCTGCTAAAAAACAACACTACCTCTGACCATGTTGACTGTCTGACAATGTGTTGGCAGTGGTGGCTAAACATTTAAGAATCTTTGAAGTCCGTTGTTAGCATCTGAAAGAGAACGCTGGCTGTTGCTTTGACCTATACAGTGTGTTCGGAAAGTATTCAGACCCCTTCACTTCTTCCCCTGCTGTGTCACGTTACAGCCTTATTCTAAAATGGATTCAATTGTTTTTTTCATCAATCTACACACACAATACCCCATAATGACAAAAAAAGCTGTTTTTTTTTTAGAAATGTTTGCAAATATAAAAAATAAAAAAAACTATCAATTACATAAGTATTCAGACCCTTTATTCAGTACTTCCCCAGATCTGTGCCTCGACACGATCCTGTCTCAGAGCTCTACGGACAATTCCTTCGACCTCATGGCTTGGTTTTTGCTCTGACATGCGCTGTCAACTGTGGGACCTTATATAGACAGGTGTGTGTCTTTCCAAATCATGTCCAATCAATTGATGTTAGCACAGGTGGACTCCAATCAAGTTGTAGAAACATCTCAAGGATGATTAATGGAAACAAGATGCACCTGAGCTCAATTTTGTGCCTTTCTAAATCATGTCCAATCTATTGAATTTACCACAGTCGGACTCCAATCAAGTTGTAAAACATCTAGAGGATGATCAATGGAAACAAGATGCACCTGAGCTCAATTTCCAGTCTCATAGCAAAGGGTCTGAATACTTATGTAAATAAGGTATTTCTGTTGTTTAGTTGTAGTAAATGTGCAAACATTTCTAAAAACCTGTTTTCGCTTTGTCATTATGGGGTATTGTGTGTAGATTGATGAGGATTTAACATTTTAAAATCCTTTTAAGGATTGAAAATGTGGAAAAAGTGAAGGGGTCTGAATGCTTCCCGAATGCACTCTATTTTCTATTGCGAAAGGCAGCATAATATGAATGGAGAAATAGAGACATTTATGTTTGGTAGTAAAACCATAAGCCCTATTAATGTAGTGTGTTTTTAATGCTTTAAGGGATTTTGTGGGCACCCTCCTGAGTTTATGTGTTGTCATTACTCCTCGGGAAGAAAACCTTAGAATACCCACTGGATATCAAACACATTTCATACCCGCTTTCATCAAGGATATCATTTTATTTTCCTCCATCCATCCATCCATCCATAATATGATTTTTACTAGACCGTGGCACTAAGTTAACCTTAGAATACCACTGGATATCAAACACATTTCATACCCTCTTTCATCAAGGATATCATTTCATTTTCCTTCATCCATCCATCCATCCATCCATCCATCCATAATATGATTTTTACTAGACCGTGGCACTAAGTTACAGAAGCTCTTCAATTCAATAAATGCATAAAATTCACTGATGCTTAATTCCCATTGGAAGTCCACTTCTAAGAATGACTTTTAACCGACAGCCGACTCATTCAGGTTTTACAGTATTACCTTGACTGAGCGTTAAACAGGGGGATAAATGGGGCCATATGGAACTGAATTACTGTACAGCTCAAATGAAGTAGAGAAGCATAGCCACTTCTTGAAGACTCCCAACTGTACATGTATATACAATAGATGTGTGCTAGCAATAGCAGAATGATGACATTTATAGAAAGAGGGAACAGAAATCATCATCATAACCTTTTAATGCGCCCCTGATGTAGTTATTGGCAATTGCGCTTTTACAGAGATTTATACAGAAGCTCCAATACTACTTAGACTCTAGAGCATTTAAACAGAATCATCATGAGAACAGTGGGTTAATTGTTATGAACTTACAAGGAAAACGTTGGGGGGGAAATTGGGGATTACCTTGTGGTTGTGTTACTTCAAGAGAAGAGACAGTATAAATCCAGCACTGTGGTGAAAGTTGGATGGAGGATCCTAATCCCGTTCACAGTGATGAAACAGCTGTGGTTATCCAGGGTTCTTCAGAAGATTAAACACATCCATCCTGGTATTATAAGAAGGCAGCTTCCTTGAAAGGAAATCACTTTTTCCTAATGGCCTTGTATGATATTATAGGATTTACAGCCCTAGTAGTATATTATAGGATTTACAGCCCTAGTACTGTTATACGATGTACAGTCCTAGTACTATGTTATAGGATGTACAGCCCTAGTACTATGTTATACAATGTACAGCCCTAGTACTATGTTATACGATGTACAGTCCTAGTACTATGTTATACGACGTACAGTCCTAGTACTATGTTATAGGATGTACAGCCCTAGTACTATGTTATACGATGTACAGCCCTAGTACTATGTTATACGATGTACAGCCCTAGTACTATGTTATACGATGTTATACGATGTACAGCCCTAGTACTATGTTATACGATGTACAGCCCTGGTACTATGTTATACGATGTACAGCCCTGGTACTATGTTATATGATGTACAGCCCTAGTACTATGTTATACGATGTACAGCCCTAGTACTGTTATACGATGTACAGCCCTAGTACTATGTTATACGATGTACAGCCCTAGTACTATGTTATACGATGTACAGCCCTAGTACTGTTATATGATGTACAGCCCTAGTACTATGTTATACGATGTACAGCCCTAGTACTATGTTACACGATGTACAGCCCTAGTACTATGTTATACGATGTACAGCCCTAGTACTATGTTATACGACGTACAGCCCTAGTACTATGCTACACGATGTACAGCCCTAGTACTATGCTACACGATGTACAGCCCTAGTACTATGTTATACGACATACAGCCCTAGTACTATGCTACACGATGTACAGCCCTAGTAGTATGCTACACGATGTACAGCCCTAGTAGTATGCTACACGATGTACAGCCCTGGTACTATGCTACACGATGTACAGCCCTGGTACTATGCTACACGATGTACAGCCCTAGTACTATGCTACACGATGTACAGCCCTAGTACTATGCTACACGATGTACAGCCCTGGTACTATGCTACACGATGTACAGCCCTGGTACTATGCTACACGATGTACAGCCCTAGTACTATGTTATACGATGTACAGCCCTAGTACTATGCTACAAGATGTACAGCCCTGGTACTATGCTACACGATGTACAGCCCTAGTACTATGCTACACGATGTACAGCCCTAGTACTATGTTATACGACGTACAGCCCTAGTACTATACTACACGATGTACAGCCCTAGTACTATGCTACACGATGTACAGCCCTGGTACTATGCTACACGATGTACAGCCCTAGTACTATGTTATACGATGTACAGCCCTAGTACTATGTTACACGATGTACAGCCCTAGTACTATGTTATACGATGTACAGTCCTAGTACTAGTACTATGTTATACGATGTACAGTCCTAGTACTATGCTACACGATGTACAGCCCTAGTACTATGCTACACGATGTACAGTCCTAGTCCTATGTTATACGATGTACAGTCCTAGTACTAGTACTATGTTATACGATGTACAGCCCTAGTACTATGCTACACGATGTACAGCCCTAGTATTAACACATTCACAGCTCCTAGGTGGAATAAAATCTAAACATTGACGTCGTGATGAAATCAATGCTTTTTATTATTCCTTTACAATACCCAGAACGTGTTCAGCACCACACTACAGTACTCCATTCCACTCTGCCTGCTTGCCTTCTCAACGAGCTGTCACTAATTTAATTTAGTCCCACAATGCACTTCTTCTGAAAAGTGATAATAATGCCAGGAATCCTATTTGGGGCAGTTGATTGGTTGTCACAGTGTCGCTGAACCCAGCCTGTCTGTCAAAACGTATAACTTCAACAGAGGTACAGTAATTAAATGACCCTTTCAGAAGTGACATGACGTTGTATTGGATTCACAGTTTAATAGAACAAGTAAATGGTGTGCTCACAGGAGTCTATTCACCTGAGTATGATACGCTTGGAGGTTTCCCTACAAGTTACTTTCAACCTGAAAAAAAACAACGAATTATGACTTTAAAGAGATTTATTTTGTGCTACTTTTAATGATTTAATGGTAGCTAAAGTGCCGAGACTAGTTGAATAAGGATGTATGGACTGAGGTGTTTTCTTTGGTCCTGGTAGACCACTATAACAAACCTAACGCCACTTCTACAGCAGGAACATACTAATTATAATGGAGAGTTTCACAAATAACCCAATTCCCCCTCCGCTCGGTCGGTCCTACAGGTAGAATGATTTAAAGCTTGTGTAGTAGCTGTTGTACTTTCTCTGAATTCCTGAGTGGTTTTAAGGGAAAAACAGAAGGACTGCATCCCAAATGGCACCCTAGTCTCTATATAGTGCATTTTGACCAGGCCTATAAGATATCATCCCATAGGGCTCTGTTCCAAAGTAGTGCACTATATTGGGAATAGGGTTCCATTTAGGACACAACCAAGTTCCTACTAGCTCTGCAAAATGTCTTTACCCAAACTACACCACTCTATGGTAATTGGGTCAATGACCACAAAGACCATCTGGTCCTAAAAGGCGAATCACCACCTGTTCAGAGAAATGACTTCCTATCATTCTTCATTCCCAAACACACTGGCCCTTCTTCTCTCTCTCTTTCTGTCAAACACACGGACTCTTCTCTCTCTGTCAAACACACTGGCCCTTCTCTCTCTCTCTTTCTGTCAAACACACCGGCTCTTCTCTCTCTCTCTTTATGTCAAACACACTGGCCCTTCTCTCTCTTTCTTTCTGTCAAACACACTAGCTCTTCTTCTCTCTCTCTTTCTGTCAAACACACTGGCCCCTCTCTCTCTCTCTGTCAAACACACTGACTCTTCTCTCTCTCTCTTTCTGTCAAACACACTAGCTCTTCTCTCTCTCTTTCTGTCAAACACACTGGCCCCTCTCTCTCTCTCTGTCAAACACACTGACTCTTCTCTCTCTCTCTTTCTGTCAAACACACTGGCTCTTCTTCTCGCTCTCTCTGTCAAACACACTGACTCTTCTCTCTCTCTCTGTCAAACACACTGACTCTTCTCTCTCTCTCTTTCTGTCAAACACACTGACTCTTCTCTCTCTCTCTCTTTCTATCAAACACACTGACTCTTCTCTCTCTCTTTCTGTCAAACACACTGACTTCTCTCTCTTTCTGTCAAACACACTGACTCTTCTCTCTCTCTCTGTCAAACACACTGACTCTTCTCTCTCTCTTTCTGTCAAACACACTGACTCTTCTCTCTCTCTTTCTGTCAAACACACTGACTCTTCTTCTCTCTCTCTCTGTCAAACACACTGACGCTTCTCTCTCTCTCTGTCAAACACACTGACTCTTCTTCTCTCTCTCTCTGTCAAACACACTGACGCTTCTCTCTCTCTCTTTCTGTCAAACACACTGGCTCTTCTCTCTGTCAAACACACTGGCTCTTCTCTGTCTCTCTTTCTGTCAAACACACTGGCACTTCTCTCTCTCTCTCTTTCTGTCAAACACACTGGCTCTTCTCTCTCTCTGTCTCTCTCTCTCTGTCAAACACACTGGCTCTTCTCTCTCTCTCTCTTTCTGTCAAACACTGGCTCTTCTCTCTCTCTTTCTGTCAAACACACTGGCACTTCTCTCTCTCTCTCTGTCAAACACACTGGCTCTTCTTCTCTCTCTCTTTCTGTCAAACACACTGGCCCCTCTCTCTCTCTCTCTTTCTGTCAAACACACTGGCTCTTCTTCTCTCTCTCTCTCTGCCAAACACACTGGCTCTTCTTCTCTCTCTCTTTCTGTCAAACACACTGGCTCCTCTCTCTCTCTCTCTCTCTCTTTCTGTCAAACACACTGGCTCTTCTCTCTGTCAAACACACTGGCTCTTCTCTGTCTCTCTTTCTGTCAAACACACTGGCTCTTCTCTCTGTCAAACACACTGGCTCTTCTCTGTCTCTCTTTCTGTCAAACACACTGGCACTTCTCTCTCTCTCTCTTTCTGTCAAACACACTGGCTCTTCTCTCTCTCTCTTTCTGTCAAACACACTGGCCCCTCTCTCTCTCTCTCTTTCTGTCAAACACACTGGCTCTTCTTCTCTCTCTGCCAAACACACTGGCTCTTCTTCTCTCTCTCTTTCTGTCAAACACACTGGCTCCTCTCTCTCTCTCTCTCTCTCTCTTTCTGTCAAACACACTGGCTCTTCTCTCTGTCAAACACACTGGCTCTTCTCTGTCTCTCTTTCTGTCAAACACACTGGCACTTCTCTCTCTCTCTCTTTCTGTCAAACACACTGGCTCCTCTCTCTCTCTGTCTCTCTCTCTCTGTCAAACACACTGGCTCTTCTCTCTCTCTCTCTTTCTGTCAAACACTGGCTCTTCTTCTCTCTCTCTTTCTGTCAAACACACTGGCACTTCTCTCTCTCTCTCTGTCAAACACACTGGCTCTATTTCTCTCTCTCTTTCTGTCAAACACACTGGCCCCTCTCTCTCTCTCTCTTTCTGTCAAACACACTGGCTCTTCTTCTCTCTCTCTCTCTGCCAAACACACTGGCTCTTCTTCTCTCTCTCTTTCTGTCAAACACACTGGCTCCTCTCTCTCTCTCTCTCTTTCTGTCAAACACACTGGCACTTCTGTCTCGCTCTCTCTCTCTCTCTGTCAAACACACTGACTCTTCTTCTCTCTTTCTTTCTGTCAAACACACTGGCACTTCTCTCTCTCTCTCTCTGTCAAACACACTGGCTCTTCTCTCTCTCTTTCTGTCAAACACACTGGCTCTTCTTCTCTCCCTCTCTCTGTCAAACACACTGGTTCCTCTCTTTCTGTCAAACACACTGGCTCTTCTTTTCTCTCTCTTTCTGTCAAACACACTGGCTACTCTCTCTCTCTTTCTGTCAGTCCCTTCGGCCCTCAGCCCTCCATTTGTGCATTCACACGCTCATCTGCCATATACACAAGTGTCCCTATGCTGAGGGAGTGAAAATTATGGAGGGTGTATTAGACCCTCCGATAGCCACTTCAAAGGCTTCAGAGCGATGTGGAATCCCATAACGCACCACATTATTTTTGAGTTTTCACAATTTCACACAAAACAATGGAGAGCCACCTGTACTTGTTTGTGTCTGATTTCAAGGCTTTAAACATGTAGCAAATGAAATGTTGAACTGATACTGACGGTTATATATTGTAAAAGGACTGAATTTCATGCTCGTTCTATTACTTTAGTTGATTCAGTCTGGGACTTATTTCCATTGTTAAATCATGGAGGATAACACACAATACAGTCTGGGACTTATTTCCATTGTTAAATCACGGAGGATAAAACGCAATACAGTCTGGGACTTATTTCCATTGTTAAATCATGGAGGATAACACGCAATACAGTCTGGGACATATTTCCATTGTTAAATCATGGAGGATAACACTCAATACAGTCTGGGACATATTTCCATTGTTAAATCATGGAGGATAACACGCAATACAGTCTGGGACATATTTCCATTGTTAAATCATGGAGGATAACACGCAATACAGTCTGGGACATATTTCCATTGTTAAATCATGGAGGATAACACGCAATACAGTCTGGGACATATTTCCATTGTTAAATCATGGAGGATAACACGCAATACAGTCTGGGACATATTTCCATTGTTAAATCATGGAGGATAACACTCAATACAGTCTGGGACATATTTCCATTGTTAAATCATGGAGGATAACACTCAATACAGTCTGGGACTTATTTCCATTGTTAAATCATGGAGGATAACACACAATCCAGGACATATTTCCTTATTTCTGTCTCCGTCTGTGTCTGTCTTTTCGCTGTCTGTCTTTTCTATGTCTGTCTCCGTCTCTGTCTGTCTCCATCTCTGTCTCTGTCTGTCTCTGTCTCTGTCCGTCTCTGTCTGTCTCCGTCTGTCTCCGTCTCTGTCTGTCTCCGTCTCTGTCTGTCTGTCTCCGTCTCTGTCTGTCTGTCTCCGTCTCTGTCTGTCTGTCTCTGTCTCCATCTCCGTCTCTGTCTCTTTTCTCTGTCTCCATCTCTGTCTCTGTCTGTCTCTGTCTGTCTCCAGCTCCGTCTCCGTCTGTCTCCATCTCTGTCTCTGTCTGTCTCCGTCTCTGTCTGTCTCCATCTCTGTCTGCCTCCATCTCTGTCTCTGTCTGCCTCCATCTCTGTCTGTCTCCATCTCCGTCTCTGTCTGTCTCCGTCTCTGTCTGTCTCCATCTCTGTCTGTCTCCATCTCTGTCTGTCTCCATCTCTGTCTGCCTCCATCTCTGTCTCTGTCTGTCTCCGTCTCTGTCTGCCTCCATCTCTGTCTGCCTCCATCTCTGTCTGCCTCCATCTCTGTCTGCCTCCATCTCTGTCTGCCTCCATCTCTGTCTGCCTCCATCTCTGTCTCTGTCTGTCTCCGTCTCTGTCTGTCTCCGTCTGTCTCCGTCTCTGTCTGTCTCCGTCTCTGTCTGTCTCCGTCTCCGTCTCTCTCCGTCTCTGTCTGTCTCCGTCTCTGTCTGTCTCCCTCTCCGTCTCTGTCTGTCTTTTCTCTGTCTCCATCTCTGTCTCTGTCTGTCTCTGTCTGTCTCCAGCTCCGTCTCCGTCTGTCTCCATCTCTGTCTCTGTCTGTCTCCGTCTCTGTCTGTCTCCGTCTCTGTCTGTCTCCGTCTCTGTCTGTCTCCGTCTCTGTCTGTCTCCGTCTCTGTCTGTCTCCGTCTCTGTCTGTCTCCGTCTCTGTCTGTCTCCGTCTGTCTCCGTCTCTGTCTGTCTCCATCTCTGTCTGTCTCCATCTCTGTCTGTCTCCATCTCCATCTCTGTCTGCCTCCATCTCTGTCTGTCTCCATCTCTGTCTCTGTCTGTCTCCGTCTGTCTCCATCTCCATCTCTGTCTGTCTCCATCTCTGTCTCTGTCTGTCTCTGTCTGTTTCCGTCTCTGTCTCTGTCTGTCTCCGTCTCTGTCTCTGTCTGTCTCCGTCTCTGTCTGCCTCCATCTCTGTCTCTGTCTGTCTCCATCTCTGTCTCTGTCTGTCTCCATCTCTGTCTCTGTCTGTCACCGCCTCTGTCTGTCTCCGTCTCTGTCTGCCTCCGTCTCTGTCTGTCTCCATCTCTGTCTCTGTCTGTTTCCATCTCTGTCTCTGTCTGTTTCCATCTCTGTCTCTGTCTGTCTCCGTCTCCGTCTCTGTCTGTCTCCATCTCTGTCTGTCTTTTCTCTGTCTCCATCTCTGTCTCTGTCTGTCTTTTCTCTGTCTGTCTTTTCTCTGTCTCCATCTCTGTCTCTGTCTGTCTTTTCTCTGTCTGTCTCCATCTCCGTCTGTCTCCATCTCCGTCTGTCTCCATCTCCGTCTCTGTCTGTCTCCGTCTCTGTCTGTCTCCGTCTCTGTCTGTCTCCGTCTCTGTCTGTCTCCGTCTCTGTCTGTCTCCGTCTCTGTCTG
This sequence comes from Oncorhynchus mykiss, assembly GCF_013265735.2. Lineage (NCBI taxonomy): Eukaryota > Metazoa > Chordata > Actinopteri > Salmoniformes > Salmonidae > Oncorhynchus > Oncorhynchus mykiss. The sequence goes on from NC_048587.1 coordinate 60,601,511, forward strand.
TCTTTTCTCTGTCTCCATCTCTGTCTCCATCTCTGTCTCCATCTCTGTCTCCATCTCTGTCTCCATCTCTGTCTCTGTCTGTCTTTTCTCTGTCTCCATCTCTGTCTCTGTCTGTCTTTTCTCTGTCTGTCTCCATCTCTGTCTGTCTCCATCTCTGTCTCTCTCCGTCTCCATCTCTGTCTCTCTCCGTCTCCATCTCTGTCTCTCTCCGTCTCCATCTCTGTCTCTCTCCGTCTCCATCTCTGTCTCTCTCCGTCTCCATCTCTGTCTCTCTCCGTCTCTGCCTCTGTCTGTCTCTGTCTGTCTGTCTTTTCTCTGTCTGTCTGTCTTTTCTCTGTCTCCATCTCTGTCTCTGTCTGTCTTTTCTCTGTCTGTCTCCATCTCTGTCTGTCTTTTCTCTGTCTCCATCTCTGTCTCTGTCTGTCTTTTATCTGTCTCCATCTCTGTCTCTGTCTGTCTCTTCTCTGTCTCCATCTCTGTCTCTGTCTGTCTTTTCTCTGTCTGTCTCCATCTCTGTCTGTCTTTTCCCTGTCTGTCTCCATCTCCGTCTCTGTCTGTCTTTTCTCTGTCTCCATCTCCGTCTCTGTCTGTCTCCATCTCTGTCTGTCTCCGTCTCTGTCTGTCTCCATCTCTGTCTGTCTTTTCTCTGTCTCTCTCTGTCTCCATCTCTGTCTCTGTCTGTCTCCATCTCTGTCTGTCTTTTCTCTGTCTGTCTCCATCTCTGTCTGTCTCCATCTCCGTCTCTGTCTGTCTTTTCTCTGTCTCCATCTCTGTCTCTGTCTGTCTCCGTCTCTGTCTGTCTCCATCTCTGTCTCTGTCTGTCTCCATCTCTGTCTCTGTCTGTCTCCATCTCTGTCTCTCTCCGTCTCTGTCTGTCTCTGTCTGTCTTTTCTCTGTCTCCATCTCTGTCTCTGTCTGCCTCCATCTCTGTCTCTGTCTGTCTCCATCTCTGTCTCTGTCTGTCTCCATCTCTGTCTCCGTCTGTCTCTGTCTCTGTCTGCCTCCGTCTCTGTCTCTGTCTTTTCTCCATCTCCGTCTTTGTCTCTCTCCCTGAAATATGTGACTAAGGAAGCACAACAGCTTTATCTCTGTTAGAATTGTAACTGAATTCTACAGGTACAATACCTGTGTACACTTGCACAGTCATGATGGTATTTACTGAGCCAGATAGATATTCAACATCTCCTTTACCTTGTCTCCTTGATCGCCTTTCTGTCCTGGAAGTCCTGCCAAGCCTGGTAGACCTTGATCACCCTACAAAGAACAAGAACATTTAATTGATGTAATTTACCTGAACTAGCTTGCTAATGACTGTCCGTCCACACATTAAAAACTCCCCAAAGACATGAGAAATTCCCCAAGGTCTGTCTGAAGTCTGCTTTCAGAACACTTCCATGGACATTAGTGGAACCACCTCTGGAGATGGCGGCCATGCCTCAAACAAAGCAACTACATATTTGTGCCAAATTACTGCTAATAAGCTTTTATTTCCTGCCTTTGGTTGGCATCCAAGAAAACCCATTGGCATAAATGTGCTTTAATTTGGTATTTATTTTCTTGTTTAATACGTTTGGTGTCAGCAGTGGGATATCTGAATGCATGGTTCCATTAGAACAGAACACTCCAACCCATTAGGATCATATTTGCTGTTTGGACAGATTGTTCCTGAGGATTGCTCAACTCCGATCTCCTATATCGAGGTTGAGTTGAGTATTGATAAGTGGTCACACGATTTGCTAGCAACAACATTGAATTGCCACCAGTCGATACTTACCTGTACCTATTTTAGTCCTGTACAACAAGAAGTCCTTCCGAAGGGTGCTGAAATTCATACTTTTACTAAAAATGTTTATCGAATACAATGGCACCCTATTCCCTATTGGCCTTGGTCAAAAGTAGTGCACAAAACAGAGAATAGAGTGCTGTTTGGGATGCAGGATATTTCTATGGACTGTACCTTCTCTGCTGAACATTGACATCTGTCACTGCTGGAATGCTGGACCCGCTGGACCCGAGCTGGCTGGACGGGCTGGGAGAGCATCCGGGGGAGCTGGCCTGCTCCATCTGTATTCAAGGGATTGGGAGTCACCCCTCCAGCACCAGGGCCCTCCCTGCTAGGCTCACACTGTAGGATCAATACAAAGATTTACAGTTGGGATTTTTACTATTTTGTTGCCTTACAACCTGGAATTAAAAATAGATTTTTGGAGGGTTTGTATCATTTGATTCACACGACATGCCTACCACTTTGAAGATGCAAAAACTTTTTTATTGTGAAACAAACACGAAATAAGACAATAAAACAGGGGTGGTGAGAGGTGTTGGGTTTGTACCAGACATAGCGTTTTCCTTGATGGCCAAAAAGCTCAATTTTAGTCTCATCTGACCAGAGTACTTTCTTCCATATGTTTGGGGAGTCTCCCACATGCCTTTTGGCGAACACCAAACGTGCTTCCTTATTTTTTTCTTTAAGCAATGTCTTTTTTCTGGCCACTCTTCCGTAAAGCCCAGCTCTGTGGAATGTATGGCTTAAAGTGGTCCTATGGACAGATACTCCAATCTCCGCTGTGGAGCTTTGCAGCTCCTTCAGGGTTATCTTTGGTGTCTTTGTTGCATCTCTGATTAATGCCCTCCTTGCCTGGTCTGTGAGTTTTGGTGGGCGGCCCTCTCTTGGCAGGTTTGTTGTAGTGCCATATTGTTTCAATTTTTTAATAACGGATTTTTATATCCGAACCCTGATCTGTACTTCTCCACTCCCTGACCTGTTTGGAGCTCCTTGGTCTTCATGGTGCCGCTTGCTTGATGGTGCCTCTTGCTTAGTGATGTTGCAGACTCTGGGGCCTTTCAGAACAGGTGTACATATACTGAGATCATGTGACAGATCATGTGGCACTTGCACACAGGTGGACTTAAGTTAATTTGCTAATTAGTTCTGAAGGTAACTGGTTGCACCAGATCTTATTTAGGGGCTGAATACATATACACGCACCACTTTTCAGTTTTTAAAAATGTTTTAAATAGTTTGAAACAAGTTATTTTTTTGATTTCACTTCACCAATTTGGACTATTTTATATGTGTCCACTGCATACAAACTGTTTAGACACATGACTCTGCTATTTAAGGGCCAGTTTCCTGGAACCACCTTAAGCCTAATCATTTCATGTTGCTATTCAACTCTGTTTTCTAGTTGCCTTGAACTTGAGTCCAGGGCTAGACAGAATGTTGGTCTAGAAAGCAATGTAAAATCTGCTATTTAGTTTAGGAGTAGGCTTAATTTGGGTATAGGAAACCAGACAATTATAATACAACACATGTTGAAATGCAGTTCTCAAATAATATGTAATAACAGTCCAGTACCACTACCGTATTCATAAATCAGTCAATAATCAGTTAATGTCCAATGATTCATTGACCCAATGAGATACCTTAATTACTGTGGAACTAGATGACTGTCCCAGGGGAATGAGGAAAGGACAATACTTAAGGTTTTGAATGCCAATACATTATTTCCTACCATATTGACTGAGCCCCAGTACTGAAACTCAATGCACACTGAGATAACATCCTGGTTATGGATATATATTATAACTGTCATAGGCCAAAGGTGAGAGGTCACTGAAACACACTATTTCCAACCATATAGATCACATGTGACCTAGCACATTGAATCAACATAACCCAACACTCACTGAGATGACAACATGGGTATGAATACATATGGGCCTAACTGTCAAAATGTCAAAGGTCACTTCTCCTTTTAAACACAGTTAGCAGTCCAAATTGCACGCTTTTTCCTATGGGCTCTGGTCAAACATAGTGCACTATACTGGGAATAGGGTGCTATTTGGGATTCATCCACAGTCTGTAAGGTCACTCTCCATTGACCTGGTCTGCAATATGATCTAACAGAATAATATCTATCTATCAATCTATCAATCAAATGTATTTATAAATCCCGTTTTACATCAGCAGCTGTCACAAAGATATTGCACAGTAACCTGGATAAGATGTCCCCTATGGAAGAAACATCATTCAGTTGGGTAGTTTTCAAGAAGGACAAACACAACTCAACCAGATTATATTACATATTGCCCTTAAATTTAAATATCGACCAAGAAGCCAGTTCCAATGCTTTAAAAATATATATTCCCCTCTTACAATTGGCTCATTCATCCCCCTAGCTATTCCCCAGGTCGTTGCTGTAAATGAGAACGTGTTCTCAGTCAACTTACCTGGTAAAATAATGGATAAATATATATATATATGTTTTTTTAATTAAAAAAAAATAAACAGGGACTGATTTAGATCTGGGAAAGCAGGTGCGTGCAATTAATTATCAGGTAAAACAGAAAACTAGAAGTACTCCGGAATTCATAGGGTAAGAATTTAATAACCCTGCTCTACCGTATATCAAGCCACGTCGAAGGTCTCATGTATGTCCTAAAATGTGCATTGTACATAAAAGGAGTGTAAAATATCTTACCGTAGATCCTGCCTGCTCACAGCAGTTCTCCATCTCAGCCAGGTATGGGTCACAGTAGATCAGGATTTGTTGCAGTTCGATCTGGAGAGAAAGACATCTGTTAGGGACATTATGATGATTCAGATATAGAGAAAAACTAACTTTTTAAAATGCTAACAATGTATATTTTGAAATAGGAAACATGTTTCTTTGACCGAAACTAAGCAACCCCAGCACACCAAAATTGGTTCTGTGAAAGTTCCCAGAACATTTGTTTGTTCGCGGCAAATGTTCTTTTAGAATGCTTGTATAAAACATTTGCCTGATGTTTCAAGAACATTCAAGATCTATTCTTTAACAGGTTCCCAGAATCATTTCATTAGTCTGGTGAGAACTTTTGGGGACATCACAAAAGATATGTTCCCCAAACACAAAAGCTGTCCAGTTGGGCCTCCGCTTCTAGAATGGTTCTTTAAGGGTGCAAAAAGCATGAGATATTACAAGTACGTTCCCAGAACACATTTCCTCTGTTCTTTAAAGGTTCCAAGAATATTTCCTTAGGTTGTGGTAACACTGACTGGTCAAGAGATATGTTCCCAAAACACAAAAACTGTCCAGTTATGCAAACATTCAGTTATCAAATAAAATGTTATTTGTCACATGTGCCGAATACAACAGGCCCGTCAGGTAGTCCAGGATCCAGTTGCAGAGGGAGTTGTTAGTCCCAGGGTCCTTAGCTTAGTGATGAGCTTTATGGGCACTATGGTGTTGAAAGCTGAGCTGTAGTCAATGAACAGCATTCTCACCTTCTCACCTTTTCTCCAGGTGGGAAAGAGCAGTGTGGAGTGCGATTGATATTGCGTCATCTGTGGATCTGTTGGGGCTGTACGCAAATTGGAATGGGTCTAGGGTTTCTGGGATGATGGTGTTGATGTGAGCCATGACCAACCTTTCTAAGCACTTCATGGCTATCGCCGTGAGTGCAACAGTTCGGTAGTCATTTAGGCAGGTTACCTTCACTTTCTTGGACACAGGGACTATGGTGGTCTGCTTCAAACATGTAGGTATTACAGACTCGGTCAGGGAGAGGTTGAAAATGTCAGTGAAGACACTTGCCAGTTGGTCCACACATGCTCTGAGTACACGTCATGGTAATCCGGCCTTTCTGATGTGAGCAACATCTGTTTAAGGGTCTTGCTCACATCAGCTATGGACAACGTGATCACACAGCTGTCCAGTTTCCCTTTGTAGTTCGTAATAGTTTATAAGCCCTGCCACATCCAACGAGCGTCAGAGCGGGTGTAGTAGGATTCAATCTTAGTCCTGTATTCACGCTTTGCCTGTTTGATGGTTCGTCTGAGGGAAAAGCGGGATTTCTCATAAGCGTCTGGATTAGTGTCCCGCTCCTTGAAAGCAGCAGCTCTAGCCTTTAGCTCATGAGGATGTTGCCTGTAATCCATGACTTCTGGTTGGGAAATGTATGTACTGACACTGTGGGAACGACGTCGTCGATGCACTTATTGATGAATCCGGTGACTGAGGTGGTATTGTCCTTAATGCCATTGGATGAATCCCGGAAAATATTCCAGTCTGTGCTAGCAAAACAGTCCTGTAGCGTAGCATCCGTGTCATCTGACCACTTCCATATTGAGCGAGTCACTGGTACTTCCTGCTTTAGTTTTTGCTTGTAAGCAGGAATCAGAAGGATGGAATTATGATCAGATTTGCCAAATGAAAGGTGGTCTAGAGTTTTTTTTCCTCTGTTTGCACATATGACATAATGGTAGAAATGAGGTAAAAAGGATTGCCTGCATTAAAGTCCCCGGCCACTAGGAGCGCCACTTCTAGATGAGCATTTTCTTGTTTGCTTATTGCCTTATACAGTTCATTGAGTGCTGTCTTAGTGCCAGCATCGATTTGTTGTGGTAAATAGATAGCTAGGGAAAATATAGATGAAAACTCTCTTGGTAGATAGTGTGGTCTACAGCTTATCATGAGGTACTCTCCCTCAGGCGAGCAATACCTTGAGACCTCTTTAATATTAGACACCAGCTGTTATTCATTTTACCAGACGTATCTGTTCTGTCCTGCCGATGCATGGAAAACCCAGCCAACTGTATAGAATCTGTGTTGTGGTCCAGCCACGACTCGGTGAAACATAAGATATTACAGGTTTTAATGTCCCGTTGGTAGGATAGTTTCGAGCGGAGATTATCCAGTTTATTTTCCAGTCACTGCACATTGGCCAATAGAACGGATGGTAGAGGCGGGTTACTCACTCACCGACAAATTCTCACAAGGCACCCCGATTTCCGCCCCCTGTGTTTCCGTCTTTTCTTCACGCGAATGACAGGGATTTGGGCCTGGTATCGGAGAAGCAGTATATCCTTTGTGTCAGACTTATTAAAGAAAAAATATTTGTCCAGTTCTAGTTAAGAAATCACTGTTCTGATATCCAGAAGCTCTTTTGAGTCATAAGAGACGTTAGCAGCAACATTATGTGCAAAATAAGTTACAAACAATGCGAAAAAACACACAAAATAACATCCCCTCCGGCGCCATTCCCATGATGGTTTTGGAATCGTGCATGGCCATGCAATCTTGGGTGAACAGGGAGTACAGCTGGGGACCAAGCATGCACCCCTGAGGGTCCCCCTTGTTGAGGATCAGCGTGGCAGATGTGTTGTTGCCTACCCTTACCACCTGGGATCATCCTTGTAACATCAGGTGAATGTGTTTTGTACCCCAAAATAAACATTGTAGAATCATCCACATAACTGGACAGTTTTGGTGCTTTGGGAACATATATTTTGTGATGTACCCTGTCATGACGTTGGCCTGTGGGTAACCTTTTAGTGAATGTTAGGAGAACGTTACCTGTGGGTAAGGTTTATGACCCCCCATAAATACCTTTCTCCCTTGCCTATCTCTTGACTCATAGAGAGTCTGGGAACATCAAACAAGTGTAGGGAAAGGAACCATATTTCGGTAATAGAACCAGTTGAAAATATGCGTTGGTACTTAATGAATATGATGTCAGTTCGGTTGTCATCTGAGACATTATGACTGATGACAGGACGACCTAAACTGTATCTGGGAAAGACTACACATTATAGTTAGATTCACATGGAATTGTGCAATTCAAATACAAATAAATAAATATACAATTATTTGTGAAAAGATTAAATGTAATTTTAGCTTCCAAATGAGAGATTGGGCTTTCATATTTTACGATATAAAGCCTTGACGAAAATGTAACCTCCTGTTCCGAGGACGATTGTTCCTCAAATCTTCCTGCTCTTTCACTCAAACCCAACCCCCGTCCTTTGTGTAACCAGCTGTCATATCTGTTCTGTCCGCTAGGGACGTTATCCTTTATGACATCATTTGTAATCAATGTATGATTCATTCTGTGTATATGTAATTCTGTGTGATTAGTTAGATATTTAGTAAATAAATAAATCCAATTTTGTATTGCTGATTCAACTTGTAAGCCAGGGTTCGTGAAGATAACCAAGATTTTACAACTTTCAGATGAGACTGAAATAAGGTGACGATTAATATTGACTGCTATTGATGTAAAATATTACTAGGTCTTTAAGAGTTTATTTGGAAGATAACAGCTCTATAAATATTATTTCATGGTGCCTCGACTTTCTAGTTAATTACATTTACATGATTAGCTCAATCAGGTAATATTAATTACAGAGAAAGGATTTTATAGAACAGCATGTCATATCACTTAATCCGGCATAGCCAAAGACACGACTACCCTCAATGATCCCACCAGACTGTTCCCACAACCTAATGAAACATTCTGGGAACCTTTAACGAACAGGTTAAATGTGTTGTAGGAATGCTCTCGCAACATCAGGCAAATGTTAAACATTCATCACCATGAATGGACCGCTTTTGTGTAACGAGAACATCTGCGACAACCTAACAAATGTTCTGGGAACTTTCACAGAGCCAATTTTGGTTTGCTGGGAAAACATTACTGGTACACTGTGTTATTTCATTACCTGGAAGACTAATGAGAACTATTGAGGAATGTTCTGTGATGATTGTTACAGGTGTTGTGCACAACATTTTAGTGAATGTTAGGAGAATATTCCATCGATATTTCATTTAAAATATTTTTTGAAAAATAAAATATTTTTTTATCAAATGTTATCATCCAGGTGTTAGATAAAACCCTAACTAGAACTTAATGGGAATCTTAGCTAATGTTCTGGGAATGTTCCCGGTTTGCTGGGACCCTTCTAGACATTGCCCTTGAAGGCAACCATATATAGTTACTGTATGTTTAAAAGTATAATGTCGATCTCATGGACTGTCAGTCATGCTCCGTCTATGAATTTCAGAACGGTTATATTTCCAGATTGTGGCTTTAGGCCTAAACGTACATCTACAGGCCGTCCATCCTCCACCCGGGTTGTAATCAGCGTATATCCGCTGGGGTCGATTTCATCCTTCTCATCTGTCAGCCTCCTCTCTATTAGTTTACAGTCCATGTAAACGGAGACGATGCTGCTCTGGACCGCCACACCCAGCTTGTGCCATTGGCGGTCAAACAGGGTGTGCAGGTCTCGGCTCTTAAAGGTGTAGTGGAGGCTGTTCTTCAGAAGGCCCCGGGCTGAGAACTCCACTGCTCGTTTAGCACCGTCCAACACTACAGACACCTGAAGATAGAGCCGGAGGAGATTGTAAGACATTATATTGCCTCATAACAAGTTATAAAGCTTTATACCTGCCGGTGTTGCCTTCCATTCATTACCATTACCATCAGGGTCATGGTAGATACAAGCATCAGTCATGGCATGAAAACGTTGATCAATTAACCAATGGTAAACCAACTGACAGACCGACCTACTGACCACACGGCCAACCGACTTGACTGACCTACCAGCCAACGGACCTACCAGCCAACCAGCCGATGGACCGACTGACCTGCTGGGCGAACTGGCAGAGTGAGTGAGCGATCGACTGATCAGTCAATCAACAAATCAATAAATCAATATAGATCCAAACCCAATTCAATGCTATACATCCAGACATCATGAATATCCTTATAGTGGACATTCAGACCTACCTGGGTACCTCCCGTCTGGTCGAATATCTGCCACAGATACCAGCGGTCTTTCTTCGTGGTTTTCCTCAGCCGGAAGGTGGTAACTAGAGAGTATTCACTGGACAGACCATTGGGGAACACCAATCTGAAAGAAAACATGTACATTGTTCGAGCTGCATATTGTCAAATTGACCAAAAAATATGAAACTGAACAATGGGCCTAACAGTGAAAATGTTGTTTTGGAACTTTCAGTCTTGGTTGGAAGAGCATTAATAGCTAACGTAGAAGATTTTACCCATAAAATTAGCATTTGCTAAATGGACTGTCAAAAATAAACATTGAGAATGAATATGAATAATCATGCTGGATGTCTTATAGCTTTCTATGACTGTGTAGTATGAAAACCAATCAACTTGAATCACTTGACAACGTTCTTCTATAGCCCCCTAGCGCAAAATGGCCGCTTACATATAAAGCTAGAATTTTATGCCAAACATGATTCATCCAGCCAGATTACATTTATTTCAGCATCCCTGTCATTCCAAATCGAATAATCATTTATTCAAACTTCAATTAAATTCCTCTTACTTCACATACAGGTCTAGACTAGAAAACACAAGACCATGGCTAACTACAGAATATAGCTTAGAAAGAAAACATTGTTATAAAGAGAAAAATGCTAAAAGGTAACAAAGAAGACGATAGGTTTGTTAACCCAGACGTTTCAGTTCAACACTGCTGCCAGATCATCTCTAGCACATTGTGAACACTGAATGTAATGGGGATGGTACCACCAACATACAGTGGGGAGAACAAGTATTTGATAACCTGAAAAATCGGCAGTGTTTCCTACTTACAAAGCATGTCGAGGTCTGTAATTTTTATCATAGGTACACTTCAACTGTGAGAGACGGTAAAACAAAAATCCAGAAAATCACATTGTATGATTTTTAAGTAATTCATTTTCATTTTATTGCATGACATAAGTATTTCATACATCAGAAAAGCAGAACTTAATATTTGGTACAGAAACCTTTGTTTGCAATTACAGATATCATACGTTTCCTGTAGTTCTTGACCAGGTTTGCACACACTGCAGCAGGGATTTTGGCCCACTCCTTCATACAGACCTTCTCCAGATCCTTCAGGTTTCGGGGCTGTCGCTGGGCAATATGGACTTTCAGCTCCCTCCAAAGACTTTCTTTTGGCTTCAGGTCTGGAGACTGGCTAGGCCACCCAGGGACCTTGAGATGCTTCTTACGGAGCCACTCCTTAGTTGCCCTGGCTGTGTGTTTCGGGTCATTGTCATGCTGGAAGACCCAGCCACCACCCATCTTCAATGCTTTTACTGAGGGAAGAAGGTTGTTGGCCAAGATGGCCCCATCCATCCTCCCCTCAATACGGTGCAGTCGTCCTGTCCCCTTTGCAGAAAAGCATCCCCAAAGAATGATGTTTCCACATCCATACTTCACGGTTGGGATGGTGTTCTTGGGGTTGTACTCATCCTTCTTCTTCCTCCAAACACGGCAATTGGAGTTTAGACCAAAAAGCTCTATTTTTGTCTCATCAGACCACATGACATTCTCCCATTCCTCCTCTGGATCATCCAGATGGTCAATGGCAAACTTCAGACAGGCATTGACATGCGCTGGCTTGAGCAGGGGACCTTGCGTGCGCTGCAGGATTTTAATCCATGATGGCGTAGTGTGTTACTAATGGTTTTCTTTGAGGCTGTGGTCCCAGCTCTCTTCAGGTCATTGACCAGGTCCTGCCGTGTAGTTCTGGGCTGATCCCTCACCTTCCTCATGATCATTGATGAGGCTTGCATGGAGCCCCAGACCGAGGGTGATTGACCGTCATCTTGAACTTCTTCCATTTTCTAATAATTGCGCCAACAGTTGTTGCCTTCTCACCAAGCTGCTTGCCTATTGTCCTGTAGCCCATCCCAGCCTTGTGCAGGTCTACAATTTTATCCCTGATGTCCTTACACAGCTCTCTGGTCTTGGCCATTGTGGAGAGGTTGGAGTCTGTTTGATTGAGTGTGTGGACAGGTGTCTTTTATACAGGTAACGAGTTCAAACAGGTGCAGTTAATACAGGTAATGAGTGGAGAACAGGAGGGATTCTTAAAGAAAAACTAACAGGTCTGTGAGAGCCGGAATTCTTACTGGTTGGTAGGTGATCAAATACTTATGTCATGCAATAAAATGCTAATTAATTACTTAAAAATCATACAATGTGATTTTCTGGATTTTTGTTTTACATTCCGTCTCTCACAGTTGAAGTGTACCTATGAAAAAAATTACAGACCTCTACATGCTTTGTAAGTAGGAAAACCTGCAAAATCGTCAGTGTATCAAATACTTGTCCTCCCCACTGTAGATGGAACCTCATTCATTATAGAAACACCAACACTATTCCTCTTCCATTTCTTCACTGATACTTCTCTCCTCCTATTTCCTGTTTCCATCCTGTTGAACCAACCCTTTAACCCCTCAAACTGAACCTGGGACTTAGACTATATACTATTAGACTATAGTAATGCATTAACAGCTAAAAGTGAAGCACCAGAAACACAATCTTTCAAGTTTAGCAGAAATCGCAATGATGCAATGACAAGGCCATTCAAAGACATGGGGAGAGAAAGAGAGAGAGAAGGAGAGGGCAACAGAGAGAGTGGAATAGAGATGGAGAGAGAGAAGGAGAGGGCAACAGAGAGAGTGGAATGGAGATGGAGAGAGAGATCAAGGAAGGAAGGGAGAGAGCGAGAGAGAGAGAGAGAGAGAGAGAGAGGTGGGAGAGATGGAGAGAGACATTCAGCAAGCGACACAGAGAAAGGGGGGACAGAGAGAGAGAGAGGTAACTAAAGAGTAAGCGAGAGACTAAGCTCACTTCAGATAGGCCGGAAATGAGTTCTCCTCTTCATAGCTCATGACCTATTCTCTCAGAGACATACCCCTCCTGCCTTGTGTGTCCCTTGAATTCTCACAGAACGTTGACACAGCATACGATTAAAATATATATGCAGCGAGGTTAAAGCCACAGAAAGATCAAATGCTTTCTGAGGGTAGGCGAGAGAAAGAGAGAGACTGGGAAGGTGAATCGTCGCCTTGGGGCAAAAAGAGAACATTTATATTACAATTGAATGGAGAGAGATGAGCAGGACTATTCATAAAACTAGAGGTTTATTCCCTGAGATTCCACCTAAAAGAATGATTTGGAATTCCTGCATAAAACAGCAGAGATCCCATCTGGACACAGACGGCAATTCCACATCTATTCCACGTTGGTAAAAACAATACTGATTCAACCAATGTGTTCCCAGTGGGATAGTTATGTGTACGGAATAAGGAGAGCGATACATTGAAGGAATTAGACTAATTGAACCCAGAGAGGGGACTAAAACATGTACTTTTCATTTCCATCAAATCTTTAATATCACAGGTCTGACTGAGCTGCAATCTGTTATCCAGGGGAGAGCTGTTCTTCACGGTGTAGGGCTTTGCAAAAGTATTCACCCCTCTTGGCATTTTTCCTGAAATGTAAGTCCATTTTTATCTCAATTTCATGTAAAGGACATACACAAAATAGTCCAAATGAGTGAAGTGAAAATGAAAAAAATTACTTGTTTAAAAAAAAAAGCTGAAAAGTGGTGTGTGCATACGTATACACCTCCTTTGGTATGAAACCCTTTTGCATCTTCAAAGTGGTAGGCATGTTGTGTAAAACAAATGATACAACCCCCCCCCCCCCCCACAAATATATTTTAATTCCAGGGTGTAAGGCAACAAAATAGGAAAAATGCCAAGGGGGGTGAATACATTCACATGCCACTGTATTTCTATCTAATGTTAGTATGTGTAAATGAGCCTGTTGAGGTCATTTACACACATTATCTACACTGGAACACTTGAACCCTAAGGGTTAGATGTCAAGGGTTATACGTTACTGACACCTCCTCCCACCCTCTACCCCCCCCCCCCTCCTCCACTGCTTACCATCTGTGGCTCAAACACATGGTCCTATCAAGTGGAGTTGGTTTTTGAACAGCGTTTGCTTTCCCCCCACAAACACATTTAAAGTCCTCTCCTTTCTGAATGCCAGTCCAGTTGTGCCAGTCTAGTGGTGCCTGTCCAGTGGTGCCTGTCCAGTGGTGCCTGTCCAGTGGTGCCTGTCTAGTGATGCCTGTCTAGTGGTGCCTGTCTAGTGGTGCCTGTCTAGTGGTGCCTGTCCAGTGGTGCCTGTCCAGTGGTGCCTGTCCAGTGGTGCCTGTCCAGTGGTGCCTGTCTAGTGATGCCTGTCTAGTGGTGCCTGTCCAGTGGTGCCTGTCCAGTGGTGCCTGTCCAGTGGTGCCTGTCCAGTGGTGCCTGTCCAGTGGTGCCTGTCTAGTGGTGCCTGTCCAGTGGTGCCTGTCCAGTGGTGCCTGTCCAGTGGTGCCTGTCTAGTGATGCCTGTCTAGTGGTGCCTGTCCAGTGGTGCCTGTCCAGTGGTGCCTGTCTAGTGATGCCTGTCTAGTGGTGCCTGTCCAGTGGTGCCTGTCTAGTGGTGCCTGTCCAGTGGTGCCTGTCCAGTGGTGCCTGTCCAGTGGTGCCTGTCCAGTGGTGCCTGTCCAGTGGTGCCTGTCTAGTGGTGCCTGTCCAGTGGTACCTGTCTAGTGGTGCCTGTCCAGTGGTGCCTGTCCAGTGGTGCCTGTCCAGTGGTGCCTGTCCAGTGGTGCCTGTCCAGTGGTGCCAGTCTAGTGGTGCCTGTCCAGTGGTGCCTGTCCAGTGGTGCCTGTCCAGTGGTGCCTGTCCAGTGGTACCTGTCTAGTGGTGCCTGTCCAGTGGTGCCTGTCCAGTGGTGCCTGTCCAGTGGTGCCTGTCCAGTGGTGCCTGTCCAGTGGTGCCTGTCCAGTGGTGCCTGTCCAGTGGTACCTGTCTAGTGGTGCCTGTCCAGTGGTGCCTGTCCAGTGGTGCCTGTCTAGTGGTGCCTGTCCAGTGGTGCCTGTCCAGTGGTGCCAGTCTAGTGGTGCCTGTCCAGTGGTACCTGTCTATGAATCCTCTAGTTCAAAACTAGGGCCCTTTGTTTTAGCCTCTGGTCTAGAAGTGCTTCATTTGATGAATATTTCTCATTCACCCACAGAAAGATTAACCGTCAAAACATTGATTTAAAAAGGTTTCCCTCTTCCTGCTAGGGGGTTGTGGGTAAAAACAAGGTACCACTTTAGTGACAAAACTTCTGAAAACTATTTTATTTGTCCTCTTCTTTCACTCTTTGACAAAGTGAGTCTGACACAAATCTAATCATGGATTCCGAAATGACTTGCATCGTCAGCTCGTGTTCAAGAAACAAACAAGAAGCACAACCAGATCAAGCTCGGAACGAATATGTTACCTCGTTGATGCATAGACTATGAATATGCAAACAATCAAAGAAAGTGTGAACGCAAGCACTTTCTTTCAAACTCAAAAGTGTGTGTGTGGGTGGAATGGAGAGAGAGAGAACAAAGAATAGAAAGAGAGAATAGAGAGAGCGAGAGAATAACCCCAGTTGGAAACAATGAATTTGCAATTTAACTGATGTGTTCAGTGGTGTCATAAGAGACAGAATATTGAGAGAGATAAAAAGAAAGTTAAAAAGAAAGATAGAAATTGTACTTACATTACAGGGTAGAATACAGTAAAACACTGCGACTTACATTACAGGGTAGAATACAGTAACACACAGACTTACATTATAGGGTAGAATACAGTAACACAGAGACTTACATTACAGGGTAGAATACAGTAACACACTGAGACTTACATTACAGGGTAGAATACAGTAAAACACTGCGACTTACATTACAGGGTAGAATACAGTAACACACTGAGAATTACATTACAGGGTAGAATACAGTAACACACAGACTTACATTATAGGGAAGAATACAGTAACACACTGAGACTTACATTACAGGGTAGAATACAGTAACACACTGAGACTTACATTACAGGGTAGAATACAGTAACACACAGAGACTTACATGACAGTGTTGAATACAGTAACACACTGAGACTTACATTACAGGGTAGAATACAGTAACACACAGAGACTTACATGACAGTGTAGAATACAGTAACACACAGAGACTTACATGACAGTGTAGAATACAGTAACACACTGAGACTTACATTACAGGGTAGAATACAGTAACACACAGACTTACATTATAGGATAGATTACAGTAACACACTGAGACTAACATTACAGGGTAGAATACAGTAACACATTGAGACTTACATTATAAGATAGTCTCAGTGTGTTACTATAATCTAACATTACAGGGTAAATTACAGTAACACACTGAGACGTACATTATAGGATAGATTACAGTAACACACTGAGACATATTACAGGGTAGAATACAATAACACACATACTTATATTACAGGGCAGAATACAGTAACACACTGAGACTTACATTACATGATAGAATACAGTAACACACAGACTTATATTACAGGGCAGAATACAGTTACACACTATGACTAACATTACAGGGCAGAATACAATAACACACTGAGACTAACATTACAGGGTAGAATACAGTAACACACTGATACTTATATTACAGGGCAGAATACAGTAACACACTGAGACTAACATTACAGGGTATAATAAAGTAATACACTGAGACTTATATTACAGGGCAGAATACAGTTACACACTATGACTAACATTACAGGGCAGAATACAATAACACA
Organism: Oncorhynchus mykiss; assembly: GCF_013265735.2. Lineage (NCBI taxonomy): Eukaryota > Metazoa > Chordata > Actinopteri > Salmoniformes > Salmonidae > Oncorhynchus > Oncorhynchus mykiss. The sequence goes on from NC_048587.1 coordinate 60,617,770, forward strand.
CTGAGAGTAACATTACAGGGCAGAATACAATAACACACTGAGAGTAACATTACAGGGTAGAATAGAGTAACACACATACTTATATTACAGGGCAGAATACAGTAACACACTGAGACTAACATTACAGGGTATAATAAAGTAATACACTGAGACTTATATTACAGGGCAGAATACAGTAACACACTGAGACTAACATTACAGGGTAGAATACAGTAACACACTGAGACTTATATTACAGGGCAGATTACAATAACACACTGAGACTAACATTACAGGGTAGAATACAGTAACACACTGAGACTTATATTACAGGGCAGAATACAGTAACACACCGAGACTAACATTACAGGGTAGAATAGAGTAACACACATACTTATATTACAGGGCAGAATACAGTAACACACTGAGACTTACACTACAGGATAGAATACAGTAACACACTGAGACTTATAGTACAGGGCAGAATACAGTAACACACTAAGACTAACATTACAGGGTAGAATACAGTAACACACATACTTATATTACAGGGCAGAATACAGTAACACACTGAGACTAACATTACAGTGTAGATTACAATAACACACTGAGACTAACATTACAGGGTAGAATACAGTAACACACTAAGACTAACATTACAGGGTAGAATACAGTAACACACATACTTATATTACAGGGCAGAATACAGTAACACACATACTTATATTACAGGGCAGAATACAGTAACACAGTGAGACTTACACTACAGGCTAGAGTACAGTAACACACAGATATAGAAATGGAACACCTCCAAACCCACTCATGAATAGACAACAACACAACCATCCAGCAGCACCATCCATAACTCACTGACATAGCACCAACATACAAAATAGTGTGTGCACCATAGACAGACAGACAGACTGACAGACAGACAGACAGACAGACAGACAGACAGACAGACAGACAGACAGCATCACAGACAGACAGACAGATAGCACCACAGACAGACAGACAGACAGACAGACAGACAGACAGACAGACAGACAGACAGCATCACAGACAGACAGACACCACCACAGACAGTTAGCACCACAGACAGACAGACAGACAGACAGACAGACAGACAGACAGACAGACAGACAGACAGACAGACAGACAGACGGACAGACAGACGGACAGACGGACAGACAGACAGACAGCAGTGGTACTTGATTTCATTTTGAACTCCAGAACCTGTCATTGAGCTTGGCATACAGACACAATGTACAATCACACAATCACTCCACTAAGAGAGGAGAGATCCCTCCATCTCTGTGGAACAGTATTAATCACACAATCAGTCCACTAAGAGAGGAGAGATCCTACTCTGTGTAAGAGTATCAGTTTGGCCTGGGAGCTGCCAGATGGACAGAACATTAACCAGGCCCAGAAAGTCGAGCCCCTCTGCCTTTCCTGAGTAAAGAGAGAGATGTTTGGAGGTTTTGGTGGTAGGGGGAAGGAAAGGGAGGAGGGGAGGAGGGGAGGAAAGGGGAGGAGGGGAGTAAGGGGAGGGGAGGAGGAAGGAAAGGGGAGAAAGGGGAGGTCCTCTACACCTCATGCTGTCCCCCCTACCTCCTTCTCAAGTCCCCCTCCACCGGACCTCCCAGCTGACAGGCAACATCACCTGTCAATGTACTCAGATAATTGGAGATGAATGCGGTGTCTCGCCCTCTCTCTCCCCTCTCACACACACTCCCTTCCCTCTCCCTTCTCTCTTCCCCCTCTTTCTCACCCCCTCTCTATCTCTCGCTCTCTCTCTCTTGCGCTCTTTTCTTCTCCCGCTTTATCTCTCTCAGCATCGATCTCTGTCTCCCCCTTCCCCCCTCCCATTTATCTGTCTGTCTGTCTGTCTGTCTGTCTGTCTGTCTGTCTGTCTGTCTGTCTGTCTGTCTGTCTGTCTGTCTGTCTGTCTGTCTGTCTGTCTGTCTCTTTCCTCCCCCTCCCCTCCCTCTCTCACTCTCCCCTTCTCTCTCTCTGTTTCTCTGCCTTCCTTCACTCTGATCTCCTTCCAACAGGTTCAGGCACAGCAGGCCAGCCCAGGCCATAGAGGAGGAAGAGGATATACAGGGACTGGCTGGAGAAACATGTTGCCTCAGTGATTCCTCTCACTGACCAGAGAGGACAGGACAGTGTGTGTGAGTGTGTGTGTTTACAGTTGTGTAATGTACTGTAAAACACAAAGAATATTCTGCGTCTTGTCTTCCCCAGGAGGACGACAGGTCAGGTCGTTCTTTAGCAAAGCCAAAACCATACGGATGGAACAATGGATATTGTGAAAAGCACTGGTCTTCCTAAACCAGCTGGGGAAACCGTCCCACTGCTGTCACTAAACGTCCATCCATCTCATAGACATCTCGTTGTTACACACTTTCATTTGATAAGATCCTATATAATGTGAATACTGCTCATCATTCCAGTTCTACTGATGATTCCACATGAGTCTCTGCAGTAAAAACCAAACAGGTTACATTGTAGTCATTTAGCAGACACTCTTAACCAGAGAGACTTACAGTAGTGAGTACATACATGTTCATACTGGTCCCCCGTGGGAATCAAACCCACAACTCTGGTGTTGCAAGCACCACGCTCTACCAACTGAGCCCCATGCTGTTGACCTTAAATCAATATGACTTAGTCCTTCATCTCTAGACAATCTATTAAAATGGACTATTAAAAAAAACCTGCACCTTAAACATCACCGGGAGGCCATACATACATAGCAGGGTCGTCCCAAACGGTACTCTATTCCCTATATAGTGCACTACCTTTGACCAGGTCTGTAGGTAATACGGTGCCGTTTGGTGGCTATCTTTACCCTTGAGTAATTGTCCTCCCTCAAATCAGAATGTATATCAATATTCTGAACAAATTATTTCACACGTCTTGCAGTAGCGTAGCCCATCTCGGTTTGCCCTTGTTAACCAAAGCAAATGGAATTATCTGTGTAGGCTGGATCAGGGTTCACCCCATGTCTCTTTCTCTCTCCCTCCCTCTCTCTCTTTTTCTCTCTCTCCCTCCCTCCCTCTCTTTCAGCTATCTCTCTCTGGTATCTCTCTCTTTCTTTCTGGTCTCTCTCTCTCTTTCTTTCTGGTCTCGCTCTATCTCTCTCTGGTCTCTCTTTCTCTCTTTCTGGTCTCCCCCTCTCTGGTCTCTCTCTTTCTGGTTTCTCTCTCTCTCTCTCTCTCTCTCTCTCTCTCTCTCTTGCATATCTTTCTCTCTCTCCCTGATCTCTCTCTCTCCCTCTCTTTCTGGTCTCCCTCTTTCTGGTCTCCCTCTTTCTGGTATCTCTCTCTGGTATCTCTTTCTCTCTTTTTCTGGCCTTTCTCTCTTTCTAGTCTCCCTATCTCTGGTCTCTCTCTCTGGTATATATCTCTCTCTCTCTCTTTCTGGTCTCTCTCTTTCTGTCTCTCTCTGTTCTCTCTCTCTGGTATCTCTTTCTGGTCTCTCTGGTATCTCTTTCTGTCTCTCTGGTCTCTCTCTCTCTGGTCTCTCTTTTTCTGGTCTCTCTCTCTGGTATCCTTTCTGTCTCTCTCTGGTCTCTCTCTCTGTCTGGTCTCTCTTTTTCTGGTCTCTCTCTCTCTGGTATCCTTTCTGTCTCTCTCTGGTCTCTCTCTCTTTCTGATCTCTCTCTCTTGATGACACGAGATGTCATCCTGCAGTGAGCCAGCGTGGAACCTCAGTTTATTCCACATATCAGCTGAACAGGAGGCGGCAAACCTACACCCTGAGAAAATATTTGTTTGCTGCAACAGAAATCCGATATCATCCTGGCTTGTTTTCAAATCCGAGGCCAGTCCGGGCGGTCTATGCCATGTGGGGGACTGATTTATGTGAGTGAGTTTGTCCATTTAATAGGTGGATAAACTCTCTAAACAACTCTGTGAATGTTGTTCTCCTTCAGAGTCTATAGAGATCCATTGGAACAAGCTGGACAAACAGAACCGAATCAGGTGGTTCGCTTGAGGTATTATCTCTCATGATAGACTATAAACACCAGCACGTCCATGACCTCCCCTCTGGTTCTCAGATAATACAAACCACCAACATATATTTATCTTTGACTTACAATAGCTCAAGTAAAGCACAATGCATCCATTAGTATAACCACTAGTACACTTAATATAGTAAAAGTCCATTAGTACATTCATGTAAACCTACTCTCGTGTCTCTATAGTATATCTCCTAAAGCCAGAGCCTGGTTCAATAAAGTGTTCAGTCACACAGCCTCTACTCTGACTGGCAATTCCAATTATCTCAAGTAAAGAACACTATGCGGCCATTAGCTTGATCATTAGTACACAACCTACAGATGTTAGATCTTAACTTGATCACCCTGTTGCAGGAGAACTAGAACGTGTAGTGCATTTGATATTTTAAAAGGATTCTGAAGTTTGAAATTTCCACTTTGAAATTTCAGACTTGATTCTTTATCACACAAATGTATCAACCCCTAAAAAAACACCCATTCATTATAATCCACAATATAATGATTCAGATGTTCCTGTTGCTGCAGGATTCTTCTCCTGCTGTAGCAAACTGCCTCAAATTAAGATCCTACACCTGTGCTGTACTGTATGCTGTTAAGCCAGAGCTTAATGGAAACCGCTCCAACAGAGCACAGCCACATGGCCTGAGGGATCAGGACTTCAGTCAATTCCAAAACAAAGCAACATGATCACACACTGACTGACAGACTCGTACAGTAACTAGTGCCCAAATAGACCTGGCCAGACTACCCTCTAGTCACACCCAAGATGTCCCTGACCCAGCAGGCCCAGCTCAACTCACTCTGTGAGTTGATGTCTCCCTCCTCTAGCTATCAGTGAGCAGTTAGTTTCAATGAAAGGAGAGGGAACAGAGGAAACACACAGACTTGACGCTCAGCGACTAGAGAGATAACGCCCATTTCATGGATACTAGCAAGCTTTGGCGAACAACAAAACTGCTGTCATGCATACTGTTTGAAGGATACAACCGTGAGGGGAGATCTGAATGACTTGATCGGTGATTATCTCAACAAGTGTGAGGCCAGAGTAATGAAACTACCCTCCAGTCACACCCAAGTGTCCCGCTGGAACAGCCTGGCACTACTCACTCTGTTGGCTTGATGAGTGGGCTGCTCCCCAGCCGGAATGATGGCCGCTCCTCTGTCACTGCCCCCTTTCTCAGGAGAAACTTTTCTGTCAGATCAAAACCTGAAAGAAAAGAGACAACAGGATGAGAAGGGCTGGTTTAAACTCAGGAAGTTCACGGCTTCACTGACATAGATTCAGCCTCGTCCTGACCTGGAATAAAAACACTTTCTATGGAGATGATCTGTGCTCTGCAAACTGGCACTAGGTGTTACAAGGTGTTGTTTTAAACTCCAGTGCGGTGATCCAACAATATGGATTGAGTCTGGACTTTCTAGATTTACATCAAACTCCTGTCCAGTTTGATTCATTCCTATGGTACAATATAGTTAATGTATGCATCATTACTTCAAAGACAATAGATTTGACCATCAGTGCTCCCTCAAACAAATTGGCTGCACGTCTGTTAGCGCAGGCTCAATTACAGAGTACTTCTGTTCTGTGTTACATAACCTGTGAACATATTCATGTTTTTCACGACACGTCTGAGACATGGACGTTATTACCCCCCTGGATCAGAGCCAAACAGATTGAGTGTGTCCTAAATGGCACCATATTCTCAATATAGTGCACTACTTTTGACCAGAGCCCTATGAGCCCTATGAGCCCTGTTCAAAATTAGTGCACTATATTGGGAATAGGGTGCCATTTGGTATGTAACCATTGAGAGAGAGATGGATGTATTTCAATTGAGGAACTTGTACACCATAACACTGTAATTCTTACCGGTGAATTCTGGCTGTGGACCATTTAAACTGTAGGAAAACAGGTCCTTGTCTACTTTCAATGGGGGACATCTAGAGTTGTCTAGAAAACAGGGATAACATCATCAGCCATACAAGGTTCATATTCATGGAAGTAAAAATGAAGATGCAGACAGCAAACAAGTGCAGAATACCTTCTAAACACTTCAGTCATCAAAGACGATAACTTTGAGATCTGATGTCCGACAGCGAGATTGAGGATTTGGCACATAACCATTGGTTGATGTGCACAGCAGGACTGCAATATAGTAGTTAGCCTGTGACGTGACCAGTGTCTTTCCATGTGGAGGGGCACTTCAGTCACTCACCACATCAGTGGTTGTTAGTCATCACTATCCACCCATTCATTAAGATTTACTCCACGTCCCCAATGGTACCCTATTCCTTATATAGTGCACTACTTTTGACCAGTGGCCTATGGGGAACAGGGTGCCATTTGGGCCGCAGCCTCACACAGCCCAGACAGGGATGTAGAAGTGTTGTTAATTAGAGGTGGTGAAAGAGACCTAACTATAACTGGGCTCAACTTTGACCCTTTTTCTATTGAGCCATGTTTCCTCTTGGAGACTGGGGCACGGCTACGGGGTCGTGGAGCAACGTCGTGCAATGGAAAACACGAACGGGTGTTTCTTATTAGACAAGTTCAAATAATACCACTTCCCAGTTTGTCTTTTTGGGATGGTTTTCTTCAATTTCGTGCCAACTGAACATGACCCAGACCGTATACTGTAGCTAAAACTGCAAACAAATGACTTGCCATGTTCCTGTCTGCAAAATCTGAACATGATCATCTACTGTGACAACACCAATGTTAGCCCAACGTTATTGGAAGGGCATGCTAGTACCACTCAAAAGTCAACTCAAACGGGTAGCAATAACCTGTAATGTAGTTATATTTTAGCTATATGTATTTCAAGGGATGTAAACAATAGCATACTGCCTGTTTCAGACAATATCTTGAGCACAGCCACATAGCCTAGCCTAGTGCGTGCTATGAAATATAAATTCCAAAACTGTGTGTACCACATAGCTCCCAAAATGTCTTCCCACTGTAAACTAAGCCTAAGGAGAGTGTCTGTGAGATCAAAGTCATCTTGGTGTTGGTGACAGTGTCCTTACATGCCACAGGAGGTTGGTGGCTCATTGGTAGCCTAGCGGTTAGAGCGTTGGGCCAGTAACTGAAAGTCACTAGTTCACATACCCATGCCGACAAGGGGAAAAATATGCCGATGTGCCCTTGAGCAAGGCACTGATCCCTAATTTGCTCCAAGGGCGTCGTATTACTATGACAGACCCTGTAAAACAACACATTTCACCGGACCTATCTGGTGTATGTGACAATAAAACATGTTTATTTGTTATGGAATGGTATCTAACTCATCAATCACAGGGTTTCCATGTGTTTGATGCCATTCCATTCACTCCATTCCAGCCATTATTATGGTCTGTCCTCCCCCCAGCAGCCTCCTGTGTTAGACACATACCTATTCTTTCGTTCAATGCCATTCCAACAGTGCAGGGAATGATATGTACGATCCAGAGGAAAGCTGTCCATTTTAGCAAGCAACTCATGTCTTCTCTGATGCGAGAAAATACTTCTTCAAAACCTAAAATAAAACACAAGTTAGTTATTCAAATAGTACGCCTACATCTTACAGTAACATATGAATGAATTCCATACATTTGTTTTGAAATGAATTAAATTAATCAAATATGTGAAGTATTAGTAATCTATTACACAGAAAACTGTCAAATGTGATGCGCCTTTTCTACCCCATAACGAAAAGTGTGTACTGCAAATGTAATGTGTGTCGTATCACAGTTGAAAATAACCAATGCTCCGCTGCAGACCTCAACTGAAGGCGTGAGAGCAAGGTGCGACAGGTCCACTGCAAGAGTTGCTGCGTTATTATGGCGCAATCATACCACCAGGAAAATAGGCTAAACAGAAGAGTCATACTTTGTAGGCTATACCAAACTGAAACAAATAGAATGGGGTCGGCTATGTAGAACTAGTCTAAATTATGAATTTGAACCTGAACATAACTGTCCCGGGTCAGTATGACACAGATCACGTTCATAGTGAGATGAGATCACGCGCATGATGCCAACTGACAAAATACAACTTCGATGGAGAGATGCCAAATTCCTCAAACGTGCCAATCTCACAATTCAAACCAGTCATAATGTCTGTCGGACATTGAAAAGCGCCACAGCTATAACTCAGATTGTTTGGAACTAGCGGACGAGACATTCCATGATAGTCTATTCCATTTATGCGGTATTCATATTTTCACATTTTCAAGGCTCCTCAATCATTAAATATACTTACCCAATTACGCGTAATTATGCATTCCGTTCACTGCAGCCTAATACGGTTATTGCGAGCATATGGAAAAACTGCATGCTACACAAGTGTTACACACAGTATAGCCTATTTACACGAACGTAACGGAATGTTCATAAATCATTTCGAGTGACTGAAGAAGTCCCGTAAAGCCAGACAAGTTCCAGAACATGAACTAAAGCTGTGCGCAAAACCACTAAAGTGCCAAACTACGACAAGGCTAGACGCACTAACCAAGGACCCCTACTTATAAGTTCGTATCGATACATGGCATTACAGAGGATGATTTCAAGCAGCCATTATTATTCAACCTGTAAATTATGAATATCAAACCAAACCGGTCTACTTACAATTGGTGAGAAAGTTTACTCCAGCATAAAAACGCATTAATCCATGAACGTTTATGAACGCATGTTTGGAAAAATAGTCGGTTGCTATTCCAAAGTAGACTTGTAAAGACATAAAAGTGAGAATGGGATCTCTTACTAGATCCTCGTGTCCTTATTAGTCGCACCGACTGACTGACCCTCCCACTCTCTCATTAGGCTACTGGAATGCATGGAGGACCCCAAGTCCGCCACCGGTGGAGGCATTGCAATGGAAACGCTCCACAATTTGGATGAGAAAATAATATTTATGAATGAGAAAATAATTTATTTAGTTACGAGATTATTGTTGTTTGACTGAGAACATCACATACAGTAAGTAGCACATAATTACTGTGAAAATAAACTGGTGCTCAAATTATGTAATGAGTAATTCAATTATTTTCATTATTTTTTCTGTTTTCTTCCATCCACACCGTGTTAAATTAGAATTGGGAAAAAAACATTTCCTCTGCCAACAATAATGTTCATAATGTATGGATTGAATGTTGATTTATTGATCGAGAACATGAACTGGTGATGAAATACAGTACTCTGCTAGCTATAACCTCCAACTCAATGTTGCCTGATAGTCAATATTATGGGTTTTCTTGGTGAGTTTGATCACCACCTTGAATTGTACCTAGGCTTTGCTAGATAGTTCCATAGGAGTTGGGGTCTATTTTAGTCTCAGACTCAAATGCCACAACATAATGTTTTGCAATCTCCTTGAGGATGGTGCTGAAGGGCTCATGTAGAGTTTTACACCAAGTTAGAATGAACCCTATGGTGCTGAAGGGCTCATGTAGAGTTTTACACCAAGTTAGAATTAACTCTATGGTGCTTGAAATGTTTATCCAAAATCTTTTCACAAGGAACATAAGGAATAGTTATTTAAGATATATCTTTAATATATACTGAACAAAAATATAAACGCAACATACAACAATACCAACGATTTTACTGAGTCACAGTTCATATAAGGAAATCATTCAATTTAAAAAATTTATTAGAGCCTAATCTATGGATTTCACATAACTGGGCAGAGGCGCAGTCATGGGTGGGCCTGGGAGGGCACAGGCCCACCCACTGGGGAGCCAGGTTCACCCACTGGGGAGCCAGGTTCACCCACTGAGGAGCCAGGTTCACCCACTGAGGAGCCAGGTTCACCCACTGGGGAGCCAGGCTCAGCCAATCAGAACAAGTTTTTCCCCACAAAAAGCCTTTATTACTGACAGAAATACTCCTCAGTTTCATTCTCTAAAACGACGTTGGAGGTGGCCCATGGTAGAGAAATTAACAATCACTTATCTGGCAACAACTCTGGTGGACATTCCTGAAGTCAGCACGCCAATTGCACACTCCCTCAAAACTTGAGATGTCTGTGGCATTGTGTTGTGTGACAAAATTTTATATTTTAGAGTAGCCGTTTGTCTCCAGCACAAGGTGCACCTGTGTAATGATTATGCTGTTTAATCTGCTTCTTGATATGCCACACATGTCAGTTGGATAGATTATCTTGGAAAAAGAGAAATGCTCACTAGCCAGAATGTAAACAAATGTGTGCACAAAATTTGAGAGAAATACGCTTTTTTTTGCGTATGGAACATTTCTGGGATCTTTTATTTCAGCTCATGATACATGGGAACAACACTTCACATGTTGTGTTTATATTTTTGTTCAGTGTAGTTTGAAAATAATAAGTAGGCCTATCTTTATTCTGAGATATTGTCAGCCTAATAGAACCAAAGCCCAAGGTGAAGTGGAGTTGAAGTGGAGGGCCAGCAGCATCACAGCCTAATAGAACCAAAGCCCAAGGTGAAGTGGAGTTGAAGTGGAGGGCCAGCAGCATCACAGTGATAATGGACATCTAGCCTTGTTTGTAACTTCATGGTTTATTCACAACTGATCTAAGAATGAAGAAAAGCCTGTGATACCTTTTCATCTGCAGGCACACCATTGACCCCATACAACTTCAACACACTCTGTAAAAGACATAACGAGTGAGTACAGAGATTATGCTAATTGCGTGATAAATATATGATGGAAAGACTACATGGAATACCTGAAAACTGCATTGTTAAATCTAAACTGGTATTTTATTCCTTCTCTCCAGTCTCCACCGTAGCTAAAGAAGATATTAAATATTCAAAGAGATATTCATATACACTATATATACAAAAGTATGTGGACACCCCTTCAAATTAGTGGATTTGGCTATTTCAGCCACACCCGTTGCTGACAGATGTATTAAATGGAGAACATAGCCATGCAATCTCCATAGACAAACATTGGCAGCAGAATGGCCTTACTGAAGAGCTCAGTGACTTTGAACGTGGAACTGTCATAGGATGCCACTTTTCCAAAAAGTCAGTTCTTAAAATTTGCCCCAGTCAACTCTAAGTGCTGTTATTGTGAAGTGGAAACGTCTAGGAGCAATAACGGCTCAGCCGCGAAGTGGTAGGCCACACAAGCTCACGGAACAGGACCGCCAAGTGCTGAAATTCGTAATGCATAAAAATCGTCCATTCTCGGTTGCAACACTCATGAAATGGGTTTCCATGGCTCTTCACCATCTGGCAAATCTGGGTTTGGCAGATGCCAGGAGAACGCTACCTGCCCAATGCATAGTGCCAACTGTGAGGTTTGGTGGAGGAGGAATAATGGTCTGGGGCTGTTTTTCATGGTTCGGGCTAGGCCCCTTAGTTCCAGTGAAGTGAAATCTTAACGGTACAGCATACAATGACATTCTAGACAATTCTGTGTTTCTAACTTTGTGGCAACAGTTTGGTAAAGTCCCTTTCCTGTTTCAACATGACAATGCCCCTGTGCAGAAAGCGAGGTCCATACAGAAATGGTTTATTGAGATCGGTGTGGAAGAACTTGACTGGCCTGCACAGAGCCCTGACCTCAACCCTATCGAACACATTTGAGATGAATTGGAATGCCGACTGCGAGCCAGGCCTAATCACCCAACATCAGTGCCTGACCTCACTAATGCTCTTGTGGCTGAATGGAAGCAAGTCCCCGCAGCAATGTTCCAACATCTAGTGGAAAGTCTTCCCAGAGAGTGGAGGCTGTAATAGCAGTAAAGGGGGGGGGGGGGGGGGGGGGGGGAGGCCAACTCCATATTAATGCCCGTGATGTTGGAATGAGATGTTCGACAAGCAGGTGTCCACATACTTTTGGTCATGTTGTAGGTACGTTTAAACAGTAATACATGGTCAGAGTAAAAATAGTTTCACGAACTTCGGCAACAGATAAAGAACTCCACCTCCACACAAATAAGTCATGCCATTGAAGTAAACACTAGTTACCTCCCTTACCTTCCTTGGTACCTCCCTTCATACCAGCAGCCATTTATGAGGTATTTTATGGTGTTCTACTCTGTACTATTCGGTTCTATTACATTCTATTGTGTTCTATTCTGCACCTGTACATAGCCAATCTGTAAACAGACCATTCAACTACCTCATCCCCATACTGTATTTATTTATCTTGCTCCTTTGCACCCCAGTATCTCTACTTTCACATTAATCTTCTGCACATCTACCATTCCAGTGTTTAATTGCTATATTGTAATTACTTCACCACCATGGCCTATTTATTTCCTTAACTCCCTTATCCTACGTCATTTCTACTCACTGCATATATACTTTTAGTTTTCCTTTTTTTCTACTGTAATATTGACTGTATGTTTGTTTATTCCATGTGTAACTCTGTGTTGTTGTATGTGTCGAACTGCTATGCTTTGTCTTGGCCAGGTTGCAGTTGCAAATGAGAACTTGTTCTCAACTAGCCTACCTGGTTAAATAAAGGTGAAATAAATAAATAAATACAAATTATGTTCTACTCTGTTCTGTTCTATGCTATTCTGTTCAAGCTGATTTGTTAATTCCTTACTTTCAGTAAGAAGTTTCTGTGTGTGTGTGTGTGTGTTGGGTTATTGCTGCTTCATGTGGAATTAGACAAACACTAATCCATTTTATCTGTGGACTCTGATGCCTGACATGTCTTTAAAACAATCAGTAGGTGTGGATCTGGGACAGGACATCATCCAATCAGTAGGCAGGGATCTGGGACATCATCCAATCAGTAGGCATGGATCTGGAACATCATCCAATCAGTAGGCATGGATCTGGGACAGGACATCATCCAATCAGTCGGCATGGATCTGGGACATCATCCAATCAGTAGGCATGGATATGGGACATCATCCAATCAGTCGGCATGGATCTGGGACATCATCCAATCAGTCGGCATGGATCTGGGACATCATCCAATCAGTAGGCATGGATCTGGGACATCATCCAATCAGTAGGCATGGATATGGGACATCATCCAATCAGTAGGCATGGACATGGGACATTATCCAATCAGTCGGCATGGATCTGGGACATCATCCAATCAGTAGGCATGGATCTGGGACATCATCCAATCAGTAGGCATGGATCTGGGACATCATCCAATCAGTAGGCATGGATATGGGACATCGTCCAATCAGTAGGCATGGATCTGGGACATCATCCAATCAGTAGGCATGGACATGGGACATGTGTATGATTAGCTTTATACTTCAAAGAGGCCTGAAAATAGGTGTTTTCTAAGCAAACACATTAGCATGGCTGCATTGTGTGGTGGTCCACCTGCCTTTATGCATTGCTGTACCGTACACTGTGCCTATATGAGCTCTCATTGTGCCTTTCACGTTATTATTGCCTTGAGGCTGATGTTCAACACCTGCCTCTTAACTGGACATGAAATGCATAGGAACATCTTTATCTATGGATGATGTATTATTAAATCTGCTTGTATACCCAGTAAAATGTTTAGTCACTCACATGGAAGCTCAACCCGTATTGCCCTGGGCCCTGCATGTGACAAAGCAAATGGTTTTAGTGATAAAATGATTTGGTAAAAAGCATACTTTGTCTCAGAAATGCAAACGCAGACATGAGTTCTGTTGAGGTCACCGCTGCCTGCCATGGTGCATAGAGAAACAGGTAATGGCCTGACCTCAAAAATCCTAAACAAGATCAACTCATTTTACTGTTGGGGGAGAGTGCCCATACAGACATGTATTGAATAAAAGCTCAATACATAGAAACAAAGACAAAGTAAAGAAGAAACCCGATGCCAGAAATGTTTTGTTAGCTGAGAGTCCACTGGCTGTGTCTGTTGTCTGTTTCGATGCAGCCAACTTCAAATGAAGAATAATCAATGCAGTAGAACATGACATTAAACTCAATGTGTGTGTGTGTGACAGGTTTCTGCAGGTTTCTGCATTACAGTGGTTAATCAATTCCTTATTCCTGAACCTAACCTCTCATTTGGAACAATGGTCCTTACTTGAGGAGAATCCTGATAGGTTGATGTTCGTCCTCCAGGAGTCACAAGGAACAACCAGGGTTGACATTGTCCTGTCAGGGCTGAGGGACGTCCTAAAATGTACACAGGAAGGGATATTTATAACTTTATGATTACCTCCATTTTAAAGGGATTGTTCATTCAAATCACAAATGACATGTTTGTTTCCTTACCTTATATCAGTCTAATGTTCTAGTCCAGGACAGAGGGCAATCCACTCTTTGGGTTTCATTAACTTTTCTGAAATGGACACCTGTTAAGAATAAAATCGTGACGTATCATGGAGAACAATTTAAATCTAATGAAAAACATGAGCTGGCACACACCCAGAAATTTTATGTAGAGGTGCTGACTAACAGTGAATAAACTAGAAAAATCTACAGTGCCTCGCGAAAGTATTCACCCTCCTTGGCATTTTTCATATTTTGTTGCCTTACAACCTGGAATTAAAATAGATTTTGGGGGGTTTGTACCATTTGATTTACACAACATGCCTACCACTTTGATGAATATTTTTTTATTGTGAAACAAACAAGAAATGAAACAAAAAAACAGAAAACTTGAGTGGGCATCTAGCCACTGGGATTTTGGGCCATTCTTCAAGGCAAACTGCTCCAGCTCCTTCAAGCTGGATGGGTTATTGCTGGTGTACAGCAATCTTTAAGTCATACCACAGATCCTCAATTGGATTGAGGTCTGGGCTTTGACTAGGCCATTCCAAGACATTTAATGTTTCCCCTTAAACCACTCAAGTGTTGCTTTAGCAGTATGCTTAGGGTCATTGTCCTGCTGGAAGGTGAACCTCCGTCCCAGTCTCAAATCTCTGGAAGACAAACGGGTTTCTCTCAAGAATTTCCCTGGATTTAGCGCCCTCCATCATTCCTTCAATTGTGAAATGTTTCCCAGGCCCTGCTGATTAAAAACATCCCCACAGCATGATGCTGCCACCACCATGCTTCACATTGGGGATTGTGTTCTCGGGATGACGAGAGGTGTTGGGTTTGTACCAGACATAGGTTTTCCTTGATGGCCAAAAAGCTTAGTTTTAGTCTCATCTGACCAGAGGACCTTCTTCCATATGTTTGGGGAGTCGACCACATGCCTTTTGGTGAACACCAAATGTGTTTGCAAATGTTTTTCTTTAAGCAATGGCGTTTTAATGGCCATTCTTCCATAAAGCCCAGCTCTGTGGAGTGTACGGCTTAAAGTGGTCCTATGGACAGATACTCCAATCTCCGCTGTGGAGCTTTGCAGCTCCTTCAGGGTCTTTGGTCTCTTTGTTGCCTCTCTGGTTAATGCCCTCCTTGCCTGGTCCATGAGTTTTGGTGGGTGGCCCTCTCTTGGCAGGTTTGTTGTGGTGCCATATTCTTTCAATTTTTTAATAATGGATTTAACGGTGCTCCGTGGGATGTTAAAAGTTTCTGATATTTTTTTTTAACCCAACCCTGATCTGTACTTCTCCACAACTTTGTCCCTGACCTGTTTGGCACGCTCCTTGGTCTTCATGGTGTCACTTGCTTGGTGGTGCCTCTTACTTAGTGGTGTTGCAGACTCAGAACAGGTGTATATATACTGAGATCATGTGACAGATCATGTGCCACTTAGATTGCACACAGGTGGACTTTATTTATCTAATTATGTGACTTCTGAAGGTAATTGGTTGCACCAGATCTTATTTAATTGGTTGCACCAGATCCTAGCATAGGGGGTGAATACATATGCACACACCACTTTTCCATTTGTAATATTTTAGAATTTTTTTAAACAAGCCATTTTTTTTCATTTCACTTCACCAATTTGGACTATTTTGTGTATGTCCATTGCATGAAATCCAAATAAAAATAAATTTAAATTACAGGTTGTAATGCAACAAAATAGGATAAACGCCAAGCGGGGTGAATACTTTTGCAAGGCACTGTAATGGGTAAATCACCAACGTTTCGGCGTCACTGTGCCTTCTTCAGGGTGACAATTTACATCTAACACGGAAAATGTCTGTGGGAAAATGTCTGTCTGTCACTTACAGCTTTGAATCAAATCAGTGCTCTAACGTTGTAACCTCATCTAGCATTTGACCCCTAGTGTAGCTAGCAACCGACACTCATTTAGTTTAATGTGTCAGAAGTCATTATCAGATCGTGTATCTCTCCATCATGATCATTTTCCCACGTAGCATTGGGGGTGGCTGATCTCTATAGAAACTGTTGGAACGATGTTCAAGATGGCTTTCAGTTAGGTAAGATGATACAAAGAGCAAAGCACTGCGTGACTGACATTAAAAACAAAATGTGTCTCTGTGCTGTTCATCTGTCTTCCCAAGAACTAATGGTACGTAAGCCTTGTCTGAGCCGGAATGGACCGCAGGGCAGGAGCCTGTCTCCTGTTTCTGTAGCATTAGGCAGCTTGGACAAGACACTAATAATAACACAGGTGAAAAACCCTGTCAATAAACCGATTCGACTGCTAAAAGATTGGAAGTAATTTAGGCAGAGCGTGTTGTGAATCACTGATTGTATGACTCACTCTTAACTCTCATTGAACCTGATTCTGAATTAAAAGGTCTCCAAAAGGGTTCATATTTAATTTGACAGTTAGCAGTTACATTCACCTCAATGAACTGTACATGTTTTGTCTGGGTTAGAAATCCTATGACAATAAACAACCTCTTATTTTCCTGGAACTTTCCAGC
Source organism: Oncorhynchus mykiss (assembly GCF_013265735.2). Lineage (NCBI taxonomy): Eukaryota > Metazoa > Chordata > Actinopteri > Salmoniformes > Salmonidae > Oncorhynchus > Oncorhynchus mykiss. The sequence goes on from NC_048587.1 coordinate 60,634,455, forward strand.
TGGGATGCAGCTATGCAGCAGAGTCCAACTTCAACAAGCTCATCAAATATGAAATGTAGGAAGAAAAGTGGGCTGTGCATTATTCAAGAGGGCCACCACATGCCGTCTCCAATTTCACTTCTATTTCACTTGTCCTCTCCATTTTCACTGCTTGTTTACCAATTCCATTCAGGTCTGTACTCTTAGAAAAGAGGGTTCCATAGGAGAACCCTTTATGGTTTCAGGTAGAACCCTTTTTGGTTCCAGGTAGAACTGTTTTGGGTCCCATGTAGAACGGTTGTGGTTCTACCTGGAATGGTTCTACCTGGAACCAAAAAGGATTCTTCAAAGGTCTCTCCTATGGGGAGAAACGAATGACCATTTTAGGTTCTAGATAGCCGACACTCTCAGGAAGAAAGGTGCTGAAACATACACGGTATAGTAAAGTCAAATGTAATTGGATAATTGTATTTCTTTTCAGTAAAATAAATAAACAGGTACCACAGCTGTTCTGTAACCCAGCAGTGAAGGGCTCCGTCTCAATCATCTCTCCTTCCTCACAAGTGTGCACATGTTCACTACTTCCCAACAAATCTAAAAGCATTGGATTAGCGGAGACATGGGTGAGCATGAGTTTCCACCATATTTCATATACCACCAGTCATTTCCTTTCAAGCCAGCGAAGGGTAGATAACAAGTGCAGCTTTAGGAGTAAGAAGAGATAATTGGGACTTTGCCATGCAACTGTTACTTTAAATGTCCACCTGCTTCTTTCACAGACTGCAAAGTTGAAAAAGTAACTGACGAACATCAATAATGTTGTACATCTCCATTGACATGCAGCAGACATCCCCATTCAGTCACTCTCGTCCTTTTTAATGACTTTTCTCTGTTTCTCCGTACGTGCCGAGTCTAGGCTTACAATAAGAATAAAAACGAATGCAATTTGATTTAATGAGCATAATTACTTATGTGAAAGGTGTAAGTTAATAGAATTTCTCGAGGAGATAATGTAAAAGAGGAGAGCTGACATTTTAGTGTCCTCTTAGCAGCATGGAGGATATGACCGGAATGATTAACTGTAATTTAGCAGGAGTGATCTCAGACTTTTGTCAATCTGAATTATTACGCAACTGAAGGCAATATACAACTTCTCTGATAGAAAATGCCTGTGTGGCATCGATATTACTCAAACATTTATTCTACTGTCCAAAAAAGGGAGTGCAAATAGTATAATTTTAGTTATAAAGTCAGTCTCGTTCAAAACTGAGTTGTGTAAGTGAGTTCGTCATGACTTGAGGGTTGGGTTTTTGATTTCGACAATGCTCACTTGATTACTAGCATAGGATACACAGTTGCGATCTATCCAGTCTTACGCAGAACACACAGACAGTGAGATAAACCCGCCCAACACAGCAGCGGAACTGTTTTTGACATAAGACAACATACCACACATTGTTTAACTTGAGAAATAGTGCACCAAACACCTTAGCTACTGTACATATACAACTACAACCTCCTCAGCAAAAACTTCAAAAGTAATTACAGATTTCTAGTGTTATCTTAAATTCATTCTGACTACTTTGAGGAAGTGACACTGGCTTTGTTCCTATGGTGTCTCATGGGGGACACACATCAATAACTGCCACATCAAACCACAACCCCAAAGACTGAAATCAAATGTTTCTTAATGAGCAAGAGAGAAACATGCGGAGTCGGTACATTCAGTCCAATGATGTTTCCTGTATAATCCCTGAATTGCTGATGCTATATATTAGCCAATGAGAGGCTTTGAAACCACCACCCATATTAGAACTCGATAAGGAGTCCTCTATAAGAATTAATGGAATTCTACAGTATTTCAATTAAATGTCTCAAGAACAAAATGACATGTATTTAAGTATTGTTTTGTTGTAGTGGGGACATTTAAAAAAAACATGTTTAGCTCCCATAATTTAATTCAAAAGCATGCATTAAAGCTTCTGTAATAGAATAAACGTGTCAAAAACAAATGTAGACATTAATAAATGCATTTTTATAGATTCCAAAATATTTTTTTAGAATGGTGGCAGAGTGCCAAGATGGAGGCACAGTGGCTTCAAATAGGCCATGGGATTCTCTAGAAACAGGCACTTCGATACTGCTACGACGGGAAGTTACATTTGTGTAGCAGATTAGGAAAGCATTTTCGCTAACTCTAACCCTTTTCCTAACCTTAACCTAATTCTCCTCACCTGCTACAAAAAAAAAACACTTCTGGTCATAGCTGTATGGAAGTCGCATGTTTTTAAAGGGATACTACAACATTTTTCAACGTCATATACATCTCCAGCATCACCCCAACATCAACATATGTTAAAATGGCATGTTTCTATGATTTGTAGTAAACAAGACAGAGGAAGATAAGTCATTCCAATGACATCATCGGTGTGAATCATGTAATTTTGACCAGTTGTGAGAAGGCATGGCCTACTAATTGCCGACTAATTGGTTGATGATATCATTGGAAACATATCTTTATTAGTAAAAACAATAGAAACGCGCCATTTTCACATATGTTGATGTTGGAGTGGTGCTGGAGATGACGAATTTGACATCACAAGGGCCCTAGGCCATAAATTTAGATAGACATCGCCTCATTGTATCTGTCCCATTATGGCGTCTGTGAGAGCATGGGCAGCGCCATTGAGGCCCCTCCATTTTGAAGTATTCCATTTTCTTCTTCTAGTACCTCAATGAGTTGGCAAACAAACTGAAAGGGTGCACACTGCCACCTAGAGTGTGTTGTTTGAACAGTTATAAAGCTAAGGTTAGCGAAGGTTAGTAGTTTTTTGGGTATCTGAAATCTACTTTACTATTTACATAAGATGTGGACAGCTATTGTAAACAGACCAATAACCGTCAAGAATGGTGCTGGTCAAGTGCCCTCCACATCAATGTGGAAAAGACAAAGGATCTGATCACCAATTGAAACACCTTACCAGTGTCCCAATCACGCTCTCTGAACGACCAACCAGTGGAGGTGGTTGAGTGTTTCAAATACCTAGGGACACAAATTGCTAACAACCTGAGGTTTACAGAGAATTCAGACTGTATTTATTTTTAAAGCAAGTCAGTACCTGTTTTTAATTAGGAAAATGAAGGGGTTTGGGGTCAGCCAGGATGTTCTGGAGAGGGTGTACAGCAGCTTGGTGGAGAGCATCCTCAAGTTCAATATGACAGTCTGGTATGGTAATCTGAGCGTGAGGAGCAAAACCAAACTGACAAGAATAGTAAACACAGCCAGCGAAGTAATTGGTCGACCACAGGCACATTTGAGCAGTCTGTTCCACAGGACAAACAAAAAGAAGGCACTGGTTGTCGTTGGCGACTACTCCCACCCTTTACGCCCTCAGGTTGAGAAGCTTCAGAATGCCCATGGCCAAGAATAATGTGTTCAAACATGAACTTGTTCCTTGTGCTGTTGGACTACTAAATGCCAAGTAAATTGTATCTGTATATGTACTGATCTATCTAGTGCAGTTGGGACAGTGATCGGTTGTGAGTGAATGTATGTAATGTCCTCTATGTTGTTAGTGTTTGCAACATGATGGACTGACTGGTTTAAATGTGTCTGATGTGAGAATGTCTGTGTATGTGATCATTTTAATGGAAGGTGATTCCAAAGAAACATGTCCATCCTGGATGGACAATACATTTTCATTCTATTCTATTCTATGTATATCTCATTAACTAAGTTATCCCTCGTCCTAATTCAGACATGTATATCTCATTAACTATGTTATCCCTAGTCCTAATTCAAACATGCATATCTCATTAACTATGTTATCCCTAGTCCTAATTCAAACATGTATATCTCATTAACTAAGTTATCCCTAGTCCTAATTCAAACATGTATATCTCATTAACTAAGTTATCCCTAGTCCTAATTCAAACATGCATATCTCATTAACTAAGTTATCCCTAGTCCTAATTCAAACATGTATATCTCATTAACTAAGTTATCCCTAGTCCTAATTCAAACATGTATATCTCATTAACTAAGTTATCCCTAGTCCTAATTCAAACATGTATATCGCATTAACTAAGTTATCCCTAGTCCTAATTCAAACATGTATATCTCATTAACTAAGTTGTCCCTAGTCCTAATTCAAACATGTATATCTCATTAACTAAATTATCCCTAGTCCTAATTCAAACATGTATATCTCATTAACTAAGTTATCCCTAGTCCTAATTCAAACATGTATATCTCATTAACTAAGTTATCCCTAGTCCTAATTCAAACATGTATATCTCATTAACTAAGTTATCCCTAGTCCTAATTCAAACATGTATATCTCATTAACTAAGTTATCCCTAGTCCTAATTCAAACATGTATATCTCATTAACTAAGTTATCCCTAGTCCTAATTCAAACATGTATATCTCATTAACTAAGTTATCCCTAGTCCTAATTCAAACATGCATATCTCATTAACTATGTTATCCCTAGTCCTAATTCAAACATGTATATCTCATTAACTATGTTATCCCTAGTCCTAATTCAAACATGTATATCTTATTAACTAAGTTATCCCTAGTCCTAATTCAAACATGTATATCTTATTAACTAAGTTATCCCTAGTCCTAATTCAAACATGTATATCTCATTAACTAAGTTATCCCTAGTCCTAATTCAAACATGTATATCTCATTAACTAAGTTATCCCTAGTCCTAATTCAAACATGTATATCTCATTAACTAAGTTATCCCTAGTCCTAATTCAAACATGTATATCGCATTAACTATGTTATCCCTAGTCCTAATTCAAACATGTATATATTATTAACTAAGTTATCCCTAGTCCTAATTCAAACATGCATATCTCATTAACTAAGTTATCCCTAGTCCTAATTCAAACATGTATATCTCATTAACTATGTTATCCCTAGTCCTAATTCAAACATGTATATCTCATTAACTATGTTATCCCTAGTCCTAATTCAAACATATATATCTCATTAACTAAATTATCCCTAGTCCTAATTCAAACATGTATATCTCATTAACTATGTTTTCCCTAGTCCTAATTCAAACATGTATAGCTCATTAACTATGTTTTCCCTAGTCCTAATACAAACATGAATCATAATGTTTATGGCATCATAAGGAAGGAAAATTATGTGGATATATTGAAGCAACATCTCAAGACATCAGTCAGGAAGTTAATGCTTGGTCGCAAATGGGTCTTACAAATGGACAATGTTCCCAAACGTACTTCCAAAGTTGTGGCAAAATGACTTAAGGACAATAAAGTCAAGGTATTGGAGTGACCATCACAAAGCCCTGACCTCAATCCTATAGAACATTTGTGGGCAGAACTGAAAAAGCATGTGCGAGCAAGGAGGCCAACAAACCTGATTCAGTTACACCAGCTCTGTCAGGAGGAAAGGGCCAAAATTCACCCAATTTATTGTGGGAAGCTTGTGGAAGGCTACCTGAAACGTTTGACCCAAGTTAAACAATTTAAAGGCAATGCTACCAAATACTAATTGAGTGTATGTAAACTTCTGACCCACTGGGCTTGTGATGAAAGAAAGAAAAGCTGAAATAAATCATTCTCTCTACTATTATTCTGACATTTCACATTCTTAAAATAAAGTGGTGATCCTAACTGACCTAAAACAGGGAGTTTTTACTAGGATTAAATGCCAGGAATTGTGAAAAACTGAGTTTAAATGTTTTTGGCTAAGGTGTATGTAAACTTCCGACATCAACCGAATATCATTAACAATGTTATGCCCAGTCCTAATTCAAACATTTATATCTCATTAACTAAGTTATCCCTAGTCCTAATTCAAACATGTATATCTCATTAACTAAGTTATCCCTAGTCCTAATTCAAACATGTATATCTCATTAACTAAGTTATCCCTAGTCCTAATTCAAACATGCATATCTCATTAACTAAGTTATCCCTAGACCTAATTCAAACATGTATATCTCATTAACTAAGTTATCCCTAGTCCTAATTCAAACATTTTGTATTATAACATGTAAAACAACAGACGATAGAGTCTGTTAATCATGTAGCAACTTCAGAAATATTTTGCTATGTTTAAATGACAACCTGTTCTACTCGTGCACCGGTAAATTCATGGCTTTACCCACAGGTTTCACACCTTTTATTATTTGCAGTCTAAATAAATAACACTTATTTTTGCACCTTATCAACTGGCTTGGGCTTCACACCAACTAAATATTTTTTATTTAACCTTTATTTATAGGCAAGTCAGTTAACACATTCTTATTTACAATGACGGCCTACACCGTCCAAACCCGGACGACGCTGGGCCAATTGTGCGCCGCCCTATGAGACTCCCAATCACGGCCGATTGCGATACAGCCCGGATTTGAAACAGGGTGTCTGTTGTGACCTCTCTAGCACTGAGACGCAGTACCTTAGACCGCTGCACCACTTGGGAGCCCCAGGCTACCGGGTTCACTATCTTATCAGACTCTAAATGACCAGATCATTCATTACCAGAGTGGAAATTCAAATGTAGCTACACTGGAGCTTTGGACTAAACCAATTTAACACCCAATAGAAGTTTCTAATATTTAGTAATGGAATATCGGTGATTAAGAGGTCAGGATTTAAATGGGTGTCACTCAGCTAAAACTTGACAGATAAACTCTCTCGCCAAGACAGATACATTTCCTTGATCGTTTTCAGTCCCAAATGAATGCTACGTTCCAGCCTAGAACGCAGGAACACCATGAAGGGCAAGGCATCCTTCAATAACATGAACATTCTAATCCGAAATGACTGGAGGGTCTCATTAAATTACCATGGTTTACGTCCCAATTGGCAGTGCACTAGCCTGTACTTTTCAATCAATCAAATTTATTTTATATAGCCCTTCGTACATCAGCTGATATCTCAAAGTGCTGTACAGAAACCCAGCCTAAAACCCCAAACAGCAAGCAATGCAGGTGAAGAAGCACGGTGGCTAGGAAAAACTCCCTAGAAAGGCCAAAACCTAGGAAGAAACCTAGAGAGGAACCAGGCTATGTGGGGTGGCCAGTCCTCTTCTGGCTGTGCCGGGTGGAGATTATAACAAAACATGGTCAAGATGTTCAAATGTTCATAAATGACCAGCATGGTCGAATAATAATAAGGCAGAATAGTTGAAACTGGAGCAGCAGCACAGTCAGGTGGACTGGGGACAGCAAGGAGTCATCATGTCAGGTATTCCTGGGGCATGGTCCTAGGGCTCAGGTCCTCCGAGAGAGAGAAAGAAAGAGAGAATTAGAGAGAGCATATGTGGGATGGCCAGTCCTCTTCTGGCTGTGCCGGGTGGAGATTATAACAGAACATGGCCAAGATGTTCAAATGTTCATAAATGATCAGCATGGTCGAATAATAATAAGGCAGAACAGTTGAAACTGGAGCAGCAGCACAGCCAGGTGGACTGGGGACAGCAAGGAGTCATCATGTCAGGTAGTCCTGGGGCATGGTCCTAGGGCTCAGGTCCTCCGAGAGAGAGAAAGAGAGAAGGAGAGAATTAGAGAACGCACACTTAGATTCGAATAGGACAGGAGAAGTACTCCAGATATAACAAACTGACCCTAGCCCCCCGACACATAAACTACTGCAGCATAAATACTGGAGGCTGAGACAGGAGGGGTCAGGAGACACTGTGGCCCACTCCGAGGACACCCCCGGACAGGGCCAAACAGGAAGGATATAACCCCACCCACTTTGCCAAAGCACAGCCCCCACACCACTAGAGGGATATCTTCAACCACCAACTTACCATCCTGAGACAAGGCTGAGTATAGCCCACAAAGACCTCCGCCACGGCACAACTTAAGGGGGGGGGGGGGCGCCAACCCAGACAGGATGACCACATCAGTGACTCAACCCACTCAGGTGACGCACCTCCTCCAGGGACGGCATGAGAGAGCCCCAGTAAAGCCAGTGACTCAGCCCCTGTAATAGGGTTAGAGGCAGAGAATCCCAGTGGAAAGAGGGGAACCGGCCAGGCAGAGACAGCAAGGGTGGTTCGTTGCTCCAGAGCCTTTCCGTTCACCCTCCCACTCCTGGGCCAGACTACACTCAATCATATGACCCACTGAAGAGATGAGTCTTCAGTAGAGACTTAAAGGTTGAGACCGAGTTTGCGTCTCTGACATGGGTAGGCAGACCGTTCCATAAAAATGGAGCTCTATAGGAGAAAGCCCTGCCTCCAGCTGTTTGCTTAAAAATTCTAGGGACAATTAGGAGGCCTGCGTCTTGTGACCGTAGCGTACGTGTAGGTATGTACGGCAGGACCAAATCAGAGAGATAGATAGGAGCAAGCCCATGTAATGCTTTGTAGGTTAGCAGTAAAACCTTGAAATCAGCCCTTGCTTTGACAGGAAGCCAGTGTAGAGAGGCTAGCACTGGAGTAATATGATCAAATTTTTTGGTTCTAGTCAGGATTCTAGCAGCCGTATTTAGCACCAACTGAAGTTTATTTAGTGCTTTATCCGGGTAGCCGGAAAGTAGAGCATTGCAGTAGTCTAACCTGGAAGTGACAAAAGCATGGATTAATTTTTCTGCATCATTTTTGGACAGAAAGTTCCTGATTTTTGCAATGTTACGTAGATGGAAAAAAGCTGTCCTTGAAATGGTCTTGATATGTTCTTCAAAAGAGAGATCAGGGTCCAGAGTAACGCCGAGGTCCTTCACAGTTTTATTTGAGACGACTGTACAACCATTAAGATTAATTGTCAGATTCAACAGAAGATCTCTTTGTTTCTTGGGACCTAGAACAAGCATCTCTGTTTTGTCCGAGTTTAAAAGTAGAAAGTTTGCAGCCATCCACTTCCTTATGTCTGAAACACATTCTTCTAGCAAGGGCAATTTTGGGGCTTCACCATGTTTAATTGAAATGTACAGCTGTGTGTCATCCGCATAGCAGTGAAAGTTAACATTATGTTTTCGAATAACATCCCCAAGAGGTAAAATATATAGTGAAAACAATAGTGGTCCTAAAACGGAACCTTGAGGAACACCGAAATTTACAGTTGATTTGTCAGAGGACAGACCATTCACAGAGACAAACTGATATCTTTCCGACAGATAAGATCTAAACCAGGCCAGAACTTGTCCGTGTAGACCAATTTGGGTTTCCAATCTCTCCAAAAGAATGTGGTGATCGATGGTATCAAAAGCAGCACTAAGGTCTAGGAGCACGAGGACAGATGCAGAGCCTCGGTCCGATGCCATTAAAATGTCATTTACCACCTTCACAAGTGCCGTCTCAGTGCTATGATGGGGTCTAAAACCAGACTGAAGCATTTCGTATACATTGTTTGTCTTCAGGAAGGCAGTGAGTTGTTGCGCAACAGCCTTTTCTAAAATTTTTGAGAGGAATGGAAGATTCGATATAGGCCGATAGTTTTTTATATTTTCTGGGTCAAGGTTTGGCTTTTTCAAGAGAGGCTTTATTACTGCCACTTTTAGTGAGTTTGGTACACATCCGGTGGATAGAGAGCCGTTTATTATGTTCAACATAGGAGGGCCAAGCACAGGAAGCAGCTCTTTCAGTAGTTTAGTTGGAATAGGGTCCAGTATGCAGCTTGAAGGTTTAGAGGCCATGATTATTTTCATCATTGTGTCAAGAGATATAGTACTAAAACACTTGAGTGTCTCTCTTGATCCTAGGTCCTGGCAGAGTTGTGCAGACTCAGGACAACTGAGCTTTGAAGGAATACGCAGATTTAAGGAAGAGTCCGTAATTTGCTTTCTAATAATCATAATCTTTTCCTCAAAGAAGTTCATGAATTTATCACTGCTAAAGTGAAAGTCATCCTCTCTTGGGGAATGCTGCTTTTTAGTTAGCTTTGCGACAGTATCAAAAAGGAATTTCGGATTGTTCTTATTTTCCTCAATTAAGTTAGAAAAATAGGATGATCGAGCAGCAGTAAGGGCTCTTCGGTACTGCACAGTACTGTCTTTCCAAGCTAGTCGGAAGACTTCCAGTTTGGTGTGGCGCCATTTCCGTTCCAATTTTCTGGAAGCTTGCTTCAGAGCTCGGGTATTTTCTGTGTACCAGGGAGCTAGTTTCTTATGAGAAATGTTTTTAGTTTTTAGGGGTGCAACTGCATCTAGGGTATTGCGCAAGGTTAAGTTGAGTTCCTCAGTTAGGTGGTTAACTGATTTTTGTCCTCTGGCGTCCTTGGGTAGGCAGAAGGAGTCTGGAAGGACATCAAGGAATCTTTGTGTTGTCTGTGAATTTATAGCACGACTTTTGATGATCCTTGGTTGGGGTCTGAGCAGATTATTTGTTGCAATTGCAAACGTAATAAAATGGTGGTCCGATAGTCCAGGATTATGAGGAAAAACATTAAGATCCACAACATTTATTCCATGGGACAAAACTAGGTCCAGCGTATGACTGTGACAGTGAGTGGGTCCAGAGACATGTTGGACAAAACCCACTGAGTCGATGATGGCTCCGAAAGCCTTTTGGAGTGGGTCTGTGGACTTTTCCATGTGAATATTAAAGTCACCAAAGATTAGAATATTATCCGCTATGACTACAAGGTCCGATAGGAATTCAGGGAACTCAGTGAGGAACGCTGTATATGGCCCAGGAGGCCTGTAAACAGTAGCTATAAAAAGTGATTGAGTAGGCTGCATAGATTTCATGACTAGAAGCTCAAAAGACGAAAACGTCATTTTTTTTTTTTTTTGTAAATTGAAATTTGCTATCGTAAATGTTAGCAACACCTCCGCCTTTGCGGGATGCACGGGGGACATGGTCACTAGTGTAACCAGGAGGTGAGGCCTCATTTAACACAGTAAATTCATCAGGCTTAAGCCATGTTTCAGTCAGGCCAATCACATCAAGATTATGATCAGTGATTAGTTCATTGACTATAATTGCCTTTGAAGTAAGGGATCTAACATTAAGTAGCCCTATTTTGAGATGTGAGGTATCATGATCTCTTTCAATAATGACAGGAATGGAGGTGGTCTTTATCCTAGTGAGATTGCTAAGGCGAACACCGCCATGTTTAGTTTTGCCCAACCTAGGTCGAGGCACAGACACGGTCTCAATGGTGATAGCTGAGCTGACTACACTGACTGTGCTAGTGGCAGACTCCACTATGCTGGCAGGCTGGCTAACAGCCTGCTGCCTGGCCTGCACCCTATTTCATTGTGGAGCTAGAGGAGTTAGAGCCCTGTCTATGTTGGTAGATAAAATGAGAGCACCCCTCCAGCTAGGATGGAGTCCGTCACTCCTCAGCAGGTCAGGCTTGGTCCTGTTTGTGTGTGAGTCCCAGAAAGAGGGCCAATTATCTACAAATTCTATCTTTTGGGAGGGGCAGAAAACAGTTTGCCCTACAGCCCTGGTCAAAGGTACTGCGTTTATTGGGAATAGGGTGACATTTGGGATGGGCACCACAAAACTGCAACACTCATTGCACTCATGCTTTGCAAAATAGATAAGTGTTGTTTTTTTGCCTGTCTGAGCTTGGGAGGAAACATCCAAAAGACTGATTCAACAACCTCATTTAAAGAAGCCCAACTCAACAGTAGGTCTACTCTACCACATGATCATTGTAGTGTATCTATCTATCTGTCTGATGTGGTCTGTCTCTCTGTTTGGTAACTTTGTATCCACTGCATCGCCCCTTCCGTCAATAGAAGCACATGGTCCGTGTTTGTTGCAGGAAGTGAAGATGGCGGACCAGTCGTTGCTATCTGAGTCTGCTCTCGGGTGGTCTATATTCGCCCTTGTATTTTTGGTAAGCACACTTAAGTCGCTGCAGAATCTCGAAATATTACCCTGTGTATGTACTGGATTACTTTCCTTTGGCCACAGTTGTCTTTGTCACGCTCAGTTCGCTACAGCTTTACGTAGCTAGCAATCTATCTAGCTAACGTTAGCTAGTTTGACAGCTGTCATGGCTTAGTTAGCTAACGTTGTAGCTAACTCAGTTAGAGTTTAGCTAACCTGCCTCTAATAGCCTCGCTAATACCATATCAATAGCTAACTGTTGTAGCTAATTAATTTGTTTACAGTGTTATAGTGAATCATTGTGGTTGTCATGGTAGTATCTATCAGTTTTACCAAGCAATGCTAGCTAGTTTACAGTAGTTTGCATGAAGTTAGCTAGTTGCTAACATGTAGCTATTGGATCAAGTTAAATGTCAAAGTTTAACTTGAAGTAGACTTCTCCTGCCTTATTTGTAAAGAAGAGCTAACTACATGCTAACTACATAACTAACAACATGCATTATCAATTGTTAGTTAGCTAACTAGTTACCCTACACAATGTCACATGACTGCAGACAGCTACATTTACAGAGGCGCTGCTGAGCCTGCCTGCTTCAGTAATTTCCGTTTTCATATCAATCAGGAAGGCTTTGAACCTAGCTAGTGATTATAATAGCCAATATAGCTTAGAGAAATTTGTTTTTGCTTTCTTTTAGCTAACAAGCTGAAACACCAGTTTGGTCTCTGATTTGCTCCCCCGCTCTATTTATTATGTAACGCAATCCTCTCAATGGGTCTTAGTTTAGATGCAAAGCTTGTGTCATTACCTGGCAAAACACGCAGGCGTGGGCTAGTGTTAATTGATCTGGATGGCATCCCTTCAGGATCTGAGCAGCCAATGGGCTTTAGCAGTGTCCTCACAGTTTAGGAGTAGGCACCGTGTGTGCCTGGAATACAACCTTGTGATTCTGGAGCTCCAGCACCATGTCTGTCCCAAATAACACCCTGTTCCCTATGTGTCTGTGTGTCCCAAATAACACCCTGTTCCCTATGTGTCTGTGTGTCCCAAATAACACCCTGTTCCCTATGTGTCTGTGTGTCCCAAATAACACCCTGTTCCCCATGTGTCTGTGTGTCCCAAATAACACCCTGTTCCCTGTGTGTCTGTGTGTCCCAAATAACACCCTGTTCCCCGTGTGTCTGTCTGTCCCAAATAACACCCTGTTCCCTATGTGTCTGTGTGTCCCAAATAACACCCTGTTCCCTATGTGTGTGTTCCCTCAGAGCCTGGTTTCTTTCTAGGTTTCTTCCTAGGTTCCTGCCTTTCTAGGGAGGTGTTCCTAGCCACCGTGCCCCTACATTTGCATTGCTTGCTGTTTGGGGTTTTAGGCTGGGTTTCTGTACAGCACTTTGTGACATCTGCTAATGTAAAAAGGGATTTATAAATGGATTTGATTTGATAATGGCCTGCGTGAATAGGGTTGATGCGATTTGCAATTAAAACAAGTTTTCAACAACACTTTTGCAAAGTAATTCATTTGTAGTGGTGAGATTTAATTTGTGAATATTGTAAATCGAAAACATCTGAGTCTCGCTGTTGGCTGCATTGGTGTCAGAAGTGGGATATCATAATGAGCCTACTTAGCTAAGAGTCATTACAATAACAATGAACTGTAAACACTCAGATGTTCTGACAGCTGATGCGGCCCAATAACTTTAGGATATTTTACGTGATAACTCTAACCATTGTTTTTCCATCCACAGGTGATCCTGTCCTTCTGTTGGGTCTACATCAGGAAGTACCAGAGCCGCCAAGAGAGTGAGGTCATCTCAACCATCACTGCAATATGCGCATTGGCCATTGCACTGATAACCTCTGCACTTCTTCCAGTGGATATATTCCTAGTGTCTTACATGAAGCACCCCAACGGTACTTACAAGGTACGTATTCAGCTGCTTCATAAGGCCTGAGACGTAGGCCTATGTCATTTAAGACCATTTGAGTTCAATGATATAGCAGCTTATAATAGTAGCTCATGTTGTTGTCCATTTGAAACATAACAAGCCATTAGACCTACTCCTGGGCTAAAAAGCATGCTTGATGGATAATCTTTAGTCTGGGAAACCAGTCCATAGTTTTCAACTCATTGTCAGAGACCAAGGAATATGTCTGCAAAGAGGTGATATTTGATGATTTACGCTAGTCAAATATCCTTGATGATTCAAGCATGACATGCTTGTGAACGATACTAGCCTGGGAGACGGTCTGTTTCTGCTCTCCTGACAACTCCTAATGGAACTGTCATGCCAAACATGTTTAGCTTGACAATGGAGTCGGCAAAAGCATGAACAGATCAGGGGTCTACTCTACCTTAAAGATGATGGTAATGATTGTAATAACTGACTACCAGGGGTCTACTCTACCTTAAAGATGATGGTAATGACTGTAATAACTGACTACCAGGGGTCTACTCTACCTTAAAGATGATGGTAATGACTGTAATAACTGACTACCAGGGGTCTACTCTACCTTAAAGATGATGGTAATGACTGTAATAACTGACTACCAGGGGTCTACTCTACCTTAAAGATGATGGTAATGACTATAATAACTGACTACCAGGGGTCTACTCTACCTTAAAGATGATGGTAATGACTATAATAACTGACTACCAGGGGTCTACTCTACCTTACAGATGATGGTAATGACTGTAATAACTGACTACCAGAGGTCTACTCTACCTTAAGGATGATGGTAATGACTGTAATAACTGACTACCAGAGGTCTACTCTACCTTAAAGATGATGGTAATGACTGTAATAACTGACTACCAGGGGTCTACTCTACCTTAAAGATGATGGTAATGACTGTAATAACTGACTACCAGGGGTCTACTCTACCTTAAAGATGATGGTAATGACTGTAATAACTGACTACCAGGGGTCTGTCTACTCTACCTTAAAGATGATGGTAATGACTGTAATAACTGACTACCAGGGGTCTACTCTACCTTAAATAGATTATGTTAATAACTGACTACCAGTGGTCTACTCTACCTCAAAGAGATAATGGTAATGACTGTAATAACTGACTACCAGGGGTCTACTCTACCTTAAATAGATGATGTTAATAACTGACTACCAGTGGTCTACTCTACCTCAAAGAGATAATGGTAATGACTGTAATAACTGACTACCAGGGGTCTACTCTACCTTAAAGATGATGGTAATGACTATAATAACTGACTACCAGGGGTCTACTCTACCTTAAAGATGATGGTAATGACTATAATAACTGACTACCAGGGGTCTACTCTACCTTACAGATGATGGTAATGACTGTAATAACTGACTACCAGAGGTCTACTCTACCTTAAAGATGATGGTAATGACTGTAATAACTGACTACCAGGGGTCTACTCTACCTTAAAGATGATGGTAATGACTGTAATAACTGACTACCAGGGGTCTGTCTACTCTACCTACTCTACCTTAAATAGATGATGTTAATAACTGACTAGCAGTGGTCTACTCTACCTTAAATATATGATGTTAATAACTGACAGTACCAGGGGTCTACTCTACCTTAAATATGATGGTAATGACTGTAATAACTGACTACCAGAGGTCTACTCTACCTTAAAGATGATGGTAATGACTGTAATAACTGACTACCAGGGGTCTACTCTACCTTAAAGATGATGGTAATGACTGTAATAACTGACTACCAGGGGTCTGTCTACTCTACCTTAAAGATGATGGTAATGACTGTAATAACTGACTACCAGGGGTCTACTCTACCTCAAAGAGATAATGGTAATGACTGTAATAACTGACTACCAGGGGTCTACTCTACCTTAAATAGATTATGTTAATAACTGACTAGCAGTGGTCTACTCTACCTTAAATATATGATGTTAATAACTGACTAGCAGTGGTCTACTCTACCTCAAAGAGATAATGGTAATGACTCTAATAACTGACGAGCAGTGGTCTAAAAAGAAAAAACAAGCCATGAGGTCGAAGCAATTGTCCGTAGACCTCAGAGACAGGATTATGTCGAGGCATAGGTCTGGGGAAGGATACCAAAACATGTCTACAGCATTGAAGGTCCACAAGAACAAAGTGGCCTCCATCATTCTTAAATGGAAGAAGTTTGGAACCACCAAGAATCTTCCTAGAGCTGGCCGCCCGGCCAAATTGAGCAATCGGGGGAGAAGGGCCTTGGTCAGGGAGGTGACCAAGAAAACCCGATGGTCACTCTGACAGAGCTCCAGAGTTCCTCTGTGGAGATAGTTGTCCTTCTGGAATAAAGGCCTTAAAGGCCTTTATGGTAGAGTGGCCACTACTTAGTAAAAGACAGCCCCTTTGGAGTTTGCCAAATTACTCTCAGACCATGAGAGACAGTCACAGATCTCTGGTCTGATGAAACCAAGATTTGGCCTGAATGCCAAGTGTCACGTCTGGAGGAAACCTGGCACCGTCTCTACGGTGAAGCATGGTGATGGCAGCATCATGCTGTGGGGATGTTTTTCAGTGGCAGGGACTGGGAGAGTAGTCAGGTTCGAGGGAAAAATGAACGGAGCAAAGTACAGAGAGATCCTTGATGAAAAAATGCTCAGACTGGGGAGGTCCTGAGGATTTTGGAAGGCAAAGGTTCACCTTCCAACAGGACAACGACCCTGAGCACACAGCCAAGACAACGCAGGAGTGGCGTCAGGACTAATATCTGAACATCTCTGGAGAGACCTGAAAATAGCTGTGCAGATATGCTCCCCATCTAACCTGACAGAGTTTGAGAGAATCTGCAGAGAAGAATGGGAGAAACTCCCCATATACAGGTGTGCCAAGCTTGTAGTGTCATACCCAAGAAGACCTAAGGCTGTCATCGCTGCCCAAGGCGCTTCAACAAAATAGCCCTGTGACCATTTTATCATAACCTGTGTCAAGTCACATCTTCTAATCTCTGCTACGTAAGTGACTAAATAAACACATCCAGTCTAATATACAGCTACTGATGAAATACCTAACCCCCTACTATAAAAGCAAGGACAGTGATGCAATAGCCATATGTTTTATGTAAAACGAAGAGAGCAGAGATGGTTCATTATTGATGAATAAAGTAAGAGGACACATGATTAACATTATACCAGGGATAGTGTCATCGTATAGGCACTACCGCTGGTATGTCAATCATATTTTATGACTTTTTTCATGATATCCTTATCAATGAATCAAGATCTCTTTCTTTTTACATAAAACAAATAGCCCTGTGGCCGTTTCATCATAGTCCTAGCCTGGCAAATAGTCTTAGCGGCCGTTTCATCATAGTCCTAGCCTGACAAATAGTCTTAGCGGCCGTTTCATCGTAGTCCTAGCCTGGCAAATAGTCTTAGCGGACGTTTCATCATAGTCCTAGCCTGGCAAATAGTCTTAGCGGCCGTTTCATCATAGTCCTAGCCTGGCAAATAGTCTTAGCGGACGTTTCATCATAGTCCTAGCCTGGCAAATAGTCTTAGCGGCCGTTTCATCATAGTCCTAGCCTGGCAAATAGTCTTAGCGGCCGTTTCATCATAGTCCTAGCCTGGCAAATAGTCTTAGCGGCCGTTTCATCAGTCCTAGCCTGGCAAATAGTCTTAGCGGCTGTTTCATCATAGTCCTAGCCTGGCAAATAGTCTTAGCGGCCGTTTCATCATAGTCCTAGCCTGGCAAATAGCCCTGTGTCCGTTTCATCATAGTCCTAGCCTGGCAAATAGCCCTGTGTCCGTTTCATCATAGTCCTAGCCTGGCAAATAGCCCTGTGGCCGTTTCATCATAGTCCTAGCCTGGCAAATAGTCCTAACGGCTGTTTCATCATAGTCCTAGCCTGGCAAATAGCCCTGTGGCCGTTTCATCATAGTCCTAGCCTGGCAAATAGTCTTAGCGGCCGTTTCATCATAGTCCTAGCCTGGCAAATAGTCGTAGCGGACGTTTCATCATAGTCCTAGCCTGGCAAATAGTCTTAGCGGCCGTTTCATCATAGTCCTAGCCTGGCAAATAGTCTTAGCGGCCGTTTCATCATAGTCCTAGCCTGGCAAATAGTCTTAGCGGCCGTTTCATCAGTCCTAGCCTGGCAAATAGTCTTAGCGGCTGTTTCATCATAGTCCTAGCCTGGCAAATAGTCTTAGCGGCCGTTTCATCATAGTCCTAGCCTGGCAAATAGTCTTAGCGGCCGTTTCATCAGTCCTAGCCTGGCAAATAGTCTTAGCGGCCGTTTCATCAGTCCTAGCCTGGCAAATAGTCTTAGCGGCCGTTTCATCATAGTCCTAGCCTGGCAAACAGTCTTAGCGGCCGTTTCATCATAGTCCTAGCCTGGCAAATAGCCCTGTGTCCGTTTCATCATAGTCCTAGCCTGGCAAATAGCCCTGTGTCCGTTTCATCATAGTCCTAGCCTGGCAAATAGCCCTGTGGCCGTTTCATCATAGTCCTAGCCTGGCAAATAGTCCTAACGGCTGTTTCATCATAGTCCTAGCCTGGCAAATAGCCCTGTGGCCGTTTCATCATAGTCCTAGCCTGGCAAATAGCCCTGTGTCCGTTTTCATCATAATCCTAGCCTGGCAAATTGACCTGTGCCCGTTTTCATCATAGTCCTAGCCTGGCAAATAGCCCTGTGTCCGTTTTCATCATAGTCCTAGCCTGGCAAATAGCCCTGTGTCCGTTTTCATCATAATCCTAGCCTGGCAAATAGCCCTGTGTCCGTTTTCATCATAGTCCTAGCCTGGCAAATAGCCCTGTGTTAGTTTGCATCATCGTCCTAGCCTGGCTTTTATCGTTTAATATTACCTATGTCTCAGAAATCTCTGTGAATCTAGGATTATGGAATTATACACTAATGTTTAGCTGTATGTTTAGTTCGTGACTCCTTCATAAATAGCTTTGCAATCAATGTTGCTGTGAAGGTCTGTTGAGTGTTTTAATCTGTTCAGATGTTGCTGTGAAGGTCTGTTTAGTGTTTTAATCTGTTCAGATGTTGTTGTGTAAGGTCTGTTTAGTGTTTTAATCTGTTCAGATGTTGCTGTGAAGGTCTGTTTAGTGTTTTAATCTGTTCAGATGTTGCTGTGAAGGTCTGTTTAGTGTTTTAATCTGTTCAGATGTTGTTGTGTAAGGTCTGTTGAGTGTTTTAATCTCTTCAGATGTCTGAAGGTCTGTTGTGTTTATTGTAATCAATGTCCTATTTCTTCTCAATACAGGAGTGGGCAGAAAACAATGAGACACGAGGCCAAATCGAAGACACTGTGCTGTATGCTTATTACTGTGAGTAGGATACTATTTGTATTCATATATGCATATTTATCAAGGCACAGTGCCAGCAAATCATTTTCTGTTTGCTAAACCTTTTGTTTACAGTCAAATATTTACCATTTACTTATGTTTGTACCCGTTGTGACTTTAATAGTTTGAACAAATCAACTAATTCCTGATTGGTAGAGAGTGATTTTGTATGGAGTGAGAATCTCCATAGGAATAGATGTTTTTGTCCAGGTCTAGGATTAATCTGTGTCCAGGAAACTAGCCATTAAACTGTAAGGGACAGAGAGTCCCCACCTTCTCCATAATGAACTAATGAATGGTTGGATTAATCTGTGTCTGGGACACTAGCCATTAAGCTGTAAGGGACAGAGGGTCCCCACCTTCTCCATAATGAACTAATGAATGGTTGGATTAATCTGTGTCTGGGACACTAGCCATTAAACTGTAAGGGACAGAGGTTCCCCACCTTCTCCATAATTAACTAATGAATGGTTGGATTAATCTGTGTCTGGGACACTAGCCATTAAGCTGTAAGGGACAGAGGGTCCCCACCTTCTCCATAATGAACTAATGAATGGTTGGATTAATCTGTGTCTGGGACACTAGCCATTAAGCTGTAAGGGACAGAGGGTCCCCACCTTCTCCATAATGAACTAATGAATGGTTGGATTAATCTGTGTCCAGGAAACTAGCCATTAAACTGTAAGGGACAGAGAGTCCCCACCTTCTCCATAATGAACTAATGAATGGTTGGATTAATCTGTGTCTGGGAAACTAGCCATTAAACTGTAAGGGACAGAGAGTCCCCACCTTCTCCACAATGAACTAATGAATGGTTGGATTAATCTGTGTCTGGGAAACTAGCCATTAAACTGTAAGGGACAGAGGGTCCCCACCTTCTCCATAATGAACTAATGAATGGTTGGATTAATCTGGGTCTGGGAAACTAGCCATTAAGCTGTAAGGGACAGAGGGTCCCCACCTTCTCCATAATGAACTAATGAATGGTTGGATTAATCTGTGTCTGGGAAACTAGCCATTAAACTGTAAGGGACAGAGGGTCCCCACCTTCTCCATAATGAACTAATGAATGGTTGGATTAATCTGGGTCTGGGAAACTAGCCATTAAACTGTAAGGGACAGAGGGTCCCCACCTTCTCCATAATGAACTAATGAATGGTTGGATTAATCTGTGTCTGGGAAACTAGCCATTAAACTGTAAGGGACAGAGAGTCCCCACCTTCTCCATAATGAACTAATGAATGGTTGGATTTATTTGTGTCTCTGGTTGCCTGGTCAATAACACTGACATGAATACAATCTGTATTAATCTCAGTTAGCCTACCTAGGCAGTAATACAATCTGTTTTAATCTCAGTTAGCCTACCTAGGCAGTAATACAATCTGTTTTAATCTCAGTTAGCCTACCTAGGCAGTAATACAATCTGTATTAATCTCAGTTAGCCTACCTAGGCAGTAATACAATCTGTTTTAATCTCAGTTAGCCTACCTAGGCAGTAATACAATCTGTTTTAATCTCAGTTAGCCTACCTAGGCAGTAATACAATCTGTTTTAATCTCAGTTAGCCTACCTAGGCAGTAATACAATCTGTATTAATCTCAGTTAGCCTACCTAGGCAGTAATACAATCTGTTTTAATCTCAGTTAGCCTACCTAGGCAGTAATACAATCTGTATTAATCTCAGTTAGCCTACCTAGGCAGTAATACAATCTGTATTAATCTCAGTTAGCCTACCTAGGCAGTAATACAATCTGTATTAATCTCAGTTAGCCTACCTAGGCAGTAATACAATCTGTATTAATCTCAGTTAGCCTACCTAGGCAGTAATACTGTTAGCCTATTTGATCATGAGCCATTAGTTTCCTCAGCCCAGACCCTAGCCAATCAGAGAATCTACTTCCATCAGTCGCATAATGTCATCAGAACTTCTCTTTGACAGACAAGGTACAACACTGTGCATGTAAATCCCAGCATGCACTTCAATTCACTTGCCCACCATGCGTTACTTGACTTTGTCCTCTAGACTGAGTCGTAGACGCCACTAATATGATTTTCTGTGTTGCTGTCAAAGATTTGGATGAAAAATGCACTCAAAGGAAGAGTTGAATTTACAGGGTCTTATATAATGCAGAAGTAGTGAGGTCTTAAATGCAGATTTGGATCCTATCAGGAATGTAATTGATTTAATGGCCAAATGGCCTGTATATATTTTGTCTTGTGTATGGTACAGCAGTTCTACTCAGATTTGTCAGTTCTATCTCAAGGTACTTAGCTTACAATACGTGGAAGCATCATATCTCTCCCTGCATACAGAGTGGAGGGAGGGAGGGAGGGGGGAAGGAGAGGACAGAGTGGAGGGAGGTAGGGGGGAAGGAGAGGACAGAGGGGAGGGAGGGAGGGAGGGAGGAAGGAAGGAAGAGAGGACAGAGTGGAGGGAGGACAGTATAGAGTGGAGGGAAGGAGGGAGGACAGAGTGCAGGGAGGGGGAGGAGAGGACAGAGTGGAGGGAGGGAGGACAGTATAGAGTGGTGGGAGGGAGGAGAGGAGAGGACAGTGTAGAGTGGTGGGAGGGAGGAGAGGACGGCGTAGAGTGGTGGGAGGGAGGAGAGGACGGCGTAGAGTGGTGGGAGGGAGAAGAGGACGGCGTAGAGTGGTGGGAGGGAGGAGAGGACGGTGTAGAGTGGTGGGAGGGAGGAGAGGAGAGGACGGCGTAGAGCGGTGGGAGGGAGGAGAGGACGGCGTAGAGTGGTGGGAGGGAGGAGAGGACGGTGTAGAGTGGTGGGAGGGAGGAGAGGAGAGGACGGCGTAGAGCGGTGGGAGGGAGGAGAGGACGGCGTAGAGCGGTGGGTGGGAGGAGAGGACGGCGTAGAGTGGTGGGAGGGAGGAGAGGACGTCGTAGAGTGGTGGGAGGGAGGAGAGGACGGTGTAGAGTGGTGGGAGGGAGGAGAGGACGTCGTAGAGTGGTGGGAGGGAGGAGAGGACGGTGTAGAGTGGTGGGAGGGAGGAGAGGATGGCGTAGAGTGGTGGGAGGGAGGAGAGGACGGCGTAGAGTGGTGGGAGGGAGGAGAGGACGGCGTAGAGTGGTGGGAGGGAGGAGAGGAGAGGACGGCGTAGAGTGGTGGGAGGGAGGAGAGGAGAGGACGGCGTAGAGTTGTGGGAGGGAGGAGAGGACGGTGTAGAGTG
The DNA here is from genome assembly GCF_013265735.2 of Oncorhynchus mykiss. Lineage (NCBI taxonomy): Eukaryota > Metazoa > Chordata > Actinopteri > Salmoniformes > Salmonidae > Oncorhynchus > Oncorhynchus mykiss. The sequence continues at coordinate 60,656,688 of NC_048587.1, forward strand.
GTGGGAGGGAGGAGAGGACGGCGTAGAGTGGTGGGAGGGAGGAGAGGACGGTGTAGAGTGGTGGGAGGGAGGAGAGGACGGCGTAGAGCGGTGGGAGGGAGGAGAGGACGGTGTAGAGTGGTGGGAGGGAGGAGAGGAGAGGACGGCGTAGAGTGGTGGGAAGGAGGAGAGGAGAGGACGGTGTAGAGTGGTGGGAGGGAGGAGAGGACGGTGTAGAGTGGTGGGAGGGAGGAGAGGACGGCGTAGAGTGGTGGGAGGGAGGAGAGGACGGCGTAGAGTGGTGGGAAGGAGGAGAGGAGAGGATGGCGTAGTGCGGTGGGAGGGAGGAGAGGACGGTGTAGAGTGGTGGGAGGGAGGAGAGGAGAGGACGGTGTAGAGTGGTGGGAAGGAGGAGAGGAGAGGACGGCGTAGAGTGGTGGGAGGGAGGAGAGGACGGTGTAGAGTGGTGGGAGGGAGGAGAGGAGAGGACGGCGTAGAGTGGTGGGAGGGAGGAGAGGACGGCGTAGAGTGGTGGGAGGGAGGAGAGGACGGTGTAGAGTGGTGGGAGGGAGGAGAGGAGAGGACGGCGTAGAGCGGTGGGAGGGAGGAGAGGAGAGGACGGTGTAGAGTGGTGGGAGGGAGGAGAGGAGAGGACGGTGTAGAGTGGTGGGAGGGAGGAGAGGAGAGGACGGCGTAGAGCGGTGGGAGGGAGGAGAGGAGAGGACGGCGTAGAGTGGTGGGAGGGAGGAGAGGACGGTGTAGAGTGGTGGGAGGGAGGAGAGGACGGTGTAGAGTGGTGGGAGGGAGGAGAGGACGGTGTAGAGTGGTGGGAGGGAGGAGAGGACGGTGTAGAGTGGTGGGAGGGAGGAGAGGACGTTGTAGAGTGGTGGGAAGGAGGAGAGGAGAGGACGGCGTAGAGTGGTGGGAGGGAGGAGAGGACGGTGTAGAGTGGTGGGAGGGAGGAGAGGACGGTGTAGAGTGGTGGGAGGGAGGAGAGGACGGCGTAGAGTGGTGGGAGGGAGGAGAGGACGGTGTAGAGTGGTGGGAGGGAGGAGAGGACGGTGTAGAGTGGTGGGAGGGAGGAGAGGACGTTGTAGAGTGGTGAGAAGGAGGAGAGGAGAGGACGGCGTAGAGTGGTGGGAGGGAGGAGAGGACGGCGTAGAGTGGTGGGAGGGAGGAGAGGAGAGGACAGCGTAGAGTGGTGGGAGGGAGGAGAGGACGGTGTAGAGTGGTGGGAGGGAGGAGAGGACGGCGTAGAGTGGTGGGAGGGAGGAGAGGACGGTGTAGAGTGGTGGGAGGGAGGAGAGGACGGCGTAGAGTGGTGGGAGGGAGGAGAGGACGGCGTAGAGCGGTAGGAGGGAGGAGAGGACGGTGTAGAGTGGTGGGAGGGAGGAGAGGAGAGGACGGCGTAGAGCGGTGGGAGGGAGGAGAGGAGAGGACGGTGTAGAGTGGTGGGAGGGAGGAGAGGAGAGGACGGTGTAGAGTGGTGGGAGGGAGGAGAGGAGAGGACGGCGTAGAGCGGTGGGAGGGAGGAGAGGAGAGGACGGCGTAGAGTGGTGGGAGGGAGGAGAGGACGGTGTAGAGTGGTGGGAGGGAGGAGAGGACGGTGTAGAGTGGTGGGAGGGAGGAGAGGACGGTGTAGAGTGGTGGGAGGGAGGAGAGGACGGTGTAGAGTGGTGGGAGGGAGGAGAGGATGGTGTAGAGTGGTGGGAGGGAGGAGAGGACGTTGTAGAGTGGTGGGAAGGAGGAGAGGAGAGGACGGCGTAGAGTGGTGGGAGGGAGGAGAGGACGGTGTAGAGTGGTGGGAGGGAGGAGAGGACGGTGTAGAGTGGTGGGAGGGAGGAGAGGACGGCGTAGAGTGGTGGGAGGGAGGAGAGGACGGTGTAGAGTGGTGGGAGGGAGGAGAGGACGGTGTAGAGTGGTGGGAGGGAGGAGAGGACGTTGTAGAGTGGTGGGAAGGAGGAGAGGAGAGGACGGCTTAGAGTGGTGGGAGGGAGGAGAGGACGGCGTAGAGTGGTGGGAGGGAGGAGAGGAGAGGACAGCGTAGAGTGGTGGGAGGGAGGAGAGGACGGTGTAGAGTGGTGGGAGGGAGGAGAGGACGGCGTAGAGTGGTGGGAGGGAGGAGAGGACGGTGTAGAGTGGTGGGAGGGAGGAGAGGAAAGGACGGCGTAGAGCGGTGGGAGGGAGGAGAGGAGAGGACGGTGTAGAGTGGTGGGAGGGAGGAGAGGAGAGGACGGTGTAGAGTGGTGGGAGGGAGGAGAGGAGAGGACGGCGTAGAGCGGTGGGAGGGAGGAGAGGACGGCGTAGAGTGGTGGGAGGGAGGAGAGGACGGTGTAGAGTGGTGGGAGGGAGGAGAGGACGGTGTAGAGTGGTGGGAGGGAGGAGAGGACGGTGTAGAGTGGTGGGAGGGAGGAGAGGACGGTGTAGAGTGGTGGGAGGGAGGAGAGGACGTTGTAGAGTGGTGGGAAGGAGGAGAGGAGAGGACGGCGTAGAGTGGTGGGAGGGAGGAGAGGACGGTGTAGAGTGGTGGGAGGGAGGAGAGGACGGTGTAGAGTGGTGGGAGGGAGGAGAGGACGGCGTAGAGTGGTGGGAGGGAGGAGAGGACGGTGTAGAGTGGTGGGAGGGAGGAGAGGACGGTGTAGAGTGGTGGGAGGGAGGAGAGGACGTTGTAGAGTGGTGGGAAGGAGGAGAGGAGAGGACGGCGTAGAGTGGTGGGAGGGAGGAGAGGACGGCGTAGAGTGGTGGGAGGGAGGAGAGGAGAGGACAGCGTAGAGTGGTGGGAGGGAGGAGAGGACGGTGTAGAGTGGTGGGAGGGAGGAGAGGACGGCGTAGAGTGGTGGGAGGGAGGAGAGGACGGTGTAGAGTGGTGGGAGGGTGGAGAGGACGGCGTAGAGTGGTGGGAGGGAGGAGAGGACGGCGTAGAGTGGTGGGAAGGAGGAGAGGAGAGGACGGTGTAGAGTGGTGGGAGGGAGGAGAGGACGGTGTAGAGTGGTGGGAGGGAGGAGAGGACGGCATAGAGTGGTGGGAGGGTGGAGAGGACGGCGTAGAGTGGTGGGAAGGAGGAGAGGAGAGGACGGCGTAGAGCGGTGGGAGGGAGGAGAGGACGGTGTAGAGTGGTGGGAGGGAGGAGAGGAGAGGACGGTGTAGAGTGGTGGGAAGGAGGAGAGGAGAGGACGGCGTAGAGTGGTGGGAGGGAGGAGAGGACGGTGTAGAGTGGTGGGAGGGAGGAGAGGAGAGGACGGCGTAGAGTGGTGGGAGGGAGGAGAGGAGAGGACGGCGTAGAGCGGTGGGAGGGAGGAGAGGAGAGGACGGTGTAGAGTGGTGGGAGGGAGGAGACGACGGCGTAGAGTGGTGGGAGGGAGGAGAGGAGAGGACAGCGTAGAGTGGTGGGAGGGAGGAGAGGACGGTGTAGAGTGGTGGGAGGGAGGAGAGGACGGCGTAGAGTGGTGGGAGGGAGGAGAGGACGGTGTAGAGTGGTGGGAGGGAGGAGAGGACGGCGTAGAGTGGTGGGAGGGAGGAGAGGACGGCGTAGAGCGGTAGGAGGGAGGAGAGGACGGTGTAGAGTGGTGGGAGGGAGGAGAGGAGAGGACGGCGTAGAGCGGTGGGAGGGAGGAGAGGAGAGGACAGTGTAGAGTGGTGGGAGGGAGGAGAGGAGAGGACGGTGTAGAGTGGTGGGAGGGAGGAGAGGAGAGGACGGCGTAGAGCGGTGGGAGGGAGGAGAGGAGAGGACGGCGTAGAGTGGTGGGAGGGAGGAGAGGACGGTGTAGAGTGGTGGGAGGGAGGAGAGGACGGTGTAGAGTGGTGGGAGGGAGGAGAGGACGGTGTAGAGTGGTGGGAGGGAGGAGAGGACGGTGTAGAGTGGTGGGAGGGAGGAGAGGATGGTGTAGAGTGGTGGGAGGGAGGAGAGGACGTTGTAGAGTGGTGGGAAGGAGGAGAGGAGAGGACGGCGTAGAGTGGTGGGAGGGAGGAGAGGACGGTGTAGAGTGGTGGGAGGGAGGAGAGGACGGTGTAGAGTGGTGGGAGGGAGGAGAGGACGGCGTAGAGTGGTGGGAGGGAGGAGAGGACGGTGTAGAGTGGTGGGAGGGAGGAGAGGACGGTGTAGAGTGGTGGGAGGGAGGAGAGGACGTTGTAGAGTGGTGGGAAGGAGGAGAGGAGAGGACGGCGTAGAGTGGTGGGAGGGAGGAGAGGACGGCGTAGAGTGGTGGGAGGGAGGAGAGGAGAGGACAGCGTAGAGTGGTGGGAGGGAGGAGAGGACGGTGTAGAGTGGTGGGAGGGAGGAGAGGACGGCGTAGAGTGGTGGGAGGGAGGAGAGGACGGTGTAGAGTGGTGGGAGGGAGGAGAGGAGAGGACGGCGTAGAGCGGTGGGAGGGAGGAGAGGAGAGGACGGTGTAGAGTGGTGGGAGGGAGGATAGGAGAGGACGGTGTAGAGTGGTGGGAGGGAGGAGAGGAGAGGACGGCGTAGAGCGGTGGGAGGGAGGAGAGGACGGCGTAGAGTGGTGGGAGGGAGGAGAGGACGGTGTAGAGTGGTGGGAGGGAGGAGAGGACGGTGTAGAGTGGTGGGAGGGAGGAGAGGACGGTGTAGAGTGGTGGGAGGGAGGAGAGGACGGTGTAGAGTGGTGGGAGGGAGGAGAGGACGGTGTAGAGTGGTGGGAGGGAGGAGAGGACGTTGTAGAGTGGTGGGAAGGAGGAGAGGAGAGGACGGCGTAGAGTGGTGGGAGGGAGGAGAGGACGGTGTAGAGTGGTGGGAGGGAGGAGAGGACGGTGTAGAGTGGTGGGAGGGAGGAGAGGACGGCGTAGAGTGGTGGGAGGGAGGAGAGGACGGTGTAGAGTGGTGGGAGGGAGGAGAGGACGGTGTAGAGTGGTGGGAGGGAGGAGAGGACGTTGTAGAGTGGTGGGAAGGAGGAGAGGAGAGGACGGCGTAGAGTGGTGGGATGGAGGAGAGGACGGCGTAGAGTGGTGGGAGGGAGGAGAGGAGAGGACAGCGTAGAGTGGTGGGAGGGAGGAGAGGACGGTGTAGAGTGGTGGGAGGGAGGAGAGGACGGCGTAGAGTGGTGGGAGGGAGGAGAGGACGGTGTAGAGTGGTGGGAGGGAGGAGAGGACGGCGTAGAGTGGTGGGAGGGAGGAGAGGACGGCGTAGAGCGGTAGGAGGGAGGAGAGGACGGTGTAGAGTGGTGGGAGGGAGGAGAGGAGAGGACGGCGTAGAGTGGTGGGAAGGAGGAGAGGAGAGGACGGTGTAGAGTGGTGGGAGGGAGGAGAGGACGGTGTAGAGTGGTGGGAGGGAGGAGAGGACGGCATAGAGTGGTGGGAGGGTGGAGAGGACGGCGTAGAGTGGTGGGAAGGAGGAGAGGAGAGGACGGCGTAGAGCGGTGGGAGGGAGGAGAGGACGGTGTAGAGTGGTGGGAGGGAGGAGAGGAGAGGACGGTGTAGAGTGGTGGGAAGGAGGAGAGGACGGCGTAGAGTGGTGGGAGGGAGGAGAGGACGGTGTAGAGTGGTGGGAGGGAGGAGAGGAGAGGACGGCGTAGAGTGGTGGGAGGGAGGAGAGGAGAGGACGGCGTAGAGCGGTGGGAGGGAGGAGAGGAGAGGACGGTGTAGAGTGGTGGGAGGGAGGAGAGGAGAGGACGGTGTAGAGTGGTGGGAGGGAGGAGAGGAGAGGACGGCGTAGAGCGGTGGGAGGGAGGAGAGGACGGTGTAGAGGGGTGGGAGGAAGGAGAGGACGGTGTAGAGTGGTGGGAGGGAGGAGAGGACGGTGTAGAGTGGTGGGAGGGAGGAGAGGACGGTGTAGAGTGGTGGGAGGGAGGAGAGGACGGCGTAGAGTGGTGGGAGGGAGGAGAGGACGGCGTAGAGTGGTGGGAGGGAGGAGAGGACGGCGTAGAGTGGTGGGAGGGAGGAGAGGACGGTGTAGAGTGGTGGGAGGGAGGAGAGGACGGTGTAGAGTGGTGGGAGGGAGGAGAGGACGGCGTAGAGTGGTGGGAGGGAGGAGAGGACGGCGTAGAGTGGTGGGAGGGAGGAGAGGACGGCGTAGAGTGGTGGGAGGGAGGAGAGGACGGCGTAGAGTGGTGGGAGGGAGGAGAGGACGGTGTAGAGTGGTGGGAGGTAGGAGAGGACGGCGTAGAGTGGTGGGAGGGAGGAGAGGACGGTGTAGAGTGGTGGGAGGGAGGAGAGGACGGCGTAGAGTGGTGGGAGGGAGGAGAGGACGGTGTAGAGTGGTGGGAGGGAGGAGAGGACGGTGTAGAGTGGTGGGAGGGAGGAGAGGACGGCGTAGAGTGGTGGGAGGGAGGAGAGGACGGCGTAAAGTGGTGGGAGGGAGGAGAGGACGGTGTAGAGTGGTGGGAGGGAGGAGAGGACGGTGTAGAGTGGTGGGAGGGAGGAGAGGACGGCGTAGAGTGGTGGGAGGGAGGAGAGGACGTTGTAGAGTGGTGGGAAGGAGGAGAGGAGAGGACGGCGTAGAGTGGTGGGAGGGAGGAGAGGACGGCGTAGAGTGGTGGGAGGGAGGCTAGGACGGCGTAGAGTGGTGGGAGGGAGGAGAGGACGTCGTAGAGTGGTGGGAGGGAGGAGAGGACGGCGTAAAGTGGTGGGAGGGAGGAGAGGACGGCGTAGAGCGGTGGGAGGGAGGAGAGGACGGCGTAGAGTGGTGGGAGGGAGGAGAGGAGAGGACGGCGTAGAGTGGTGGGAGGGAGGAGAGGACGGCGTAGAGTGGTGGGAGGGAGGAGAGGAGAGGACGGCGTAGAGTGGTGGGAGGGAGGAGAGGACGGCGTAGAGTGGTGGGAGGGAGGAGAGGACGGTGTAGAGTGGTGGGACGGAGGAGAGTAGAGGATGGAGGCAGGAGAAGGTGGAGTGGGTAGAGGGAGGAGAGGGTGGATTGGAGGGAGGACAGAATAGAGTGGAGGGAGGAGAGGAGAGGACAGAGTGGATGGAGGAGAGGAGAGGACAGAGTGGAGGGAGGAAAGGAGAGGACAGAGTGGCTAGAAGTATAGGACAGAGTGGCTAGAAGTATAGGACAGAGTGGCTAGAAGTATAGGACAGAGTGGCTAGAAGTAGAGGAAAGAGTGGCTAGAAGTAGAGGCAAGAGTGGCTAGAAGTAGAGGAAAGAGTGGCTAGAAGTAGAGGAAAGAGGCTAGAAGTATAGTACAGAGTGGCTAGAAGTATAGGACAGAGTGGCTAGAAGTATAGGACAGAGTGGCTAGAAGTATAGGACAGAGTGGCTAGAAGTATAGGACAGAGTGGCTAGAAACCAAGTCTCTCTCACACCAAGTCTCTCTCACACCAAGTCTCTCTCACACCAAGCCCCTCTCACACCAAGCCCCTCTCACACCAAGCCTCTCTCACACCAAGCCACTCTCACACCAAGCCTCTCTCACACCAAGCCTCTCTCACACCAAGCCTCTCTCACACCAAGCCTCTCTCACACCAAGCCTCGCTCTCACCAAGCCTCTCTCACACCAAGCCTCTCTCACACCAAGCCTCGCTCTCACCAAGCCTCTCTCACACCAAGCCTCTCTCACACCAAGCCTCTCTCACACCAAGCCTCTCTCACACCAAGCCTCTCTCACACCAAGCCTCGCTCTCACCAAGCCTCTCTCACACCAAGCCTCTCTCACACCAAGCCTCTCTCACACCAAGCCTCTCTCACACCAAGCCTCTCTCACACCAAGCCTCTCTCACACCAAGCCTCGCTAACACCAAGCCTCGCTAACACCATGGGTTCAACCCAGCAAAGATGGAAATAGCAACAACATCTCTATCCTCCAGAACTGGCCAGCGTAATCATCCACTCTTTAACCCCTAGAGGTGATGTCTGCGCAATCTAATTAGCATAATACCATTCCCATAAAAACAGTCTGTTTAAACTTTAGATATCTGTTTTTTTGCATTGGATGCGTCTCAGTCCACTGCATCTGCCAATGTTGCACTTCCGCATCTTCGGTGAAAGGGACAGAGCTAGAGTGGTGTTTGTTAGACCCTGAGATATCCCAAAATCGTTATTTTTACAAAATCGCCTGTAGCGTCCTAACGGTTTGGCTTACAAACCATTTTTCTCCACGACCCCCACAAGCTGAAGTCGACCCCCACGTCTGAAGTCGACCCCCACGTCTGAAGTCGATACAGCCAATCTGCCAACTTCTGCCTGTAGAGTCCGAACAGTCCAACTTCTGTCTGTAGCGTCCGAACAGTCCAACTTCTGTCTGTAGAGTCCGAACAGTCCAACTTCTGTCTGTAGCGTCCGAACAGTCCAACTTCTGCCTGTAGAGTCCGAACAGTCCAACTTCTGCCTGTAGAGTCCGAACAGTCCAACTTCTGTCTGTAGCGTCGGAACAGTCCAACTTCTGTCTGTAGAGTCCGAACAGTCCAACTTCTGTCTGTAGAGTCCGAACAGTCCAACTTCTGTCTGTAGCGTCCGAACAGTCCAACTTCTGTCTGTAGAGTCCGAACAGTCCAACTTCTGCCTGTAGAGTCCGAACAGTCCAACTTCTGTCTGTAGAGTCCGAACAGTCCAACTTCTGCCTGTAGAGTCCGAACAGTCCAACTTCTGTCTGTAGAGTCCGAACAGTCCAACTTCTGCCTGTAGAGTCCGAACAGTCCAACTTCTGCCTGTAGAGTCCGAACAGTCCAACTTCTGCCTGTAGAGTCCGAACAGTCCAACTTCTGCCTGTAGAGTCCGAACAGTCCAACTTCTGCCTGTAGCGTCCGAACAGTCCAACTTCTGTCTGTAGAGTCCGAACAGTCCAACTTCTGCCTGTAGAGTCCGAACAGTCCAACTTCTGCCTGTAGCTTCCAAACAGTCCAACTTCTGCCTGTAGCGTCCGAACAGTCCCTCAGCAAGTTTTGCAATTACAATTCTAAGGGGCAGGCAGTGTTCACTTATCCAAATAGGGCATTTTACTGTTTTAATTTGAACACGTTTTTGTGTGTAAATAAAGTCTGATGTGATGTGTTTTCATTTCAGGCTGTAAGGCAACAAAAGGTGAACATTATGGAAGGGTTGGTGACTTTCCATACCCACTGTATATATGGAGACTGTTTAGTTCCAAAAATAAGGGGATAAATTCAAGTTAAAAAATAAAAAAACATGTTTCCTGATCTTTCTTTTATCCTTCAGATATAGGACAGACACTTCAGAACAAACTTTCGGGGACTATCTCTTGTTCAGTGTTGTCAATCTGTTATTCAATGCGTTTTGTTTAGGCTAATTAATAGCAGTAAGGCCAAATGTTTTTATTACATGTATAAATTTATGGGATACTTCAAAAGGTCTTAAAATTCAAAATCAAATGGCAAAATGATCCTTCGTATGACCTCCTTAAAACAATTCCATATAGCTTATTCCAACACTGCCCCGGCTTAGACAGGGCTGACACTGTAATGGGTTAAATAAGAACTGTAGAAAGCAAAGTGAAGCAGAGAGAACAGAACAGTGGGGTAAAATCCCTGTTGAGCAGGATTATGAATCCTTAAAGCGAGATCGTCTCTCTAGAAACTCACTATGTGATTGTGTATTATCTATATAAAGAGTCCGGCTTTAAATGGGGGAAGTGTCATTCCTCCAATTACAGCGTTGAGTTTGACAGAGGCTGGACAGATCCGCTGGGCTGGCTGGCAGTTGTTTTGTTTTGTCATGGTTGAGAGACTATGATTCCTTTTTTACCCAGAAAGGAGGAGGGAGCAGGGGAGAGGCTTTAAAGAGCTTGCATACCCTAGCATGTGACATTGTGTGTCAATGTGATGGTGACTAAGGGAGCCTGTCTATGCTGCAGTGTGTGTGTTTTGTGCTGTGGAAATAACCTTCGGCAGTCGATCAGGAAGGTTCAAGGCTGTTGGTTAAAAACCATACAGTACATAAAACATATAGAAATGATGTGACTCTTCAAAGCCATTAACGAGGCTTATCTGCATTAGCAGCAACATGCATTGGTTTCTCTTGTTTATGATAACAAGTGTCTTTCTGTCACTGGTGTTTCTGATAACAAGTGTCTTTCTGTCACTGGTGTTTCTGATAACAAGTGTCTTTCTGTCACTGGTGTTTCTGATAACAAGTGTCTTTCTGTCACTGGTGTTTCTGATAACAAGTGTCTTTCTGTCACTGGTGTTTCTGATAACAAGTGTCTTTCTGTCACTGGTGTTTCTGATAACAAGTGTCTTTCTGTCACTGGTGTTTCTGATAACAAGTCTCTTTCTGTCACTGGTGTTTCTGATAACAAGTGTCTTTCTGTCACTGGTGTTTCTGATAACAAGTGTCTTTCTGTCACTGGTGTTTCTGATAACAAGTGTCTTTCTGTCACTGGTGTTTCTGATAACAAGTCTCTTTCTGTCACTGGTGTTTCTGATAGCAAGTGTCTTTCTGTCACTGGTGTTTCTGATAACAAGTGCCTTTCTGTCACTGGTGTTTCTGATAACAAGTGTCTTTCTGTCACTGGTGTTTCTGATAACAAGAGTCTTTCTGTCACTGGTGTTTCTGATAACAAGTGTCTTTCTGTCACTGGTGTTTCTGATAACAAGTGTCTTTCTGTCACTGGTGTTTCTGATAACAAGTGTCTTTCTGTCACTGGTGTTTCTGATAACAAGTGTCTTTCTGTCACTGGTGTTTCTGATAACAAGTCTCTTTTTGTCACTGGTGTTTCTGATAACAAGTCTCTTTTTGTCACTGGTGTTTCTGATAACAAGTGTCTTTCTGTCACTGGTGTTTCTGATAACAAGAGTCTTTCTGTCACTGGTGTTTCTGATAACAAGTGTCTTTCTGTCACTGGTGTTTATGATAACAAGTGCCTTTCTGTCACTGGTGTTTCTGATAACAAGTGTCTTTCTGTCACTGGTGTTTATGATAACAAGTGTCTTTCTGTCACTGGTGTTTCTGATAACAAGTGCCTTTCTGTCACTGGTGTTTCTGATAACAAGTCTCTTTCTGTCACTGGTGTTTATGATAACAAGTGTCTTTCTGTCACTGGTGTTTCTGATAACAAGTGTCTTTCTGTCACTGGTGTTTCTGATAACAAGTCTCTTTTTGTCACTGGTGTTTCTGATAACAAGTGTCTTTCTGTCACTGGTGTTTCTGATAACAAGTGTATTATTTGGTGTCTAGACTCTTTCAGCTCAACTAGTCTGTCCCCTTGTAGTGAGAACAATTGAAATGGCTGTCTTGATAAAATGGATGTTGTCATGGCAGCCAGCAACAGAGGGGGAGGAGTATCAGGAGCAAATAGTTCTCAAAATAAACTGAGTCAACACTTTGTCTTTAAATCGAAAACAGCTTTTTTATGAGGGAGAAATAATTTATTTGGTAGCTAGTGAATCAAAGAGCTTGCAATCCTTTCAATGAGTCAAGGTAAATCTGACTAGAGACTTAGAGTGAGATGTTTTGAAATATAACTAGAATCAGATATTGTAGATGTTGTTTTACCATCCTCTATAGAAGGTCTCTACTGTAATATAACTAGAATCAGATATTGTAGACAGTGTTTTACCATCCTCTATAGAAGGTCTCTACTGTAATATAACTAGAATCAGATATTGTAGATGTTGTTTTACCATCCTCTATAGGTCTCTACTGTAATATAACTAGAATCAGATATTGTAGATGTTGTTTTACCATCCTCTATAGAAGGTCTCTACTGTAATATAACTAGAATCAGATATTGTAGATGTTGTTTTACCATCCTCTATAGAAGGTCTCTACTGTAATATAACTAGAATCAGATATTGTAGACAGTGTTTACCATCCTCTATAGAAGGTCTCTACTGTAATATAACTAGAATCAGATATTGTAGATGTTGTTTTACCATCCTCTATAGAAGGTCTCTACTGTAATATAACTAGAATCAGATATTGTAGATGTTGTTTTACCATCCTCTATAGAAGGTCTCTACTGTAATATAACTAGAATCAGATATTGTAGATGTTGTTTTACCATCGTCTATAGAAGGTCTCTACTGTAATATAACTAGAATCAGATATTGTAGATGTTGTTTTACCATCCTCTATAGAAGGTCTCTACTGTAATATAACTAGAATCAGATATTGTAGATGTTGTTTTACCATCCTCTATAGAAGGTCTCTACTGTAATATAACTAGAATCAGATATTGTAGATGTTGTTTTACCATCCTCTATAGAAGGTCTCTACTGTAATATAACTAGAATCAGATATTGTAGACAGTGTTTTACCATCCTCTATAGGTCTCTACTGTAATATAACTAGAATCAGATATTGTAGACAGTGTTTTACCATTCTCTATAGGTCTCTACTGTAATATAACTAGAATCAGATATTGTAGATGTTGTTTTACCATCCTCCTATAGAAGGTCTCTACTGTAATATAACTAGAATCAGATATTGTAGACAGTGTTTTACCATCCTCTATAGGTCTCTACTGTAATATAACTAGAATCAGATATTGTAGACAGTGTTTTACCATCCTCTATAGGTCTCTACTGTAATATAACTAGAATCAGATATTGTAGATGTTGTTTTACCATCCTCTATAGAAGGTCTCTACTGTAATATAACTAGAATCAGATATTGTAGACAGTGTTTTACCATCCTCTATAGGTCTCTACTGTAATATAACTAGAATCAGATATTGTAGATGTTGTTTTACCATCCTCCTATAGAAGGTCTCTACTGTAATATAACTAGAATCAGATATTGTAGACAGTGTTTTACCATCCTCTATAGGTCTCTACTGTAATATAACTAGAATCAGATATTGTAGACAGTGTTTTACCATCCTCTATAGGTCTCTACTGTAATATAACTAGAATCAGATATTGTAGATGTTGTTTTACCATCCTCTATAGAAGGTCTCTACTGTAATATAACTAGAATCAGATATTGTAGATGTTGTTTTACCATCCTCTATAGAAGGTCTCTACTGTAATATAACTAGAATCAGATATTGTAGACAGTGTTTTACCATCCTCTATAGAAGGTCTCTACTGTAATATAACTAGAATCAGATATTGTAGACAGTGTTTTACCATCCTCTATAGGTCTCTACTGTAATATAACTAGAATCAGATATTGTAGACAGTGTTTTACCATCCTCTATAGAAGGTCTCTACTGTAATATAACTAGAATCAGATATTGTAGACAGTGTTTTACCATCCTCTATAGGTCTCTACTGTAATATAACTAGAATCAGATATTGTAGATGTTGTTTTACCATCCTCTATAGAAGGTCTCTACTGTCATATAACTAGAATCAGATATTGTAGACAGTGTTTTACCATCCTCTATAGAAGGTCTCTACTGTAATATAACTAGAATCAGATATTGTAGACAGTGTTTTACCATCCTCTATAGGTCTCTACTGTAATATAACTAGAATCAGATATTGTAGACAGTGTTTTACCATCCTCTATAGAAGGTCTCTACTGTAATATAACTAGAATCAGATATTGTAGACAGTGTTTTACCATCCTCTATAGGTCTCTACTGTAATATAACTAGAATCAGATATTGTAGACAGTGTTTTACCATCGTCTATAGAGGGTCTCTACTGTAATATAACTAGAATCAGATATTGTAGACAGTGTTTTACCATCGTCTATAGAGGGTCTCTACTGTAATATAACTAGAATCAGATATTGTAGACAGTGTTTTACCATCGTCTATAGAGGGTCTCTACTGTAATATAACTAGAATCAGATATTGTAGACAGTGTTTTACCATCGTCTATAGAGGGTCTCTACTGTAATATAACTAGAATCAGATATTGTAGATGGTGTTTTACCATCCTCTATAGGTCTCTACTGTAATATAACTAGAATCAGATATTGTAGACAGTGTTTTACCATCCTCTATAGAAGGTCTCTACTGTAATATAACTAGAATCAGATATTGTAGACAGTGTTTTACCATCCTCTATAGAAGGTCTCTACTGTAATATAACTAGAATCAGATATTGTAGACAGTGTTTTACCGTCCTCTATAGAAGGTCTCTACTGTAATATAACTAGAATCAGATATTGTAGACAGTGTTTTACCATCCTCTATAGAAGGTCTCTACTGTAATATAACTAGAATCAGATATTGTAGACAGTGTTTTACCATCCTCTATAGAAGGTCTCTACTGTAATATAACTAGAATCAGATATTGTAGACAGTGTTTTACCATCCTCTATAGAAGGTCTCTACTGTAATATAACTAGAATCAGATATTGTAGACAGTGTTTTACCATCCTCTATAGAAGGTCTCTACTGTAATATAACTAGAATCAGATATTGTAGACAGTGTTTTACCATCCTCTATAGGTCTCTACTGTAATATAACTAGAATCAGATATTGTAGACAGTGTTTTACCGTCCTCTATAGAAGGTCTCTACTGTAATATAACTAGAATCAGATATTGTAGACAGTGTTTTACCATCCTCTATAGAAGGTCTCTACTGTAATATAACTAGAATCAGATATTGTAGATGTTGTTTTACCATCCTCTATAGAAGGTCTCTACTGTAATATAACTAGAATCAGATATTGTAGACAGTGTTTTACCATCCTCTATAGGTCTCTACTGTAATATAACTAGAATCAGATATTGTAGATGTTGTTTTACCATCCTCTATAGAAGGTCTCTACTGTAATATAACTAGAATCAGATATTGTAGACAGTGTTTTACCATCCTCTATAGAAGGTCTCTACTGTAATATAACTAGAATCAGATATTGTAGACAGTGTTTTACCATCCTCTATAGGTCTCTACTGTAATATAACTAGAATCAGATATTGTAGACAGTGTTTTACCGTCCTCTATAGAAGGTCTCTACTGTAATATAACTAGAATCAGATATTGTAGACAGTGTTTTACCATCCTCTATAGAAGGTCTCTACTGTAATATAACTAGAATCAGATATTGTAGACAGTGTTTTACCATCCTCTATAGAAGGTCTCTACTGTAATATAACTAGAATCAGATATTGTAGACAGTGTTTTACCATCCTCTATAGGTCTCTACTGTAATATAACTAGAATCAGATATTGTAGACAGTGTTTTACCATCCTCCTATAGAAGGTCTCTACTGTAATATAACTAGAATCAGATATTGTAGACAGTGTTTTACCATCCTCTATAGAAGGTCTCTACTGTAATATAACTAGAATCAGATATTGTAGACAGTGTTTTACCATCCTCTATAGGTCTCTACTGTAATATAACTAGAATCAGATATTGTAGATGTTGTTTTACCATCCTCTATAGAAGGTCTCTACTGTAATATAACTAGAATCAGATATTGTAGACAGTGTTTTACCATCCTCTATAGAAGGTCTCTACTGTAATATAACTAGAATCAGATATTGTAGACAGTGTTTTACCATCCTCTATAGAAGGTCTCTACTGTAATATAACTAGAATCAGATATTGTAGACAGTGTTTTACCATCCTCTATAGGTCTCTACTGTAATATAACTAGAATCAGATATTGTAGATGTTGTTTTACCATCCTCTATAGAAGGTCTCTACTGTAATATAACTAGAATCAGATATTGTAGACAGTGTTTTACCATCCTCTATAGAAGGTCTCTACTGTAATATAACTAGAATCAGATATTGTAGACAGTGTTTTACCATCCTCTATAGGTCTCTACTGTAATATAACTAGAATCAGATATTGTAGACAGTGTTTTACCATCCTCTATAGAAGGTCTCTACTGTAATATAACTAGAATCAGATATTGTAGACAGTGTTTTACCATCCTCTATAGAGGGTCTCTACTGTAATATAACTAGAATCAGATATTGTAGACAGTGTTTTACCATCCTCTATAGAGGGTCTCTACTGTAATATAACTAGAATCAGATATTGTAGACAGTGTTTTACCATCCTCTATAGAAGGTCTCTACTGTCATATAACTAGAATCAGATATTGTAGACAGTGTTTTACCATCCTCTATAGAGGGTCTCTACTGTAATATAACTAGAATCAGATATTGTAGACAGTGTTTTACCATCCTCTATAGAGGGTCTCTACTGTAATATAACTAGAATCAGATATTGTAGACAGTGTTTTACCGTCCTCTATAGAAGGTCTCTACTGTAATATAACTAGAATCAGATATTGTAGACAGTGTTTTACCGTCCTCTATAGGTCTCTACTGTAATATAACTAGAATCAGATATTGTAGACAGTGTTTTACCATCCTCTATAGAAGGTCTCTACTGTAATATAACTAGAATCAGATATTGTAGACAGTGTTTTACCATCCTCTATAGAAGGTCTCTACTGTAATATAACTAGAATCAGATATTGTAGACAGTGTTTTACCATCCTCTATAGAAGGTCTCTACTGTAATATAACTAGAATCAGATATTGTAGACAGTGTTTTACCATCCTCTATAGAAGGTCTCTACTGTAATATAACTAGAATCAGATATTGTAGACAGTGTTTTACCATCCTCTATAGAAGGTCTCTACTGTAATATAACTAGAATCAGATATTGTAGACAGTGTTTTACCATCCTCTATAGAAGGTCTCTACTGTAATATAACTAGAATCAGATATTGTAGACAGTGTTTTACCATCCTCTATAGAGGGTCTCTACTGTAATATAACTAGAATCAGATATTGTAGACAGTGTTTTACCATCCTCTATAGAAGGTCTCTACTGTAATATAACTAGAATCAGATATTGTAGATGTTGTTTTACCATCCTCTATAGGTCTCTACTGTAATATAACTAGAATCAGATATTGTAGACAGTGTTTTACCATCCTCTATAGAAGGTCTCTACTGTAATATAACTAGAATCAGATATTGTAGATGTTGTTTTACCATCCTCTATAGGTCTCTACTGTAATATAACTAGAATCAGATATTGTAGACAGTGTTTTACCATCCTCTATAGAAGGTCTCTACTGTAATATAACTAGAATCAGATATTGTAGACAGTGTTTTACCATCCTCTATAGAAGGTCTCTACTGTAATATAACTAGAATCAGATATTGTAGACAGTGTTTTACCATCCTCTATAGGTCTCTACTGTAATATAACTAGAATCAGATATTGTAGACAGTGTTTTACCATCGTCTATAGAAGGTCTCTACTCTAAGTCTAAGGCAGATTGTTGCAGTGATCCACGTTAATCTATTCCCCGTGGCAGCATGCAGATACACTGCAGTGGTACCGAGGGGTAATCAGATGCAGGGAGAACTGCAACATGTTGGCTATTTCACAACGACACCGACTTCTAGAAGTTCTCATCCTGGACACAGACCATGGAGTAGCAGGGTTAAATCCCATAGCTGGATTTTCAAGGTATTTCTCAGGGCTCCTACCGCTGTATTTCATGTTGAATTAGAGTTATTGATTGAGTGTATTTTTCCTCCTCTCATTCTCTCCTCTTCTGCATCCTCTGAGAGGGATGGAAGGGGGAGGGGTGTGTTTTTATTCACCAGTAGGGGGAGCTGAAGCTCCATGTATATCTGAGCCTCAACACCACAGCCACCAAGGCTTCTAAAGAGGGTTCCTCCTGATCTAACCTTGAAAGCAGGATTTTTATTCAAAGGTAGATTGACAGGGGTTGTCAAAATCTCTCTCCCTCTCTCCCTGTCTCCCTCTCTATCTCTCCTCCCTATTTCTCCTCCCTTTCTCTCTCTCTCTCTCTCCCTGTCTCCCTCTCTATCTCTCCTCCCTATTTCTCCTCCCTTTCTCTCTCTCTCTCTCTCTCTCTCTCTCTCTTTCTCTCTCTCCTATCTATTTCTCCTCCCTCGCTTTCTCTCTCTCTCTCTCTCTCTCAATTAATTTTCAATTTAACAGGCTTTATTGGCATGTGGAACATATGTTTACATTGCCAAAGCAAGTGAAATAGATCATAAATAAAAGTGAAATAAACAATAAATAATTAATATTACACTCACAAAAGTTCCAAAAGGATTAAAGCATTTCAAAGGTCATATTATGTCTTTATACAGTGTTGTAATGATGTGGAAATAGGTAAAGTACAAAAGGGAAAATAAATAAATATGGGTTGTATTTACAATGGTGTTTGTTCTTCACTGGTTGCCCTTTTCTTGTGGCAACAGGTCACAAATCTTGCTGCTGTGATTGCACACTGTGGTATTTCACCCAATGGATGTGGGAGTTTATCAAAATTGGATTTGTTTTTGAATTCTTTGTGGATCTGTGTAATCTGAGGGAAATATGTGTCTCTAATATGGTCATACATTGGGCAGGAGGTTAGGAAGTGCAGCTCAGTTTCCACCTCATTTTGTGGGCAGTGTGCACAAAGCCTGTCTTCTCTTGAGTGCCAGGTCTGTCTATGGTGGCCTTTCTCAATGGCAAGGCTATGCTCACTGAGTCTTTACATAGCCAAAGCTTTCCTTTAGTTTGGGTCAGTCACCGTGGTCAGGTATTCTGCCACTGTGTACTCTCTGTTTAGGGCCAAAGCATTCTCTTTTGCTCAGTTTTTTTGTTAATTCTTTCCAATGTGTCAAGTAATTTTCTTTTTGTTTTCTCATGATTTGGTTGGGTCTAATTGTGCTGCTGTCCTGGGGCTCTGTAGGGTGTGTTTGTGTTTCTGAACAGAGCCCCAGGACCAGCTTGCTTAGGTGACTTCTCCAGGTTTATCTCTCTGTAGGTGATGGCTTTGTTATGGAAGGTTTGGGAATCGCTTCCTTTCAGGTGGTTGTAGGTAGCCTAGTAGTTAGAGCGTTGGACTAGTAACCGAAAGGTTGCAAGATCGAATCCCCGAGCTGACAAGGTAAAACACATGTCGCTCTGCCCCTGAACAAGGCAGTTAACCCACTGTTCCTATGCCGTCATTGAAAATAAGAATTTGTTCTTAACTGACTTTCATAGATTTGTTTATTTTACCTTTATTTAACTGTCTGTCTCCTCTCTCTATCTTCTCTCTCGCTTCAATCACAGTTCTGTCTATGCTGGTTAGGGTTGCACGTTTTGGGGAATATTCAGAGGTGGAAACTTTCCATGGGAATAAATGGGAATTAACGGCAATATATGCAAATGAATATTAACACCATTTAAATGTAGATGTTTTTTGCAATGGATATATTTACCAAAATATAAACCTTTTACCGAAACATAAGTAGACATAATTGCAAATTATTAAATAAAACAATTTAGTTACGAATTGAACTTGAATTAAATGAGTTGACTCTTCACATGGGATGATTTCCCTGAACAACAAAAGAAAGGGATATTGAATGATCCATCACATCCCCAAAAACTTTTTCAACATACGTAAACGTAAAATCATAGTCTAGAAACTAAAGCTTTGGTTGTCCTCCTCTCAGGCTTCCATGTCTTCTCCCTGGACCTCCTCAATGTCCACCTCTTGAACATCAGACTCTGAGGTCTCATCTTCACGGTCACTTTCCAACCTTGTTGAGGATGGCTTGTTGTCAGGCTCAAAAAGTCTCAAATTTGCCCGGATGGCCACCAATTTTTGAACCATTGTGTTGGTCTGCCTGTTTAGTACTTTGGTGTGTGTGTTTCCAAACAAGGACCAGTTGTGCTCTGAGGCGGCTGATGTTTGTGGGATTTGGATGATGTTGGAGGCAACAGGGGAAAGAGCCTCAGATCCACAAAGTCCCTTCCACCAGTTGGCTGATGAGATATATTGGCACGACTGCCATATTGCATCTCCATCCCAAAGCCCTTGCTTGGAAGTGTACTTCGCCAGACTGCCAGGAACCTTGCCCTCATCCAGGCCAAGGTGGCGAGACACAGAAGTGATGACACCATAGGCTTTGTTGATCTCTGCACCAGACAGGATGCTCTTGCCAGCATACTTGTGGTCCAAAATGTAATCTGTAGCATGTATGGGCTTCAGGTAGAAGTCTTCATGCTTTTTGATGTATTTCAGAACTGCAGTTTCCTCTGCTTGGAGCAACAGTGAAGTGGGCTGGGCAGTATGGATTTATTCTCTTACATCTGCAAGCAGAGTCTGAACATCAGACCGGATGACATTGTCTCCCTCAATCTGTGCAATGGCTACTGCTATAGGTTTCAGGAGTTTCAGGCTGCTTACCACTCTCTCCCAAAATACATAATCCAGGAGAATCCTCTTGATGGGGCTGTCCATATCGGCAGACTGTGATATGGCCATTTCTTGGAGAGACTCCTTCCCCTCCAGGAGACTGTCAAACATGATGACCGCTTCAATGTGGTGCTCTTATTCTTCTCACTTTGCTGCTATAGCTTGATGACCCTTCATATACTTAACCATTTCCTTGGCTCTCTTGTAGAGTGTATCCATGGTTTTCAGTGCCATGATGTCCTTGAGGAGCAGATTCAATGCATGAGCAGCACAGCCAATGGGTGTGATGTGAAGGTAGGACACCACTTTAGACTAAGCATTCTTCGTGTTCATGGCATTGTCTGTCACCAGTGCAAATACCTTCTGTGGTCCAAGGTCATTGTGGTGCAATGTAGAGACCGGTGTGTCTGTTGTCCCTTATGTCTGTGCTCTTGTAGAATACTGGCTGAGGGGTGGAGATGATGTAGTTAATTATTCCTTGCCCACAAACATTCAACCACCCATCAGAGATGATTGCAATACAGTCTGCTTTCTCTATGATTCTCTCTGTTGAACTCTGCATCCAGCAAATGAGTAGATAAAGCATGTCTGGTTGGATGGGTGTATGCTGGGTGAAGAACATTCAGAAATATCTTCCAATACACATTGCCTGTGAGCGTCAGAGGTGAACCAGTTGCATCCCCAGCTCGAGCAAGACATTCATCAGCATTTCTCTGACTACGTTCCTCCATTGAGTCAAAAAACTTCTGATTCCAGGAGGACCATGAGCTGTTGATATCGATAAGGTGTCTGATTCATAATTTTCACCTCGAGTGGAAGTAGAGGGACTTTTGTCAGAGGTTACTTGTTGTGAACGCTGAGAAAACTTTATGCACTTGGCCAGATGATTCTGTATCTTTGTTGCATTCTTCACATATTATTTGCCACAGTATTTGCAAATGTACACAGCTTTTCCTTCTACATTAGCTGCAGTGAGATGTCTCCACACATCAGACAGTTTCCGTGGCATTTTCCTGTAAAGATTAGAATATTTTTTTTTTTTGAATAAATAAAAATACAATTCCATGAACAGATAAATATGTAAGCAGTTAGATTAAACTGCTTAACAACGGGTGAATTAACACTCTTCAGTTAGCAGGCTCAATCGAGCTGAAACTCACGTGGGAGCAAAAACGAACTAGCAGCAATTGTAAACAAGTTAGACATGATTTAAACACACTTTGCTGTAGGTTACTTAACTACTAGTTAACAAAAACATTGTATGTCATATAAAATGTATTCACCCCACCCAGTATTTTAATCAAAACTTACCAGAAATGTGAACTTACCAGAAATTCCACTGACTTGGGGATAGTTTAACCAAAATATGCCAGAAGACCTAGAATTGCCTTGTGTATCCTATTAAAAAGGTTCACTGTTATAAGCAAACTTTTTAAAAAGAATTTAGGCAAAATTCCCAAATTTCCCAGGCTTAACTTCCCATGGAACATTTCAGGAAGAATTCCGTAAATTTACCGGAAAGTTTCCAACCCTTTGCAACCATAATGCTGATTTCATTTTGTTCCTTGAAAGATACGATCCACACACTTAATCATCAAGTTGATGAGCTTTAAACCTCTTCAGAGATTGATTTAATCATTAGACTGAAACATGTTTGGTTGTACAACAAACAATAATAGAAGCCTAATCATCTGCTCAAATAACAAAATACCAAGAAAATGATAAACCCACCCCCCCTCAGTCCCCTTCCACACCCCAGTGCCCATCACCCCCCTCAGTCCCCATCCATCCACCCCCCCTCCAGTCCCCATCCACCCCCCCCCCCCCCCAGTCCCCATCCACACACCAACCCGCCCCTCCAGTCCCCATCTACACCCCAACCCCCCCAGTCCCCATCCACACCCCAACCCACCCCCATCCACACCCCAACCCATGGCTCGGGTAGCTGAGGTCCTTCATGATCTTCTAGATTGTAGTGGGGTGAACAGGCCATGGCTCGGGTAGCTGAGGTCCTTCATGATCTTCTAGATTGTAGCAGAATGAACAGGCCGTGGCTCGGGTAGCTGAGGTCCTTCATGATCTTCTAGATTGTAGCAGGGTGAACAGGCCATGGCTCGGGTAGCTGAGGTCCTTCATGATCTTCTAGATTGTAGCAGGGTGAACAGGCCGTGGCTCGGGTAGCTGAGGTCCTTCATCATCTTCTTGGCCTTCCTGTGACACCAGGTGCTCAATATTATAATAGTATTAATATGCCATTTAGCCGAGGCTTTCATCCAAAGCGACTTACCAACATTCACTTTGGATCCAGAGAGCTAAACCTGTCTCCCAGTCTATTCTGATTGTGAATTACTGTAGGATCTAGGTCCCTATTCATCAAGTATTTCTGATAAGGAGTGCTGATAAGGTTGGATAATTAGGATCGCTTTTGCCTTTTAGATCATAATGAATAAGAGGTTGAACCTGATCCTAGATCACCACTCCTACTCTGACAAGCTCTTTGAATATGGACCCACATTTGACCTTGCATTTACAAAAGGTTAATGTCCCAAACATCCAAAACTCAGATGAACTCTAATCAGCTGCTTCTCTCTCTCCGTTGAGGCGTCTTGTTCTCAGGCCGGGCCGGGTGTTGAGCAGTGAGCACTTCAAAGCATTGGTGCAAGATAAGCCCCTCTAGCAACAGGCCTAACAACCCTGAGCTCTCTAAATAAATCATGGCTTTCAGTTTCATCTGCTGCGTTCCTGCCCCCATGCGCCCTCATTTTGGGGATGGAAGAGGGGCTAGAGATCCTCACGGTCAACGTGCAACGTGTGTGTATTCTAGGGGAGGTGTGTGTGAGAGAAAGTATGTGTTTTGTGGGGTGCTTTGTCCTTAATTATTTACATTTGCTTAGTTTAGCAGATGCTCTTATCCAGAGCGACTTACAGGCGCAATTAGGGTTAAGGGGCTTGCTCAAGGGCACACCGGCAGATTTTTCACATAGTCGGCTCGGAGATTTGAACCCCAGGTAGAGTAAACCACCCATCCAACCCCAGGTAGAGTAAACCACCCCAGGTAGAGTAAACCACCCATCCAACCCCAGGTAGAGTAAACCACCCCAGGTAGAGTAAACCACCCCAGGTAGAGTAAACCACCCCAGGTAGAGTAAACCACCCATCCAACCCCAGGTAGAGTAAACCACCCCAGGTAGAGTAAACCACCCCAGGTAGAGTAAACCACCCCAGGTAGAGTAAACAACCCATCCAACCCCAGGTAGAGTTAACCACCCCAGGTAGAGTAAACCACCCCAGGTAGAGGTAAAGAGGAATACTGTAGGACAGAAGGTTGAGCATGTCAGAACAACCTGTCTCTGAGTTACTGGTGTGTTCAACAGTGTGTGCTGTTTTAAATTCAACTGTCAGAACATGTACAGAACCAGAACCCTTGTGTGTTACACCTCACATCCCCTCTGTACCCACTGTCCTGTGTGTTACACCTCACATCCCCTCTGTACCCACTGTCCTGTGTGTTACGCCTCACATCCCCTCTGTACCCACTGTCCTGTGTGTTACACCTCACATCCCCTCTGTACCCACTGTCCTGTGTGTTACACCTCACATCCCCTCTGTACCCACTGTCCTGTGTGTTACACCTCACATCCCCTCTGTACCCACTGTCCTGTGTGTTACGCCTCACATCCCCTCTGTACCCACTGTCCTGTGTGTTACACCTCACATCCCCTCTGTACCCACTGTCCTGTGTGTTACGCCTCACATCCCCTCTGTACCCACTGTCCTGTGTGTTACACCTCACATCCCCTCTGTACCCACTGTCCTGTGTGTTACACCTCACATCCCCTCTGTACCCACTGTCCTGTGTGTTACACCTCACATCCCCTCTGTACCCACTGTCCTGTGTGTTACACCTCACATCCCCTCTGTACCCACTGTCCTGTGTGTTACACCTCACATCCCCTCTGTACCCACTGTCCTGTGTGTTACACCTCACATCCCCTCTGTACCCACTGTCCTGTGTGTTACACCTCACATCCCCTCTGTACCCACTGTCCTGTGTGTTACACCTCACATCCCCTCTGTACCCACTGTCCTGTGTGTTACACCTCACATCCCCTCTGTACCCACTGTCCTGTGTGTTACACCTCACATCCCCTCTGTACCCACTGTCCTGTGTGTTATACCTCACATCCCCTCTGTACCCACTGTCCTGTGTGTTACACCTCACACCCCCTCTGTACCCACTGTCCTGTGTGTTACACCTCACATCCCCTCTGTACCCACTGTCCTGTGTGTTACACCTCACATCCCCTCTATACCCACTGTCCTGTGTGTTACACCTCACATCCCCTCTGTACCCACTGTCCTGTGTGTTATACCTCACATCCCCTCTGTACCCACTGTCCTGTGTGTTACACCTCACATCCCCTCTGTACCCACTGTCCTGTGTGTTACACCTCACATCCCCTCTGTACCCACTGTCCTGTGTGTTACACCTCACATCCCCTCTGTACCCACTGTCCTGTGTGTTATACCTCACATCCCCTCTGTACCCACTGTCCTGTGTGTTACACCTCACACCCCCTCTGTACCCACTGTCCTGTGTGTTACACCTCACATCCCCTCTGTACCCACTGTCCTGTGTGTTACACCTCACATCCCCTCTATACCCACTGTCCTGTGTGTTACACCTCACATCCCCTCTGTACCCACTGTCCTGTGTGTTACACCTCACATCCCCTCTGTACCCACTGTCCTGTGTGTTACACCTCACATCCCCTCTGTACCCACTGTCCTGTGTGTTACACCTCACATCCCCTCTGTACCCACTGTCCTGTGTGTTACACCTCACATCCCCTCTGTACCCACTGTCCTGCAGCTTTCTTCTCATTTGACAGCCCTGCTTCAAGCCTTCAATCAGTTAAGAGTGGCGGACTGCTTCCTGAATGGCACCCTGTTCTCTTTAAAGGGACCTTGTGTTGACCCGGGCCTGCAGGGTATCCCATAGGCCCCACTTTTAGCTTTGATTCTCACTAGTGAGCCAGCCGTGCCTAGCAGAGCTTAGTACTGGCCTGGTTACATATCCACCGTAGTACTGGAACCACAATGTGAACAGACCAGATATCTAAGCCAGCAGGGTGCAGTTCAGGTTGGCACCGTGGTGTGAAGCTGGTATTAGATGGTGCACAGAAGGATGGACACGGGAGTGTAAGTCTAATTGTCTTGGCTGAAGAAGTATGTAGCTACAGTACGTGTCTATTCTCCAGTGGGCTGCAGTACTTCACATGGTCAACACTGAACACTTTCTACTTCCCTTTTTCCACCACTTCTATCTGTTCTTTTTACTAAATAATAGTTTGAACAGCCTGCCAGGTGAAAGCACTTCTGGCAAGGCCTCTATCTTCTTCTTCTCTCCTCAGTTTACCTCCACTTGTGTTCTGTAAGGTTTGGAGGCCAGGCCATCGAAGAACACTACTGGAACTATCAGGAAATAGGTTGTTCAATCTCCTGGGCCCATGGTACGGTTAAATATCACTTTAATGCACCGGTGTTATGAAGGAGGTGAATGAACTGTAATGAATGACTTCCCTTCAGAAAGTGGCCTGTGTGCCGGTCTTTTGGGTCAGTGGCTCATTATGATAATGTATTGCATCAAGAAGCTGCCCATCCTGCCCTTCCCCTGGTGTGTGTGTGTGTGTGTGTGTGTGTGTGTGTGTGTGTGTGAGTGAGTGATCCACATCAATCCACTATTCATGTCTTGTATTGCACGGCCACTCCAAGAAATTGATGCAGCTCTGCCTCCTGCAGCGCCAGGACTAGGAGCCCTGTGTACTCTGCCTCCTGCAGAGCCAGGACAAGGAGCCCTGTGGACTCTGCCTCCTGCAACGCCAGGACAAGGAGCCCTGTGAACTCTGCCTCCTGCAGCGCCAGGACAAGGAGCCCCGTGGACTCTGCCTCCTGCAACACCAGGACAAGGAGCCCTGTGGACTCTGCCTCCTGCAGCGCCAGGACAAGGAGCCCTGTGGACTCTGCCTCCTGTAACGCCAGGACAAGGAGCCCTGTGGACTCTGCCTCCTGCAGAGCCAGGACAAGGAGCCCTGTGGACTCTGCCTCCTGCAGAGCCAGGACAAGGAGCCCTGTGGACTCTGCCTCCTGCAACGCCAGGACAAGAAGCCCTGTGGGCTCTGCCTCCTGCAACGCCAGAACAAGGAGCCCTGTGGACTCTGCCTCCTGCAGAGCCAGGACAAGAAGCCCTGTGGACTCTGCCTCCTGCAGAGCCAGGACAAGGAGCCCTGTGGACTCTGCCTCCTGCAGAGCCAGGACAAGGAGCCCTGTGGACTCTGCCTCCTGCAACGCCAGGACAAGGAGCCCTGCAGAGTTCCACAAGACCTGAGTTCAAACACTATTTGAAATCTTTCAAACAGTTATGGTGTTTGTTCTAGCTTGGCTGGAGAGCCATATAGGCAGGATTTACCGTATTGGGGACTACTCTATTGGCTCATTGCGCCAGGCAAGCTGAATTAAGCCCAGATTTAGTATCTCTTACAAGAGGACTAGAGACTGTCTGCTTTTCAATCAGATAACGCACCATAGAAAACAGTTCAAAAGGGCTGTCTTCAGCCTTTTAAACATCTCAGGGATTTTTGTGCAGTTCTCCAAACGACCGAGATGATGACATGAACAGTGCAGTGGGTTGGTCTCGGACACCACATACTGAGGTCACCATCCAATTGAATAGGCCTAGGTCTCAGCTATATCATGCATGACATGAACAATGTACACTTTATGCCTGTACAATGTGGGCTGTAGCAATGAATCTTTCTCCATTTAGAGGGCAGTTAGCCTGGCTGACATAACATTGCATTTTCATGTCGTAATCCAAACCTCATTCTCACATGATGGAATTAAACATCATACTTTGTGTCCGGGTTCCCAGGCCACAGTCATCCACCTTTTCGTAATTAATGGAATGTGGACTCTGTTTTTTTTATGGTATCGATTTGGATTCTATTGCAGTCAGAGATCATGTGGAGAAATTCCTCTTGCAGCTTGGGGGAGGGGGGGTGGTGTGTGTGGCATATTCTGTCATCAGTATTCTGGTGTTGCTCCGAAATAGGACGGTCAGGCCCTGGAGGTCGGTCTGCAGAGAATCTAATACAACAGCAAATGATCAAACAGGCTGATTTGTAATGTGATGAGGCTCGGCACAGGCCAAGAGGGTAATGCTGCTATACTGGCAGACTGTGCTAATTTACAAGCTTGTGACAATCATTCGCAGGTCCTGCACAGCTGAGAGGGTGTGTGTGTGTGTGTGTGTGTGTGTGTGTGTGTGTGTGTGTGTGTGTGTGAGAGTGTGTGTGTGGAGGGTGAGGGACTTGTTATGTAGGAGTAGGATGTGCTGCATGACATGAGGGACTTGTTATGTAGGAATAGGATGTGCTGAATGACTTGAGGGACTTGTTAAGGAGGAATAGGATGTGCTGCATGACACGAGGGACTTGTTTTGTAGGAATAGGATGTGCTGCATGACATGAGGGACTTGTTTTGTAGGAACAGGATGTGCTGCATGACATGAGGGACTTGTTTTCAGGGTTGATTTATTTTTGATCCCGTTAGAAAGAGATGTTGATTTTGATACTAACAGAGATATGGGGATGACCTTGGTGTGGTTTGGATCCATAGAGGTTCAGAGTCAACAGCTCAACTCAACTCACTTCATCTATCGTGAATGTGTTATTTGTCTAGCTGTTTTCCACTCAGTGTCTGAAGGTCTATTTTGTATGCCACCAAAAAACAACCTTTGTGGAACAGGAAAATAGATCTAAATGGTAACATGCTGTAACATCTGTAGCTAGCTCTCGACTCTTAACTATCTAACATCAGCTAACTTGAATATCTCATTTTGTGAGACACAGCAATAGCTACATCGGTGTATTGATAGTAATCTCCCATAGCTGCTATCTGTGTGAACAACAGTGATACAGCTTCATACCCCCAAAGCTGATGGGACGTCTTTCACAGTTAATCCTGTAATGGCCAAAGCTGATGGGATGTCTTTCACAGTTAATCCTGTAATGGCCAAAGCTGATGGGACGTCTTTCCCAGTTAATCCTGTAATGGTCAAAGCTGATGGGACGTCTTTCCCAGTTAATCCTGTAATGGCCAAAGCTGATTGGATGTCTTTCCCAGTTAATCCTGCAATGGCCAAAGTTGATGGGACGTCTTTCCCAGTTAATCCTGTAATGGCCAAAGCTGATGGGACGTCTTTCCCAGTTAATCCTGTAATGGTCAAAGCTGATTGGATGGCTTGCCCAGTTAACCCTGTAATGAAGCTAATAGCTAACTAACTAAAGTAGAGGACATGGCTACATTATAATTTGTCTTTAGACAATTCATTAGCCGAGGCACTTATGCACTATCGGCTGCCTAGGCTAATAATTCCTATTCGTTTTGGGGTTGTGGGTTACAATCCAAGGGAAATGTTTCCCATCAACATTGTGCCGATATATTTCTGCAGGGCAGTCTGTTGTCCTTTGTTTCAGACATATTGTTCCTGGAGAGGACTACATGGGGAGCTTGTTTTATCAGGGCTGTCTATCCCTCTCTAGATGGACACCATTCTGGATCAAGGTGTGGATGACTCTGAAGAGGAATTGAATACATTATAAATGTGTCTTCTCCCTTTCCCAACACCAACATATACAAGTTGATACAGGTTCGGCAGCAGCGCAGGGCCCCTGGATAGAGAGCAATTGTGGGGGGTTAGGTGCCTTGCTCATGGGCACAATGGCAGGAGATGACCAGTAGCCTTCCAGCTGCCAGTTTAGTTCCATTGACATTGTTGTGTTACCTGGCTAGGGCTCTAGGGCTAGACTACTACATGACCAGGATCAGGAAACACTGCTCTAACGCTAGACTACTACATGACCAGGATCAGGAAACACTGCTCTAGGGCTAGACTACTACATGACCAGGATCAGGAAACACTGCTCTAACGCTAGACTACTAATGACCAGGATCAGGAAACACTGCTCTAGGGCTAGACTACTACATGACCAGGATCAGGATCGGGAAACCCTGCTCTAGGGCTAGACTACTACAGGATCAGGAAACACTGCTCTAGGGCTAGACTACTACATGACCAATGACCAGGAAACACTGCTCTAGGGCTAGACTACTACATGACCAATGACCAGGAAACACTGCTCTAGGGCTAGACTACTACATGACCAATGATCAGGAAACACTGCTCTAGGGCTAGACTACTACATGACCAGTATCAGGAAACACTGCTCTAGGGCTAGACTACTACATGACCAGGATCAGGAAACACTGCTCTAGGGCTAGACTACTACATGACCAGGATCAGGATCGGGAAACCCTGCTCTAACGCTAGACTACTACATGACCAATGACCAGGATCAGGAAACACTGCTCTAGGGCTAGACTACTACATGACCAATGACCAGGAAATACTGCTCTAGGGCTAGACTACTACATGACCAATGACCAGGAAACACTGCTCTAGGGCTAGACTACTACATGACCAATGACCAGGAAACACTGCTCTAGGGCTAGACTACTACATGACCAATGATCAGGAAACACTGCTCTAGGGCTAGACTACTACATGACCAGGATCAGGAAACACTGCTCTAGGGCTAGACTACTACATGACCAGGATCAGGAAACACTGCTCTAGGGCTAGACTACTACATGACCAGGATCAGGAAACACTGCTCTAGGGCTAGACTACTACATGACCAGGATCAGGAAACACTGCTCTAAGGCTAGACTACTACAGGACCAATGACCAGGATCAGGAAACACTGCTCTAGGGCTAGACTACTATATGACCAGGATCAGGAAACACTGCTCTAAGGCTAGACTACTACAGGACCAGGATCAGGAAACACTGCTCTAGGGCTAGACTACTACATGACCAATGACCAGGATCAGGAAACACTGCTCTAGGGCTAGACTACTACATGACCAGGATCAGGAAACACTGCTCTAGGGCTAGACTACTACATGACCAGTATCAGGAAACACTGCTCTAGGGCTAGACTACTACATGACCAGGATCAGGAAACACTGCTCTAGGGCTAGACTACTACATGACCAGAATCAGGAAACACTGCTCTAGGGCTAGACTACTACATGACCAGGATCAGGAAACACTGCTCTAAGGCTAGACTACTACAGGACCAGGATCAGGAAACACTGCTCTAGGGCTAGACTACTACATGACCAATGACCAGGATCAGGAAACACTGCTCTAGGGCTAGACTACTACATGACCAATGACCAGGAAATACTGCTCTAGGGCTAGACTACTACATGACCAATGACCAGGATCAGGAAACACTGCTCTAGGGCTAGACTACTACATGACCAGGATCAGGAAACACTGCTCTAGGGCTAGACTACTACATGACCAGAATCAGGAAACACTGCTCTAGGGCTAGACTACTACATGACCAGGATCAGGAAACACTGCTCTAGGGCTAGACTACTACATGACCAGAATCAGGAAACACTGCTCTAAGGCTAGACTACCACAGGACCAGGATCAGGAAACACTGCTCTAGGGCTAGACTACTACATGACCAGGATCAGGAAACACTGCTCTAGGGCTAGACTACTACATGACCAGGATCAGGAAACACTGCTCTAAGGCTAGACTACTACAGGACCAGGATCAGGAAACACTGCTCTAGGGCTAGACTACTACATGACCAATGACCAGGATCAGGAAACACTGCTCTAGGGCTAGATTACTACATGACCAATGACCAGGAAATACTGCTCTAGGGCTAGACTACTACATGACCAATGACCAGGAAACACTGCTCTAGGGCTACACTACTACATGACCAATGACCAGGAAACACTGCTCTAGGGCTAGACTACTACATGACCAGGATCAGGAAACACTGCTCTAGGGCTAGACTACTACATGACCAGGATCAGGAAACACTGCTCTAAGGCTAGACTACTACAGGACCAATGACCAGGATCAGGAAACACTGCTCTAGGGCTAGACTACTATATGACCAGGATCAGGAAACACTGCTCTAAGGCTAGACTACTACAGGACCGGGATCAGGAAACACTGCTCTAGGGCTAGACTACTACATGACCAGGATCAGGAAACACTGCTCTAGGGCTAGACTACTACATGACCAGAATCAGGAAACACTGCTCTAAGGCTAGACTACCACAGGACCAGGATCAGGAAACACTGCTCTAGGGCTAGACTACTACATGACCAGGATCAGGAAACACTGCTCTAGGGCTAGACTACTACATGACCAGGATCAGGAAACACTGCTCTAAGGCTAGACTACTACAGGACCAGGATCAGGAAACACTGCTCTAGGGCTAGACTACTACATGACCAATGACCAGGATCAGGAAACACTGCTCTAGGGCTAGATTACTACATGACCAATGACCAGGAAATACTGCTCTAGGGCTAGACTACTACATGACCAATGACCAGGAAACACTGCTCTAGGGCTAGACTACTACATGACCAATGACCAGGAAACACTGCTCTAGGGCTAGACTACTACATGACCAGGATCAGGAAACACTGCTCTAGGGCTAGACTACTACATGACCAGGATCAGGAAACACTGCTCTAAGGCTAGACTACTACAGGACCAATGACCAGGATCAGGAAACACTGCTCTAGGGTTAGACTACTATATGACCAGGATCAGGAAACACTGCTCTAAGGCTAGACTACTACAGGACCGGGATCAGGAAACACTGCTCTAGGGCTAGACTACTACATGACCAGGATCAGGAAACACTGCTCTAGGGCTAGACTACTACATGACCAGTATCAGGAAACACTGCTCTAGGGCTAGACTACTACATGACCAGGATCAGGAAACACTGCTCTAGGGCTAGACTACTACATGACCAGGATCAGGAAACACTGCTCTAAGGCTAGACTACTACAGGACCAGGATCAGGAAACACTGCTCTAGGGCTAGACTACTACATGACCAATAACCAGGATCAGGAAACACTGCTCTAGGGCTAGACTACTACATGACCAATGACCAGGAAATACTGCTCTAGGGCTAGACTACTACATGACCAATGACCAGGAAACACTGCTCTAAGGCTAGACTACTACAGGACCGGGATCAGGAAACACTGCTCTAGGGCTAGACTACTACATGACCAGGATCAGGAAACACTGCTCTAGGGCTAGACTACTACATGACCAGTATCAGGAAACACTGCTCTAGGGCTAGACTACTACATGACCAATGACCAGGTAACACTGCTCTAGGGCTAGACTACTACATGACCAATGACCAGGAAACACTGCTCTAGGGCTAGACTACTACATGACCAATGACCAGGTAACACTGCTCTAGGGCTAGACTACTACATGACCAGGATCAGGAAACACTGCTCTAGGGCTAGACTACTACATGACCAGGATCAGGAAACACTGCTCTAGGGCTAGACTACTACATGACCAGGATCAGGAAACACTGCTCTAAGGCTAGACTACTACAGGACCAATGACCAGGATCAGGAAACACTGCTCTAGGGCTAGACTACTATATGACCAGGATCAGGAAACACTGCTCTAAGGCTAGACTACTACAGGACCAGGATCAGGAAACACTGCTCTAGGGCTAGACTACTACATGACCAATGACCAGGATCAGGAAACACTGCTCTAGGGCTAGACTACTACATGACCAGGATCAGGAAACACTGCTCTAGGGCTAGACTACTACATGACCAGGATCAGGAAACACTGCTCTAGGGCTAGACTACTACATGACCAGGATCAGGAAACACTGCTCTAAGGCTAGACTACCACAGGACCAGGATCAGGAAACACTGCTCTAGGGCTACACTACTACATGACCAGGATCAGGAAACACTGCTCTAAGGCTAGACTACTACAGGACCAATGACCAGGATCAGGAAACACTGCTCTAGGGCTAGACTACTATATGACCAGGATCAGGAAACACTGCTCTAAGGCTAGACTACTACAGGACCAGGATCAGGAAACACTGCTCTAGGGCTAGACTACTACATGACCAATGACCAGGATCAGGAAACACTGCTCTAGGGCTAGACTACTACATGACCAGTATCAGGAAACACTGCTCTAGGGCTAGACTACTACATGACCAGGATCAGGAAACACTGCTCTAGGGCTAGACTACTACATGACCAGGATCAGGAAACACTGCTCTAAGGCTAGACTACCACAGGACCAGGATCAGGAAACACTGCTCTAGGGCTAGACTACTACATGACCAATGACCAGGATCAGGAAACACTGCTCTAGGGCTAGACTACTACATGACCAATGACCAGGAAACACTGCTCTAGGGCTAGACTACTACATGACCAATGGTCAGGAAACACTGCTCTAGGGCTAGACTACTACATGACCAGGATCAGGAAACACTGCTCTAGGGCTAGACTACTACATGACCAGGATCAGGAAACACTGCTCTAGGGCTAGACTACTACATGACCAGGATCAGGAAACACTGCTCTAAGGCTAGACTACTACAGGACCAATGACCAGGATCAGGAAACACTGCTCTAGGGCTAGACTACTATATGACCAGGATCAGGAAACACTGCTCTAAGGCTAGACTACTACAGGACCGGGATCAGGAAACACTGCTCTAGGGCTAGACTACTACATGACCAGGATCAGGAAACACTGCTCTAGGGCTAGACTACTACATGACCAGTATCAGGAAACACTGCTCTAGGGCTAGACTACTACATGACCAATGACCAGTTAACACTGCTCTAGGGCTAGACTACTACATGACCAATGACCAGGAAACACTGCTCTAGGGCTAGACTACTACATGACCAATGATCAGGAAACACTGCTCTAGGGCTAGACTACTACATGACCAGGATCAGGAAACACTGCTCTAGGGCTAGACTACTACATGACCAGGATCAGGAAACACTGCTCTAGGGCTAGACTACTACATGACCAGGATCAGGAAACACTGCTCTAAGGCTAGACTACTACAGGACCAATGACCAGGATCAGGAAACACTGCTCTAGGGCTAGACTACTATATGACCAGGATCAGGAAACACTGCTCTAAGGCTAGACTACTACAGGACCAGGATCAGGAAACACTGCTCTAGGGCTAGACTACTACATGACCAATGACCAGGATCAGGAAACACTGCTCTAGGGCTAGACTACTACAGGATCAGGAAACACTGCTCTAGGGCTAGACTACTACATGACCAGTATCAGGAAACACTGCTCTAGGGCTAGACTACTACATGACCAGGATCAGGAAACACTGCTCTAGGGCTAGACTACTACATGACCAGGATCAGGAAACACTGCTCTAAGGCTAGACTACCACAGGACCAGGATCAGGAAACACTGCTCTAGGGCTAGACTACTACATGACCAATGACCAGGATCAGGAAACACTGCTCTAGGGCTAGACTACTACATGACCAGGATCAGGAAACACTGCTCTAGGGCTAGACTACTACATGACCAGTATCAGGAAACACTGCTCTAGGGCTAGACTACTACATGACCAGGATCAGGAAACACTGCTCTAGGGCTAGACTACTGCATGACCAGGATCAGGAAACACTGCTCTAGGGCTAGACTACTACATGACCAATGACCAGGAAATACTGCTCTAGGGCTAGACTACTACATGACCAATGACCAGGAAACACTGCTCTAGGGCTAGACTACTACATGACCAATGACCAGGAAACACTGCTCTAGGGCTAGACTACTACATGACCAATGGTCAGGAAACACTGCTCTAGGGCTAGACTACTACATGACCAGGATCAGGAAACACTGCTCTAGGGCTAGACTACTACATGACCAGGATCAGGAAACACTTCTCTAGGGCTAGACTACTACATGACCAGGATCAGGAAACACTGCTCTAAGGCTAGACTACTACAGGACCAATGACCAGGATCAGGAAACACTGCTCTAGGGCTAGACTACTATATGACCAGGATCAGGAAACACTGCTCTAAGGCTAGACTACTACAGGACCAGGATCAGGAAACACTGCTCTAGGGCTAGACTACTACATGACCAATGACTAGGATCAGGAAACACTGCTCTAGGGCTAGACTACTACATGACCAGGATCAGGAAACACTGCTCTAGGGCTAGACTACTACATGACCAGTATCAGGAAACACTGCTCTAGGGCTAGACTACTACATGACCAGGATCAGGAAACACTGCTCTAGGGCTAGACTACTACATGACCAGGATCAGGAAACACTGCTCTAAGGCTAGACTACTACATGACCAGGATCAGGAAACACTGCTCTAAGGCTAGACTACTACAGGACCAGGATCAGGAAACACTGCTCTAGGGCTAGACTACTACATGACCAATGACCAGGATCAGGAAACACTGCTCTAGGGCTAGACTACTACATGACCAGGATCAGGAAACACTGCTCTAGGGCTAGACTACTACATGACCAGTATCAGGAAACACTGCTCTAAGGCTAGACTACTACATGACCAGTATCAGGAAACACTGCTCTAAGGCTAGACTACCACAGGACCAGGATCAGGAAATACTGCTCTAGGGCTAGACTACTACATGACCAATGACCAGGATCAGGAAACACTGCTCTAGGGCTAGACTACTACATGACCAGGATCAGGAAATACTGCTCTAGGGCTAGACTACTACATGACCAATGACCAGGATCAGGAAACACTGCTCTAGGGCTAGACTACTACATGACCAGGATCAGGAAACACTGCTCTAGGGCTAGACTACTACATGACCAGTATCAGGAAACACTGCTCTAAGGCTAGACTACTACAGGACCAGGATCAGGAAACACTGCTCTAGGGCTAGACTACTACATGACCAATGACCAGGATCAGGAAACACTGCTCTAGGGCTAGACTACTACAGGATCAATGATCAGGATCGGGAATCCCTGCTCTAACGCTAGACTACTACATGACCAATGAGTTGTTTATAGTGAAAGATTGTGATATTTTGAGAGTCTAATATATCACATTTACAACATGTTTACCTTGCCAACAAATGAGAGAGCTGAAATGAGACCTTTTGAACTTGAGATGGGTTAAATGGAATACTAACAGAAATCTGGACACTGACAGACCTATAGCATCTCACATGTAGCCTAATATTAAATGAACTCCTGCGGAATTAAGTATTTCTTGAAGTACAATGAAACATCAAATGTTATTTTTGTCTCGGAAAAAGGATTTGAGAAATATGGTAAGATGTATTTCTTTCAGTGTCTGAAAAATATGCATCACTGACAAAGTGAATTATTAGCAGAAACATGGATTTGACTTTTCACTGCTTTTAATCTGCAAATGTTTGCAAGGGGAGAATATTTATCTACCCTGTTTAGAGCTATTGTGTTCTCTACTTGGCCCCGTAGAGAGGAGCGACATTCAACGAGAAAGCTTTACAGCTCCATGATTGATGCATTCATTCATTCATTCATTTAACACATTTATTTTGTGAGGGTCTGTTAATGTATTATGTATTAGCCTATCCTTTATTTGTCTTCTAGGGCAACACATTATGACTGAAGGAAAGCTGCAGGCCTAGCTTAGGCCTATTTGACAAGACAAGTTGACTATATTAGCCTAGCAAATTTGGTAAATTATAAGCAGATAAATATTCAAATGAGACTTAAGAGTGTATTTTTTTCCCTACACCCCCACCGTCTCTGCCTGTTATGCAAAACAGGCTACCATTAGGCTACAGTGTCCGAGGCACACCTCCCCTACACGGCCCGTCGCCACTCGCCACTATCCAGGCCAAGTAGCCCACTTCCTCTGAAGTGTCTGGCTGGCTAGCTCCGCCTCCGACTTCTCCATACACTGACCAGGCTACATGTGACCTCGCTTTCCCCTCTGTATAAGTAGACTGTTGACTTGTTCTTCCTGGAACGTGCACTTTACATGTTTTCTGGGGCAGCTAGCTAGCCGGATGTAGAATGGGGCCACGCCTCCTAAATGGGTTTGCTATTGTTTACGTTCCAAAAAAGGTCTATACAGTTATTTTGAGGATCTCTCTACTCTGTGCAGTAGAACTAGGATGTATTGTCCTCGTCTCTTGGGGAGGTACATAGGCTACACTAAAGTAAAGTGGTGAAGGAGAGGCCAGATTGAATTGAATTGAATTGAACAGAGTGTACTAAGTGTTTCCAATGTCTCATCACAAACCCCCAGATGTGAAAACCCCCATTGGTGCGCACACACAACTAAGATTTCCACCAATCTCCACCAAGTTCTTTTGTCACAGTGGCATTTCACTGTAAGTCTCCCCTGACATTACGTTCTCACATAAATGTAATATATTTTGGCTGTCTGGGAACGACAGGAGTCACACACACACACACAGACACAGACACAGACACAGACACACACACAGACACACAGAGAGAGAGTGTCCAGGAGGGCTGGCAGGGAGGGAGCTAGCTGATGCCCTTGCGCTGTTTGTTAGTTTAAAACGATAATAAAGATGAGTTATTTCACAATGCAGCTGCGCTGCTGCCAGAAGAGGTTTGGGTCTCACCTGGCAAAGTTTCCCATACAGGACTTCGCTGCTGTCGCTTGCCTTTCTCTGCCTTTTTTCCAACTGTTAACAATGATAACATAGTGGTGGAGAGGGTGTTTGAATCAAGGTAGAAGCCAGAGAACAATCAAAAGGAAAATCTTTAAGAAGATCTTTGAGTGTCAAGATTCCGTTAGGAATTGACTGGTCCAGTAAGTTTCAGTATTTTTGGAACGGAAGAGACGAATTTAGTTGCCATACTTCCGAGAACATAAACACTTGCACCTTACATAACGAGCTTGCGAGGGATGGAGAGAGAAGGGAGGGCAGGTCAGTCACCAGACAGACAGTCAGAACCGTGCACTAGGCCGATCTATCAGTATAGGCAGGTCAGGCACCAGACAGACAGTCAGAACCGTGCACTAGGCCTATCTATCGGCAATCAAAAACTGTAACAGCATTCCACTGTGAGAATCTTGCAATTTTTTGGCTTGCAATGTCTCGCAGCTTCATTAAAGCAGGACCTATCATCAATGACTTATGCTCTTCTAAATGCAACAGAATGAATACTGAACACACTTACTGCACTGACTCAGATGACTGATGATTGGCTAAAATAAATGCATAAGATGATAGTTGGATCTGTATTGTTAGATTTCAGTGCAGCCTTTGACGTTATTGATCATAATTTGTTATTGAAAAAACTCCCTTGTTATGAGTTTACATCACCAGCCACATGGTTGGAGAGTTACTTCTCTAATAGAACTCAGAGTGTTCTTCAATGGAAGCTCATCTAACATCAGATATGTACAGTGCGGTGTCCCTCAGGGCAGTTCCCTTGTTGCCTTACTGTTCTCTATTTTTACAAATGATTTGCCACTTGTTTTACAATAAGCTAAAATGACTATGTTTGCTGATGATTGCACACACTACACTCTACATATTGTCACCAGCTCACTTAGACTCTTAGCAAGGAGTTACAGGCTGTGTCAGAATGGGCTCTTAGACTCTTAGCAAGGAGTTACAGGCTGTGTCAGAATGGGCTCTTAGACTCTTAGCAAGGAGTTACAGGCTGTGTCAGAATGGGCTCTTAGACTCTTAGCAAGGAGTTACAGGCTGTGTCAGAATGGGCAATTTCACATAAACTGGTCTTAAAGACATGAATTTGGTTCAAAGCTTAGACTTAAACTTCAACTGGAGTTGTACATAAAAGGTTTGGACATTGAAGAAGTTGAAGAAGCTGAACTCCTAGGAGTAACACTAGATGTTCAGTTTT
This sequence comes from Oncorhynchus mykiss, assembly GCF_013265735.2. Classification (NCBI taxonomy): domain Eukaryota; kingdom Metazoa; phylum Chordata; class Actinopteri; order Salmoniformes; family Salmonidae; genus Oncorhynchus; species Oncorhynchus mykiss. The sequence goes on from NC_048587.1 coordinate 60,695,523, forward strand.
CATGGTCAAGTCATGTTGACAGTTGTTGTGAAGATGGAGAGAGGTGGTATATCTGTTTTAAAAAATATATGTTGTTCTGTGTTGTTGACACAAAGGTAAACTGTTCTAGTTCAGGCTTGTCCCGTCTTGATTACTGTCCGGTAATATGGTCAGGTGCAGTAAAGAAAGACCTAGAAACGCTGCAGCTGGCTCAAAACAAAAAGCAGCATGCCTTATCTTAACAGAACTAACATCAATAACATGAATGATAGTAATTCAGGGTTGAGGAGAAATTGACTACAGCTCTTCTAGACTTTTTAAGAAACGTGTGTGTTGAAAATGTCTAACCACTTGTATAATCTATTTGCATGCACTTGAAACAGACAGACATACCCCACCAGCCAGACATACCCCACCAGACAGACATACCTGACCAGCCAGACATACCCCACCAGACAGACATACCCCACCAGACAGACATACCCCACCAGACAGACAGACATACCCATCCAGACAGACAGACATACCCCACCAGACAGACAGACATACCCCACCAGACAGACATACCCCACCAGCCAGACATACCCCACCAGACAGACATACCCCACCAGACAGACATACCCCACCAGACAGACAGACATACCCCACCAGACAGACACGCATACCCCACCAGACAGACAGACATACCCCACCAGACAGACAGACACACCCCACCAGACAGACAGACACACCCCACCAGACAGACAGACACACCCCACCAGACAGACAGACACACCCCACCAGACAGACAGACACACCCCACCAGACAGACAGACACACCCCACCAGACAGACACACCCCACCAGACAGACAGACACACCCCACCAGACAGACAGACACACCCCACCAGACAGACAGACATACCCCACCAGACAGACAGACACACCCCACCAGACAGACAGACACACCCCACCAGACAGACAGACACACCCCACCAGACAGACAGACACACCCCACCAGACAGACAGACACACCCCACCAGACAGACAGACACACCCCACCAGACAGACAGACACACCCCACCAGACAGACAGACACACCCCACCAGACAGACAGACACACCCCACCAGACAGACAGACATACCACTATAGGTTTCATCACGGTACCCAAACAAAAAACTGATTTAATGCGTCACTCAGTTATGTATAGAGTCATGTCATTGTGGAATGCTCTGTCACTAGAGGTTACTCAGTTATGTATAGAGCCATGTCATGGTGGAATGCTCTGTCACCAGAGGTCACTCAGTTATGTATAGAGTCATGTCATTGTGGAATGCTCTGTCACTAGAGGTTACTCAGTTATGTATAGAGCCATGTCATTGTGGAATGCTCTGTCACCAGAGGTCACTCAGTTATGTATAGAGCCATGTCATGGTGGAATGCTCTGTCACTAGAGGTTACTCAGTTATGTATAGAGCCATGTCATTGTGGAATGCTCTGTCACCAGAGGTCACTCAGTTATGTATAGAGCCATGTCATGGTGGAATGCTCTGCCACCAGAGGTTACTCAGACATAACGCTCAGCTTTAAAAAAGAGCTAAAAACAGATTTTCACGGTGCATCGCCTCTTCTAAAGATCTGATGTAACTGTACTGTTTATAAAAATATCAATATGTATAAAATATGAAGAACACCTGCTCTTTCCATGACATAGACGGACTTGTTGAATCCAGGTGAAAGCTATGATCCCCTTATTGATGTCACTCGTTAAATCCACTTCCATCAGTGTAGATGAAGGAGAGGAGACAGGTTAAAGAAAGATTTTTAAGCCTTCAGACAATTGAGACACGGATTGTGTCTGTGTACCATTCAGAGGGTGAATGGGCAAGACAACAGATTGAAGTGTCTTTTGAACGGGGTATGGTAGCAGGTGTCAGGTGCACTGGTTTATGTGAAGAACTGCAACGCTCAACAGTTTCCTGTGTGTATCAAGAATGTTCCACCACCCAAAGGACATCCAGCCAAGTTGACACAACCGTGGGACACATTAGTGTCAACATGGTCCAGCATCCCTGTGGAACGCTTTCAACACCTTGTAGTCCACGCCCTTACGAATTGATTGGAGTCCACCTGTGGTAAATTAAATTGATTGGACATTTGGAAAGGCACACAGCTGTCTATATAAGGTCCCACAGTTGATAGCGCATGTCAGAGCAAAAACCAAGCCATGAGGTCAAAGAAATAGTCCGTAGAGCTCCGAGACAGGATTGTGTCGAGGTACAGATCTGGGGAAGGTCCTCAGCTGGCATGCCATCCAGCCCTGGAGGTTTCCCAGACTTAAAGGCTTTATTTACATCAGGAAGTTTCTCCTCTGGAATTTGGCCTTCTTTCTGTACAGCTGTTAATTTGACATTATTCAAATAAAAAAATGCTTACAGTTGACTTTGGTTAGTAGAGATGGCGGGAACTGAAACGAATACATGGGCTTAAAGTACTTTACTTCCTCTTTCAAAATATATTTTGGTGAATCATGGGTGACTTTGTCATTTGTAACAGTAAATTATTTTTTGTAGCGTTTCTAGGTTGAAGGTTAATAAAGAATTGGGTCTTTTTTTCCACATATTCCATCCAGTTCGCTTTATTTGTTATAATATATTGCACTGGGTCTTTCTTGAATAAGTTCCTCCATGTCTTTTTGTTTTTCCTCTAACTTACTCTGAGCCTCTATGGTACAGTTTGTATTGCTATCTAACTGTACTGTTAGAACTTATTTCCTTGGTTAATATGGACTCTTTTGATCTAAATGTCTTTTGTTTTAGAGATGAGTACTGAATTTCATGGCCTCTAAAAGCACATTTAAAAGTGTCCCATACAATAAGGGGATCTGCTGTACCTATGTTGTGTTGCAAAAAGTCAGTTATAAATTCTTCTGTCCTGGTCAAAAAATAAAAGTTACCATCCAATAGGCTTTGATTCAATGTCCAGTATCCTCTCCCACGTGGGAATTCTGGAAGAGTAATATATAAGCCAATTATTAGACGTTCCGACCGCATTCTGTCCCCTATCAACACTTTTTAAAACTTTTGGTGCCAGCGAGGATGACAAGAAAGTAGTCAAAACAACTAGCACATTGGTTATATATATTGTATTTATTTTAACGTAATATCTTATGTTTTGTCTATAACTCTTGTGTACTTTATAATGTGTTTGTTTTATGTGTACCGAAGGGAGAGTAACTGCTGCATGTGCTGTGACTACTGGGGATCCTAATAAAGTCAGCACTCGTATCATTAGCAAAGAGCAGGTGAGCCAGCGTGAGGGAGAGAGAGGAGGAGGCAGGCGATAGGCAAGGATATTGACGTGAGTGAGATGCAAGACCTCGCTCTCACACAGTCACACACAGTATCTGCATGTTCACGGGTTCACATCAAGCTGTTCACAGCGTGGAGGCCAGGGAACCAAAACAGAGGAAAAGTTGAGCCTGGCGCTTCAACCCACCCTGACTGTTGTCTGTCTGATAGAACACGTTTCCACCCTGACTGTTGTCTGTCTGATAGAACACGTTTCCACCCTGACTGTTGTCTGTCTGATAGAACACGTTTCCACCCTGACTGTTGTCTGTCTGATAGAACACGTTTCCACCCTGTCTGATGTCTGGCTGAGAACACGTTTCCACCCTGACTGTTGTCTGTCTGATAGAACACGTTTCCACCCTGACTGTTGTCTGTCTGATAGAACACGTTTCCACCCTGACTGTTGTCTGTCTGATAGAACACGTTTCCACCCTGACTGTTGTCTGTCTGATAGAACACGTTTCCACCCTGACTGTTGTCTGTCTGATAGAACACGTTTCCACCCTGACTGTTGTCTGTCTGATAGAACACGTTTCCACCCTGACTGTTGTCTGTCTGATAGAACACGTTTCCACCCTGACTGTTGTCTGTCTGATAGAACACGTTTCCACCCTGACTTGAACATGGGTGGCCTCATGCTGGCCCACTGTACCTTCCTAGGGGGCTTGATCTCATGCTGGCCCACTGTGCCTTCCTAGGGGGCTTGATCTCATGCTGGCCCACTGCCTTCATAGGGGGCTTGATCTCATGCTGGCCCACTGTACCTTCCTAGGGGGCTTGATCTCATTCTGGCCCACTGTACCTTCCTAGGGGGCTTGATCTCATGCTGGCCCACTGTGCCTTCCTAGGGGGCTTGATCTCATGCTGGCCCACTGCCTTCATAGGGGGCTTGATCTCATGCTGGCCCACTGTGCCTTCCTAGGGGGCTTGATCTCATTCTGGCCCACTGTACCTTCCTAGGGGGGCTGATCTCATGCTGGCCCACTGTGCCTTCCTAGGGGGCCTGATCTCATGCTGGCCCACTGTGCCTTCCTAGGGGGCTTGATCTCATGCTGGCCCACTGTACCTTCCTAGGGGGCTTGATCTCATGCTGGCCCACTGTACCTTCCTAGGGGGCTTGATCTCATGCTGGCCCACTGTACCTTCCTAGGGGGCTTGATCTCATGCTGGCCCACTGTACCTTCCTAGGGGGCTTGATCTCATGCTGGCCCACTGTACCTTCCTAGGGGGCTTGATCTCATGCTGGCCCACTGTACCTTCCTAGGGGGCTTGATCTCATGCTGGCCCACTGTACCTTCCTAGGGGGCCTGATCTCATGCTGGCCCACTGCCTTCCTAGGGGGCTTGATCTCATGCTGGCCCACTGTACCTTCCTAGGGGTTTTTCTTTCATTAGACATGCTAAAAGTGTTCTCACAGACACCTTGTGTAGTTTCCATTTGATGACAATACCTTTGAAGTGAACTCATTGGGGTTAGAGCTGTGTTGCTCAACGCAAGAACACATTCTTATTGGAGGAGTTTTCCAATATCGTTAGATGCCAGAGAACAATCAACAGGAAAATCTTTAAGAAGATCGTTTGAAAGAAAGTGTTTTACTTTAAAAGTTTGCTGATAGGAGTTTGTCTGTGGGGTAGCCTTACTGTTATCTGATAGGAGTTTGTCTGTGGGGTAGCCTTACTGTTATCTGATAGGAGTTTGTCTGTGGGGTAGCCTTACTGTTATCTGATAGGAGTTTGTCTGTGGGGTAGCCTTACTGTTATCTGATAGGAGTTTTGTCTGTGGGGTAGCCTTACTGTTATCTGATAGGAGTTTGTCTGTGGGGTAGCCTTACTGTTATCTGATAGGAGTTTGTCTGTGGGGTAGCCTTACTGTTATCTGATAGGAGTTTGTCTGTGGGGTAGCCTTACTGTTATCTGATAGGAGTTTGTCTGTGGGGTAGCCTTACTGTTATCTGATAGGAGTTTGTCTGTGGGGTAGCCTTACTGTTATGTTAGTCCCATCATGTAGCAATATCCAGTGTTCATTTTCAAATTCAATATCTGTGATCTAGTCAGATAAAAACAAGCAAGCAATAATATACTGTAAAAGGAATCTCAGATTAAATATTTGTTTTTGTTTATTTGTACAGATGTTCGGCTTAGTTTTTAATTAAAAATGGCATGTTTTGATAATCTATCCACTTTGAAGAAATCCTTAGAAATCCTCTTTTGCGTCCCAGTTGGGAGCAAGGGTTTTTGGGGAAAGCTATAATAAGGCCAGAAGAACTTAGTGGAGGGCTGAAGTATGCCACTTAATTATTTAGTTGTCTCTCTCTCTACGCTTCCCCTTCTGTCTAGGGGTTAATAATGTGCTACTTTTCTTCACTGGTCAGGTGTTCTCTTCTCCCTCTCATAGCAACATTACATCTGCTTAGGGAGCAGAAGCCTCGTTTACACTAAATATCTGGATGTGCCATTTATGAAAAGAACAGGTACGTATACATAAAAAATGCATGTATTATTAAACTTGGCGCACGCCGTACATAGTATGTCTCTCGTTATAAATCAGACCTGTCGTAAAACTGTGCACGTGTGAACGAGAATCGGCATTCAACACCATAGTACCCTCCAAGCTCGTCATCAAGCTCGAGACCCTGGGTCTCGACCCCGCCCTGTGCAACTGGGTACTGGACTTCCTGACGGGCCGCCCCCAGGTGGTGAGGGTAGGCAACAACATCTCCTCCCCGCTGATCCTCAACACTGGGTCCCACAAGGGTGCGTTCTGAGCCCTCTCCTGTACTCCCTGTTCACCCACGACTGCGTGGCCACGCACGCCTCCAACTCAATCATCAAGTTTGCGGACGACACGACAGTGGTAGGCTTGATTACCAACAACGACGAGACGGCCTACAGGGAGGAGGTGAGGGCCCTCGGAGTGTGGTGTCAGGAAAATAACCTCACACTCAACGTCAACAAAAACTAAGGAGATGATTGTGGACTTCAGGAAACAGCAGAGGGAACACCCCCCTATCCACATCGATGGAACAGTAGTGGAGAGGGTAGCAAGTTTTAAGTTCCTCGGCATACACATCACAAACAAACTGAATTGGTCCACACACACAGACAGCATTGTGAAGAAGGCGCAGCAGCGCCTCTTCAACCTCAGGAAGCTGAAGAAATTTGGCTTGTCACCAAAAGCACTCACAAACTTCTACAGATGCACAATCGAGAGCATCCTGGCGGGCTGTATCACCGCCTGGTACGGCAACTGCTCCGCCCTCAACCGTAAGGCTCTCCAGAGGGTGGTGAGGTCTGCACAACGCATCACCAGGGGCAAACTACCTGCCCTCCAGGACACCTACACCACCCGATGTCACAGGAAGGCCATAAAGATCATCAAGGACATCAACCACCCGAGCCACTGCCTGTTCACCCCGCTATCATCCAGAAGGCGAGGTCAGTACAGGTGCATCAAAGCTGGGACCGAGAGACTGAAAAACAGCTTCTATCTCAAGGCCATCAGACTGTTAAACAGCCACCACTAACATTGAGTGGCTGCTGCCAACACACTGACACTGACTCAACTCCAGCCACTTTAATAATGGGAATTGATGGGAAATGATGTAAATATATCACTAGCCACTTTAAACAATGCTACCTTATATAATGTTACTTACCCTACATTATTCATCTCATATGCATACGTATATACTGTACTCTATATCATCGACTGTATCCTTATGTAATACATGTATCACTAGCCACTTTAACTATTTCACTTTGTTTACATACTCATCTCATATGTATATACTGTACTCGATACCATCTACTGTATCTTGCCTATGCTGCTCTGTACCATCACTCATTCATATATCCTTATGTACATATTCTTTATCCCCTTACACTGTGTACAAGACAGTAGTTTTGGAATTGTTAGTTAGATTACTTGTTGGTTATTACTGCATTGTCGGAACTAGAAGCACAAGCATTTCGCTACACTCGCATTAACATCTGCTAACCATGTGTATGTGACAAATAAAATTTGATTTGATTTGATTTATAACTCTGTCAGAAAAACACCCTCCATTCACCTTTTATGGTGACGATAACACCCTTCATTCACCCTTTTATGGTGACCATAACACCCTTCACTCAACATTTTATGGTGACGATAACACCCTTCATTCACCATTTTATGGTGGCCATAACACCCTTCATTCACCCTTTTATGGTGACGATAACACCCTTCATTCACCCTTTTATGGTGGCCATAACACCTTTCATTCACCATTTTATGGTGACCATAACACCCTTCATTCACCCTTTCATCGTGACCATAACACCCTTCATTCACCCTTTTATGGTGACCATAACACCCTTTTTTTGCTGTATAATGTGGAACTATTGGACTTAGGCCACGGCAGTTTCTGCTTTCTAAAAGAGAGAGCAATGGCAAATTTGATCCCATTTCTCTAGAGGTGTGACGGGGCAGAATGTTATCATCTATTACAGGGACTTTTCATATCTAAACATGCTGCCTAAAGCCAGTGCCAAACACTTGATTGATTGTATTTTAGAAACAAGTTCAAAGTAAAATGCTACCACCCACACTTCTATGGAAAATATAAATAGTTGTTGACTATTTAGTTTGTTTCTGTCTTTTACATCAGCTACCAGTCTATGTACTGGGTTTGCACAATGTTTCTATCTTTTACATCAACTACCAGTCTATGTACTGGGTTTGCACAATGTTTCTGTCTTTTACATCAACTACCAGTCTATGTACTGGGTTTGCACAATGTTTCTATCTTTTACATCAACTACCAGTCTTTGTACTGGGTTTGCACAATGTTTCTGTCTTTTACATCAACTACCAGTCTATGTACTGGGTTTGCACAATGTTTCTGTCTTTTACATCAACTACCAGTCTATGTACTGGGTTTGCACAATGTTTCTATCTTTTACATCAACTACCAGTCTATGTACTGGGTTTGCACAATGTTTCTATCTTTTACATCAGCTACCAGTCTATGTACTGGGTTTGCACAATGTACTGGGTTTGCACAATGTTTCTGTCTTTTACATCAGCTACCAGTCTATGTACTGGGTTTGCACAATGTACTGGGTTTGCACAATGTTTCTATCTTTTACATCAGCTACCAGTCTATGTACTGGGTTTGCACAATGTACTGGGTTTGCACAATGTTTCTGTCTTTTACATCAACTACCAGTCTATGTACTGGGTTTGCACAATGTTTCTGTCTTTTACATCAACTACCAGTCTATGTACTGGGTTTGCACAATGTTTCTATCTTTTACATCAACTACCAGTCTATGTACTGGGTTTGCACAATGTTTCTGTCTTTTACATCAACTACCAGTCTATGTACTGGGTTTGCACAATGTTTCTGTCTTTTACATCAACTACCAGTCTATGTACTGGGTTTGCACAATGTTTCTATCTTTTACATCAACTACCAGTCTATGTACTGGGTTTGCACAATGTTTCTATCTTTTACATCAGCTACCAGTCTATGTACTGGGTTTGCACAATGTTTCTATCTTTTACATCAGCTACCAGTCTATGTACTGGGTTTGCACAATGTACTGGGTTTGCACAATGTTTCTATCTTTTACATCAACTACCAGTCTATGTACTGGGTTTGCACAATGTTTCTATCTTTTACATCAGCTACCAGTCTATGTACTGGGTTTGCACAATGTTTCTATATTTTACATCAACTACCAGTCTATGTACTGGGTTTGCACAATGTTTCTGTCTTTTACATCAACTACCAGTCTATTTACTGGGTTTGCACAATGTTTCTATCTTTTACATCAGCTACCAGTCTATGTACTGGGTTTGCACAATGTTTCTATCTTTTACATCAGCTACCAGTCTATTTACTGGGTTTGCACAATGTTTCTATCTTTTACATCAGCTACCAGTCTATGTACTGGGTTTGCACAATGTTTCTATCTTTTACATCAACTACCAGTCTATGTACTGGGTTTGCACAATGTTTCTATCTTTTACATCAACTACCAGTCTATGTACTGGGTTTGCACAATGTTTATATCTTTTACATCAACTACCAGTCTATGTACTGGATTTGCACAATGTTTCTATCTTTTACATCAACTACCAGTCTATGTACTGGGTTTGCACAATGTTTCTATCTTTTACATCAGCTACCAGTCTATGTACTGGGTTTGCACAATGTTTCCATTTTTTGCATTAACCTTTGCTGTATCTGGCAAAGGACTGGGACAGTTTCTGAAAGAGTAAAGGATGGCAAATGGTTGTGGAGCTGTCAGCACAACGTTTTAACCCCCCCCCCCCCCAATATCACCCATTTGCACAAAATACTTACTTGCCTGCCTGCAATTTAAATCGCCAACCACTAGTGAATGTGCATACATGGTCTAAAGTTTGTGTGGAGGAAAGGGCATTCTCACTCCACGTTCAGTTTTTATGAATGCCAACTTTTGCGGGAAAACTGGCGCATGTTTTGGGGTTTATTTTGTACGTACGCAATGTTTATAAATGAGGCCTATCTATCAACTATTTTTGCATTTGACTGAGCCTACCTAAGTGTTTGACTATTCCTGCACTTTTGGTACCATTCTATTGGGTCCATTGCGCCAGGAAAGCTGCCAAGCTGAAGTAAGCCCATCCAAAAGTATTTGAACCCAACACTGGTCTGTTCAAGAGTAATGGATGATCTGCTGTAATGTGGTGTGACCTATTCCCTGAGTATCTTAATATTCATAGTGTTATGATGAATGTGTGTGTGTGTGGCACAATGGAACAATATAATTAGTTCCCCATATGCACATAATGCCTAGTGGCAGGACGCTGTGCACTAGTTTCCTTTCCAGCCATTTGTTTCTTGTCAGCAATCAGCCTAGAGTAGACTGATCCACACTGAGGTAACTCAGCCTAGAGTAGACTGATCCTCACAGAGGTAACTCAGCCTAGAGTAGACTGATCCACACTGAGGTAACTCAGCCTAGAGTAGACTGATCCTCACTGAGGTAACTCAGCCTAGAGTAGACTGATCCACACTGAGGTAACTCAGCCTGGAGTAGACTGATCCTCACAGAGGTAACTCGACCTAGAGTAGACTGATCCTCACGGAGGTAACTCAGCCTAGAGTAGACTGATCCTCACTGAGGTAACTCAGCCTAGAGTAGACTGATCCTCACAGAGGTAACTCAGCCTAGAGTAGACTGATCCACACTGAGGTAACTCAGCCTAGAGTAGACAGATCCTCACTGAGGTAACTCGGCCTAGAGTAGACTGATCCTCACGGAGGTAACTCGGCCTAGAGTAGACTGATCCTCACTGAGGTAACTCGGCCTAGAGTAGACTGATCCTCACTGAGGTACCTCGGCCTAGAGTAGACTGATCCTCACTGAGGTAACTCAGCCTAGAGTAGACTGGTCCTCACTGAGGTAACTCGGCCTAGAGTAGACTGATCCTCACTGAGGTAACTCGGCCTAGAGTAGACTGATCCTCACTGAGGTGACTCGGCACTGATCCTCACTGAGGTAACTCAGCACTGATCCTCACTGAGGTAACTCGGCCTAGAGTAGACTGATCCTCACTGAGGTAACTCGGCCTAGAGTAGACTGATCCTCACTGAGGTAACTCGGCCTAGAGTAGACTGATCCTCACGGAGGTAACTCGGCCTAGAGTAGACTGATCCTCGTTGAGGTAACTCAACCTAGAACCTAGAGTAGACTGATTCTCACTGAGGTAATTCGGCCTAGAGTAGACTGATCCTCACGGAGGTAACTCGGCCTAGAGTAGACTGATCCTCACGGAGGTAACTCGACCTAGAGTAGACTGATTCTCACTGAGGTAAATCGGCCTAGAGTAGACTGATCCTCACTGAGGTAAATCGGCCTAGAGTAGACTGATCCTCACGGAGGTAACTCGACCTAGAGTAGACTGATTCTCACTGAGGTAAATCGGCCTAGAGTAGACTGATCCTCACTGAGGTAAATCGGCCTAGAGTAGACTGATCCTCACTGAGGTAACTCGGCCTAGAGTAGACTGATCCTCACTGAGGTAACTTAGCCTAGAGTAGACTGATCCTCACTGAGGTAACTCGGCCTAGAGTAGACTGATCCTCACTGAGGTAACTCGACCTAGAGTAGACTGATCCTCACGGAGGTAACTCGGCCTAGAGTAGACTGATCCTCACTGAGGTAACTCAGCCTAGAGTAGACTGATCCTCACTGAGGTAACTCGGCCTAGAGTAGACTGATCCTCACGGAGGTAAATCGGCCTAGAGTAGACTGATCCTCACTGAGGTAACTCAGCCTAGAGTAGACTGATCCACACTGAGGTAACTCAGCCTAGAGTAGACTGATCCTCACTGAGGTAACTCAGCCTAGAGTAGACTGATCCACACTGAGGTAACTCAGCCTAGAGTAGACTGATCCTCACAGAGGTAACTCGACCTAGAGTAGACTGATCCTCACGGAGGTAACTCAGCCTAGAGTAGACTGATCCTCACTGAGGTAACTCAGCCTAGAGTAGACTGATCCTCACAGAGGTAACTCAGCCTAGAGTAGACTGATCCACACTGAGGTAACTCAGCCTAGAGTAGACAGATCCTCACTGAGGTAACTCGGCCTAGAGTAGACTGATCCTCACGGAGGTAACTCGGCCTAGAGTAGACTGATCCTCACTAAGGTAACTCGCCCTAGAGTAGACTGATCCTCACTGAGGTGACTCGGCACTGATCCTCACTGAGGTGACTCGGCATTGATCCTCACTGAGGTGACTCGGCACTGATCCTCACTGAGGTAACTCAGCACTGATCCTCACTGAGGTAACTCGGCCTAGAGTAGACTGATCCTCACTGAGGTAACTCGGCCTAGAGTAGACTGATCCTCACTGAGGTAACTCGGCCTAGAGTAGACTGATCCTCACGGAGGTAACTCGGCCTAGAGTAGACTGATCCTCGTTGAGGTAACTCAACCTAGAACCTAGAGTAGACTGATTCTCACTGAGGTAATTCGGCCTAGAGTAGACTGATCCTCACGGAGGTAACTCGGCCTAGAGTAGACTGATCCTCACGGAGGTAACTCGACCTAGAGTAGACTGATTCTCACTGAGGTAAATCGGCCTAGAGTAGACTGATCCTCACTGAGGTAAATCGGCCTAGAGTAGACTGATCCTCACGGAGGTAACTCGACCTAGAGTAGACTGATTCTCACTGAGGTAAATCGGCCTAGAGTAGACTGATCCTCACTGAGGTAAATCGGCCTAGAGTAGACTGATCCTCACTGAGGTAACTCGGCGTAGAGTAGACTGATCCTCACTGAGGTAACTTAGCCTAGAGTAGACTGATCCTCACTGAGGTAACTCGGCCTAGAGTAGACTGATCCTCACTGAGGTAACTCGGCCTAGAGTAGACTGATCCTCACTGAGGTAACTCGACCTAGAGTAGACTGATCCTCACGGAGGTAACTCGGCCTAGAGTAGACTGATCCTCACTGAGGTAACTCAGCCTAGAGTAGACTGATCCTCACTGAGGTAACTCGGCCTAGAGTAGACTGATCCTCACGGAGGTAAATCGGCCTAGAGTAGACTGATCCTCACTGAGGTAACTCGACCAAGCTGTAAACGAGTGTAAACAAACACCTGAGTGGAGCAGTGAGCACTGGCTTATTGAAACAAATGTCCTGTCACAGACACTGCTGGAGGAGAAACAGGAATCTCTAACACATTGACTAGCATGTGTCTCTCCACTGTGTGTGTGTTGGCACTGGCTTCTGTGTAGGAGCCTGATGTATTCCTAAGGCCATGAACTCACCACTAAGAACCATTGTCAGGTGACAAGTCTAACTTAGTGAACTGGGCGACTGACTCAAATGCTGACAGATGAGAGTCCATATTTTACATGCTGTCTATTCACACCCAGACAGTCCAAACCCAGCAGGGTGATTTAGTAGAGCAGTGTAACCCATCGTTGTAATGTAAAAAAAAACAGCATTATAAACTGGGTGGTTCCTGCCCTGAATGCTGATTGGCTGACAACCATGGTATATCAGACTGTATACCATGGGTATGACAAAACATTTATTTTTACTGCTGTAATTACGTTGATGACCAGTTTATAATAGCAATATGGCACCTCGGGGGTTTGTGGTATATGGCCAATATACCACGGCTAAGGGCTGTGTCCAGGCACTTCGTGATGCGTCGTGCATAAGAACAGCCCTTAGCCGTGATATATTGGCCATATACCACACCCCCTCATGCCTTATTGCTTAATTATACCCCCCTATTACTGGTGCCTTCAGAAAGTATTCATACCCCTTGACTTATTCCACATTCTGTGGTTACACTCTGAATTACAAAATGTATTTAATGTGTTTCTCACCCATCTACACACACTACCCCATAATGACACACACTACCCCATAATGACACACACTACCCCATAATGACACACACTACCCCATAATGACACACACTACCCCATAATGACACACACTACCCCATAATGACACACACTAGCCCATAATGACACACACTAGCCCATAATGACACACACTAGCCCATAATGACACACACTAGCCCATAATGACACACACTAGCCCATAATGACACACACTAGCCCATAATGACACACACTACCCCATAATGACACACACTAGCCCATAATGACACACACTACCCCATAATGACACACACTACCCCATAATGACACACACTACCCCATAATGACACACACTACCCCATAATGACACACACTACCCCATAATGACACACACTACCCCATAATGACACACACTAGCCCATAATGACACACACTACCCCATAATGACACACACTAGCCCATAATGACACACACTAGCCCATAATGACACACACTAGCCCATAATGACACACACTAGCCCATAATGACAAAGTGAAAACATGTTTTTAGAAATGTTTATTCTGTATTTCATTTTCAATACATTTGAAATCTCATTTGCATAATTATTCACACCCCTGAGGCAATACATGTTAGAATCACCATTGGCTGTGATTCCATCTGTGAGTCTTTCTGGGTAAGTTTCTAAGAGCTTCGTACACCTGGATTGTACAATATTTGCACATTATTCTTTAAAAATGATTTGTTGGTTAATCATTGCTAAACTGCTTTTTTCAAGTCTTGCCATAGATTTTCAAGCCGATTTTAAGATAAAACTGTAACTCGGCCACTCAGGAACATTCAATGTTGTCTTGGTAAGCAACTCCAGTGTAGATTTGGCCTTGTGTTTTAGGTTATTGTTATTGAAAGGTGAAATTGTCTACCAGTGTCTGTTGGAAAACAGACTGAACCCGGTTTTCCGCTAGTATTTTTCCTGTGCCTAGTTCTATTCCGTTTATTTGTATCCTAAAAATCTCCCTAGACCTTGCCGATGACAAGCATACCCATTACTGCCACCACCACCATGCTGTAAAATATGAAGAGTGGTACTCAGTGATGTGTTGTGTTGGGTTTTCCCCAAACATAACACTTTGTATTCAGGACATAAAGTGCATTTCTTTGCTGCAGTTTTGCTTTAGTGCCTTATTTCAAACAGGATGCATGTTTTGGAATATTTTTGTTCTGTACAGGCTTCCTTCTTTTCACAATATGTTAGTATTGTGGAGAAACTACAATCCATCCACAGTTTTCTCCTCACACAGCCATTAAACTGTGTAACTATTGGTCAGAACATTGTGCTATATAAGGAATCCATTTGGAACAGTCTGTCTCAGAAGTGTTTCTCTACTGTAAGGTAGTTATTTGTGGGTTTATGGGCTGTCTTCACTCACATCCATTAGCTTCAGAGAGAGAAGCTGTCTCTCACTCACACACACACACACACACACACACACACACACACACACACACACACACACACACACACACACAGGTTAAAATAATTGTGTTCCTCCTCTCCTTTTAGTGTGTTCCCTATGTCTCCTCCATTCGATGAATTCCTAATGTTGAAGAATGTAAGAGTCTTGCCTAAAAAAGGCTGCTGGCACACAGCAACAACTAAACAAGAAAGCAAACTCACTCTGCATCCTGTGAAAAATCTAGACCTTGGTATCTCCCGAGAGGGGTGGGTTGACTAGCACTCTTCATACACGCAGCAGCTGCAATAGCTTCACTGGTTTTGGTGGGATAAAAGCTTCTTCTGGAGTGATATTTACATTAGAGTTGAGTGGGTTGTGTGCCATGGAGTTATGACTTACCCTGCCTCTTCTTTTTCCACTACTGTTCCTGTTGGAAGTGAAATTGTCCTGTTTCTGTTAGTGTAGAGTGATTAACCAACATTTACGTTATTGATTTATTGTTGTTGTAATTTTTACCCCTTTTTTCTCCCCAATTTCGTGATTACGATCTTGTCTCATCGCTGCAACATTTATTTTCTGTAAGCTCAATGTGCACATCACACAGTTTCTCCAGAGATAAATCAGATCCAGCCTGAAATGTGCAATGTAGTAGGGAGTTGTAGTTTCTGCAGAGATAAATCAGATCCAGCCTGAACTGTGCAATGTAGTAGGAAGTTGTAGTTTCTCCAGAGATAAATCAGATCCAGCCTGAACTGTGCAATGTAGTAGGGAGTTGTAGTTTCTCCAGAGATAAATCAGATCCAGCCTGAACTGTGCAATGTAGTAGGGAGTTGTAGTTTCTCCAGAGATAAATCAGATCCAGCCTGAACTGTGCAATGTAGTAGGGAGTTGTAGTTTCTCCAGAGATAAATCAGATCCAGCCTGAACTGTGCAATGTAGTAGGGAGTTGTAGTTTCTCCAGAGATAAATCAGATCCAGCCTGAACTGTGCAATGTAGTAGGGAGTTGTAGTTTCTCCAGAGATAAATCAGATCCAGCCTGAACTGTGCAATGTAGTAGGGAGTTGTAGTTTCTCCAGAGATAAATCAGATTCAGCCTGAACTGTGCAATGTAGTAGGGAGTTGTAGTTTCTCCAGAGATAAATCAGACCCAGCCTGAACTGTGCAATGTAGTAGGGAGTTGTAGTTTCTCCAGAGATAAATCAGATCCAGCCTGAACTGTGCAATGTAGTAGGGAGTTGTAGTTTCTCCAGAGATAAATCAGATCCAGCCTGAACTGTGCAATGTAGTAGGGAGTTGTAGTTTCTCCAGAGATAAATCAGACCCAGCCTGAACTGTGCAATGTAGTAGGGAGTTGTAGTTTCTCCAGAGATAAATCAGATCCAGCCTGAACTGTGCAATGTAGTAGGAAGTTGTAGTTTCCAACAGGCCAATATGTGACCCAGCACATCTTTTCAGTCTATGTCGCAACATTTATAATGGTGTTTTTTACATTGGATAAAGGTAGAGACTCAGAGCTAGAACATGTTATATCATACACTGCAGTTGAGGAACTTTTGAGAAAATGGCCCTTGAATATTTTGGTATACCTACAGGAGAGCTCTTTGTCTACACCCATTTATCATCTTTCACACCCTCTTAAGCCTTAGCCCCACCCATCTCTTTAAGGATTCACATGTGAGGCCATGTGCTAAACAGAGTGAGTAAGGAAGTGTAGTATAAATAACCAAAGATTTCAAAACTAAACGTGGTAAAAGTAGTAGCCTACAAACTCTATCTAGTTCTTGGCCTACATCCTGATCTGACTTTGGTGCAGGTCATGTTGTTCTTCACTTTACCGTCTCTGGTAAACACACACTATATCAATACAGTTCATTTGTCACATTCACAGGATACAGCAGGGTTAAACGGTACAGTTACTTGCATAACAGAAAGTGTCCAGGTATAAATATTTGTATCATTATTAGATGATGCTCACCCAGACACACTTGGCTAACTTGACGGGCCATGTGAAAGAAACACACCCCCAGCCACATGTAGCTAAGTGGATGGGTCACTGTTGTCTAGACATTGTACACATGTTCATGAAATACAATAGATGGCCGTAATCACCCCCAGACACACCTGGCTAACTTGACGGGCCATGTGAGAGAGAGGCTACAACCACCCCACAGCCACGTCTAGATGAGTGAATGGGTCTCTACAGAAGGTGTACTGTGAAATGGTTACACAGTGCTGTGAAAAAGGATCTGTTTTGTCTTTTACATCACAAATGGTCTAATAAGTTCACATGATTCTAGATGAATAGTCCTGCTCTTAAAGAGCCTTCCTTTGGAGGTGATTAGACTAATACATTTACATGATTCTAGATGAATAGTCCTGCTCTTAGTGAGCCTTCCTTTGGAGGTGATTAGACTAATACATGTACATGATTCTAGATGAATAGTCCTGCTCTTAAAGAGCCTTCCTTTGGAGGTGATTAGACTAATACATTTACATGATTCTAGATGAATAGTCCTGCTCTTAAAGAGCCTTCCTTTGGAGGTGATTAGACTATAGGTCTCCATGGACACAACATGAGTCCCTCTAGTTGTCTAGAATGACTAACCTCTTCAATATGATGCTGATTGCTGTGCATCTGTTGGGCATGTTCATGCTACTAGGTGGATGCTGGCCACTGCAGAGCCCCAACAGTAATCTATTGTACTGATTTAATGTTGTTTGTTTGTTATTGACACTGAGAGGAATCCAAGCTAATAAACATCTCTGTCATCATATCCTTGAAGAATACTTTTATCAAATCATGTTTGCGAGTCGAGGAGGGAGCCTCATTGTCAAATGTATCCCACTAGTGAAATAGAGCTTTGTGTTATGTATGCCTACGCGCTAGGCTACTCTGTGTCTGAGTGCAGGAAAGGAATGGACTGGAGAATACAGCCGCTTTGATCTGGTGAAGTAATGGGGATGTGATGATCATAGTGTACTGTCTGACAGAGGGATGGATAGAGAGAGACTATATGATAGTATTTTATAGTTTTGCATTTTAATTTCACAAAATGTCCATATCTGCAGTAATTTTGTAATGATAGTGTTTCACAGTATTACTTACATGCCAGTGTTGTGATCGGCTGTGACATTCGTCTATTGATTTCTCCCGCCGGCATCTGTGGGAAAGCTGTTCTGACTTTGGCTGTTATATATATATATATATATATATATATATATATATATATATATATATATATATATATATATATATATATATATATATATATATATATATATATATGCAGCCTAGTGCTAAGTGAATTGCAAGATATTTCACAGTGATTCAGATGGTATAATGACTCCCTACACTAATCAGTGCTTGTTTTCTCACATAAACCGTTCAGAATTTTAGCAACCAGGAAATTAGCTATATATATATATATATAATGCACTACGCTGCATTTAAAACAAATCTCCCTCCTCCCCAGAATCCCATTTCCCCGTAACATGGCGGAGCCTCGCACTTGAACCTTTTACTTTCTGTTTTGGTCCACCAGCTTCAAACAGCTGGAAAAACATTATATTCTTTTGTATTTTTTGAAGATATTTAACAGTGATTTAGATGGTACAATGATTCCATATACTATTCAGTGCTTGTTTTCTCACATAAAGTGAAATTGAGCCAACAGGAAATGATAGAGGGATTTCCACTAGATAACACAACTAGGAAACGATAGAGGGATTTCCACTAGATAACACAACCAGGAAACGATAGAGGGATTTCCACTAGATAACACAACCAGGAAACGATAGAGGGATTTCCACTAGATAACACAACCAGGAAACGATAGAGGGATTTCCACTAGATAACACAACCACCTAGTCAAAACATCTTTCCCATTTCGAGGCCAATATCACAAACAATCAAATCAAATTGTATTTGTCACATGCACCAAATACAACAGGACCTTAACATGAACTGCTTACTTACAAGCCCTTAACCATCAATGCAGATTTAATAAAGTATTTACAAAATAAACTAATGTAAAGTAAATAATAAAATGGTAATACTTTTACTGAGTCAATGTACCTCAACAGGTCAGGTTGACAGGTTGACTCGGTACCGAGTCAAATTACCTCAACAAGTCAGGTTGACAGGTTGACTCGGTACCGAGTCAAATGACCTCGACAGGTCAGTCGAGGTAATTTGTACATGTAGGTAGGTGTAAAGTGACTATGCATAGATAATAAGCAGTGAGTAGTAGCAGTGTCAAAACAGAGGGGGGGGGGGAGAGAGCCAAATATTCCAGGTAGCCATTTGATTAAGTGTTCAGCAGTCTTATGGCTTGGGGGTAGAAGCTGTTAAGGAGCCTTTTGGACCTAGACTTGGCGCTCCGGTACCGCTTCTGGTAATCTGTCTGGCCCCGCGGCCTTGTGAATGTTGACCTGTTTAAAGGTCTTGCTCACATCTGCTACGGAGATCGTGATCACACATTCGTCCGGAGCAGCTGGTGCTCTCATGCATCCTTCAGTGTTGCTTGCCTCGAAGCGAGCATAAAAGGCAGTTAGATTTGATTCGATTTAGCCCGTCTGGTAGGCTTGCATCACTGGGCAGCTCGCGCCTGGGTTTCCCTTTGTAGTAATAGTTGGAAACCCTGCCACATATATACGTACAGTCACTGTGGGGATGACGTTGTTGATGCACTTTATGATGAAGCCGGTGGTATGAGATGGTATACACCTCAATGCCATTCATCCGGGATGAATCCCGGGAAATATTCCAGTCTGTTCTAGCAAAACGGTCCTGTAGTAGCTTTGCAACCGCGTCATTTGACCACTTCCGTATTGAGCGAGTCACTGGTACTTCCTGCTTTACTTTAGTTTTTAAGCAGAAATCAGGAGGATATAATTCTGGTCAGATTTGCCAAATGGAGGGTGAGGGAGAGCTTTGTATGTGTCTCTGTGTGTCGAGAAAGGTCTATAGTTTTTTTTATTCTTCTGGTTGCACATGTGACATGCTGGTAGAAATGAGGTAAAACGTATTTAAGTTTGCCTGCATTAAAGTCCCCGGCCACTAGGAGCGCCACTTCTGGATGAGCATTTAGCCACTTGCCTACGAATTCTCACAAGGCACCCTGATCTGCACCCCTGTATCTCCTTCTTTTCTTCATGCAAATGACGGGGATTTGGACCTTGTCCGGGAGCAACATTATATCCTTTGCATCAGACTCATTAAAGGGAAAATCTTTGTCCAGTTCGAGGGGAGTAGTCGCTGTTCTGTTCAGAAACTATTTTCGGGTCATGAAAGATGGTAGCATGAACATTATGTACCAAATAAGTTACAAACAATGCGAAAAAAAACACATTTTCACTGCACTGGTGCGTAAGTAATACTGTGAAACACTATCATACAACTATTACTGCAGATGTATTATAGACCTTTTCTGAAATCACAATGCAGCACCTTTAACAAGAACGCAAAGGGAATGTGAAAGATTTTGAGAGAGAGCGTTTTTATTCCCCTCACGGCCTGGAGACCGTCAGATACTTTCAGCAGCTGTTGTTAGCACATTAGATGTTGTTTTGCTGTGCCAACAACTTCTGGCCTCTGGAAGGGTCCTCTGCTATTTCACACATCTTTGTTGTACTCAGAACTTTGTGTTTATGTTTAGCTATGGAAACATTGAAGGGTGGTTTCCCGAACACAGATTCAGCCTGATCCTGGACTAAAAAGCATTTTTAATGGGGATTCTCCGTTGAGTGTGCTTTTTAGTTCAGGAGTAGTTTTAGGCCTAATCTGGGTCCAGGAAACTGCCCCTCCACTGAGCCCAACCGATCCCCTCAATGTTTTAATACCATTCCTTTGCCATGTTTTTCTCACATTTTCCCTTGGCATGAATGCTGTTGCTTTCATGGTGCTTTTGACTTCATGGTGACGTAAACTGTGGTCTCGAAAGATATACTTGTACACTGGGTTGTATAACTCCTCAGTCCTCCTCTTACAGCCTGTTGCAGTAATCGGATAATAACACAGCCTGTTGCAGTAATCGGATGATAACACAGCCTGTTGTAGTAATCGGATGATAACACAGCCTGTTGCAGTAATCGGATGATAACACAGCCTGTTGCAGTAATCGGATGATAACACAGCCTGTTGCAGTAATCGGATGATAGCACAGCCTGTTGCAGTAATCGGATGATAACACAGCCTGTTGCAGTAATCGGATGATAACAAAACCACACAACACAGATGGGAGATCTTCTAGGCCTATCTAATCATCAAAAGGCATTAATTCAGTCAACAAGATTTAAAAAATGTAATAAAAATACATTTGTTAATTAAGCAGAGACCACCACTTTATTTTTGACCCTCACGTTGGTCCCCAAAGCAACACTGCACTCTATCAAATGATTCTCAATTTGCATAACCTTCTGAAGAAAAATGATATGTAATGTTAATGTCAATTCTCCACATTTTGCCAATTCAAGTTAATTTAATTCACCCGCAAGATGACTCAAGAAACGTCTTAATATATACTAATATATGTTAATATATACAATTTTCGCAGAAGCTTTTATCCAAAGCAATTTATGGTCATGCGTGTATACATTATACGTATGGGTAGCCCTGGGAATCAAACCCACTATCCTTGTCAATGCAAGCTCCATGCTCTACCAACCCAGCCAGACAGGACCATGTGTTTTCACCATGCTCTACCAGACAGGACCTTGTGTTTTCACCATGCTCTACCAGACAGGACCATGTGTTTTCACCATGCTCTACCAGACAGGACCATGTGTTTTCACCATGCTCTACCAGACAGGACCATGTGTATTCACCATGCTCTACCAGACAGGACCATGTGTATTCACCATGCTCTACCAGACAGGACCATGTGTTTTCACCATGCTCTACCAGACAGGACCATGTGTTTTCACCATGCTCTACCAGACAGGACCATGTGTATTCACCATGCTCTACCAGACAGGACCATGTGTATTCACCATGCTCTACCAGACAGGACCATGTGTTTTCACCATGCTCTACCAGACAGGACCATGTGTATTTACCATGCTCTACCAACCCATCCAGACAGGACCTTGTGTATTCACCATGCTCTACCAACCCATCCAGACAGGACCTTGTGTATTTGCATTACACAGTCATATGTGAGGCGTTGTAGATCACCCAGCGGACTGAGTTGTCAACCAACGGGAATTCAAAGCCATTGGATTTATGTTAAAAGTAGTTCGAATTTTATTTTATTTTTTTAAATAACGATTCCATCAATTTCTTTACATTCATAACTTTTTTGTTAAATCCAAACAGTTATCCACACTGTTTCAACATGATCAGTAGGAAAAACATATATTTTTTGTTTGATTAAAAGTGGAAATGAAGTTGATTCAACTCTCTCTCTCTCCCTACAGCACTGTACTCTCTCCTCCTGTTCTGTGTCTTCCTGTGGATCCCCTTTGTCTACTTCTATTATGAGGAGAAGGATGATGACAACATCAACAAGTGTTCAGTAAGACTGCTGCTACCTGTCCTCTTACTGTACTCTAGACACACACACACACACACACACACACACACACACACACATTGACCTTGGCTATGAACAGCAGTCACTAGCTGTCTGTCTCTGGATTAAGGAAGGTAAACACTGTATTATTCCTTATTTTGGACTTAATCCCATCGGTCCCACATATCGTGAGAGATTGCATTCCTAATTTTTATTTATTTCACCTTTATTTAACCAGGTAGGCAAGTTGAGAACAAGTTCTCATTTACAATTGCGACCTGGCCAAGATAAAGCAAAGCAGTTCGACACATAATAATACAGTATAAACAAGTCTATATACGATGTGAGCAAATGAGGTGAGATAAGGGAGGTAAAGGCAAAAAAAGGCCATGGTGGCAAAGTAAATACAATATAGCAAGTAAAACACTGACCAACCAGAGGCTGAATGTAAACACATCACTCTCAATTAAGACACTCAGTCAATATTAATATATCACAATCCCCCAAAATAGATACAGAAGTGATACTTAAAGCTCTATGCTACAAATAAAGCGTACAGTATCCCTATAGAACTACATACTGTAGAAAGTGTATAGTATCCCTATAGAACTACATACTGTAGAAAGTGTATAGTATCCCTATAGAACTACATACTGTAGAAAGTGTATAGTATCCCTATAGAACTACATACTGTAGAAAAGCGTACAGTATCCCTATAGAACTACATACTGTAGAAAAGCGTACAGTATCCCTATAGAACTACATACTGTAGAAAGCGTACAGTATCCCTATAGAACTACATACTGTAGAAACGCATACAGTATCCCTATAGAACTACATACTGTAGAAAAGCATACAGTATCCCTATAGAACTACACTGTAGAAAGCGTACAATATCCCGATAGAACTACATACTGTAGAAAGTGTACAGTATCCCTATAGAACTACATACTGTAGAAAAGCATACAGTATCCTATAGAACTACATAATGTAGAAAAGCGTACAGTATCCCTATAGAACTACATACTGTAGAAAAGCGTACAGTATCCTATAGAACTACATACTGTAGAAAAGCGTACAGTATCCTATAGAACTACATACTGTAGAAAAGCATACAGTATCCCTATAGAACTACATACTGTAGAAAAGCGTACAGTATCCTATAGAACT
The DNA here is from genome assembly GCF_013265735.2 of Oncorhynchus mykiss. Classification (NCBI taxonomy): domain Eukaryota; kingdom Metazoa; phylum Chordata; class Actinopteri; order Salmoniformes; family Salmonidae; genus Oncorhynchus; species Oncorhynchus mykiss. Next base: position 60,719,351 of record NC_048587.1, read on the forward strand.
ACATACTGTAGAAAAGCATACAGTATCCTATAGAACTACATACTGTAGAAAGTGTACAGTATCCCTATAGAACTACATACTGTAGAAAAGCATACAGTATCCCTATAGAACTACATACTGTAGAAAGCGTACAGTATCCTATAGAACTACATACTGTAGAAAAGCATACAGTATCCCTATAGAAGTACATACTGTTGAAAAGCAAGAAGAAAAGGATATAGTTGAGACTTTACTGTCGACTCTTTATTATTACGTATACGTGGCCTCTGTTAAGTTAAGTGTAGAAAAAGCCAAAGCCCATAGGAATAGACCACCCCCCCTCTTCATCTTAAACTGAATATTGCTGAAATGTCATATATTGGTCTCCAAAGGACACGGTAGTGATTATATAGATTACATGCCACAGTGAGCTTCTTCCCTTTCCTCTGGGTTGGTTTGGAGCTGACAGAAGCACTTCCTCTCACAGCCAAGGAGTTCTTTTGAATCATTACTTTCAAAGCACCCTTTAATAACAGCGCTGGGAGTAAGGTGTGTGTGTGTGTGTGTGTGTGTGTGTGTGTGTGTGACCACTCTGAGAGTCTTTGGCAGGTTGAACGGGACTCTGGATTCCACTTCACACTCCATTGTCCCCTCACTAAATGGAATATGGAATTAGTTAGCCAGCCACTCACCTCAAACGTACACACACACACACACACACACACACACACCCGCCCCCCCAACCAACCCCAAGAATTAGATATTGTTACATTCCTGATTAATAATCACAGTATTAATAATTCTGTCTTTCATTACAGCAAGTGAAAAATGCTCTGAAATACACAATTGGATTCATCATCGTCTGTGCAGCACTGCTATTAATTGGGTAAGTACTATGAGACATTGGCACCCACCCTATTCCCTATTTAGTGCACAACATTTGACCAGGGCCTGCATAGCGATGTCTATAATAACAAGGAATAGTGTTCCATTTTGGACACAGCCATAGATGGTGGGGAGAGGTGTGTACAACATGTCATTATAATCGCTTAATGAGCAAGGTGTTTTCCTCTTCAAGGAAATCAAAGTTGTTTAAACTGCCATCTGTTCAGCCATGAGCAGCCAGACATCACAGAAAAAAGTCCTCTTCCACCAGAGTAGTTGTGAAACTCCTGGGTTCTTCTACTGGTTCAGTCTAACTTCACAACTCTGGAGCTTTAGTCATGTTCCTGTCTGTTATAGTTACTGTCCCAAGATGCCCTCTGTTATAGTTACTGTCCCAAGATGTCCTCTGCTATAGTTACTGTCCCAAGATGCCCTCTGTTATAGTTCCTGTCCCAAGATGCCCTCTGTTATAGTTACTGTCCCAAGATGTCCTCTGCTATAGTTACTGTCCCAAGATGCCCTCTGTTATAGTTACTGTCCCAAAATGTCCTCTGCTATAGTTACTGTCCCAAGATGCCCTCTGCTATAGTTACTGTCCCAAGATGTCCTCTGCTATAGTTACTGTCCCAAGATGCCCTCTGTTATAGTTACTGTCCCAAGATGCCCTCTGCTATAGTTACTGTCCCAAGATGCCCTCTGTTATAGTTACTGTCCCAAGATGTCCTCTGCTATAGTTACTGTCCCAAGATGTCCTCTGCTATAGTTACTGTCCCAAGATGCCCTCTGCTATAGATACTGTCCCAAGATTCCCTCTGTTATAGTTACTGTCCCAAGATGCCCTCTGCTATAGTTACTGTCCCAAGATGCCCTCTGTTATAGTTACTGTCCCAAGATGCCCTCTGTTATAGTTACTGTCCCAACATAACCTCTGTTATAGTTACTGTCCCAAGATGTCCTCTGTTATAGTTACTGTCCCAAGATGCCCTCTGCTATAGTTACTGTCCCAAGATGCCCTCTGCTATAGTTACTGTCCCAAGATGTCATCTGCTATAGTTACTGTCCCAAGATGCCCTCTGCTATAGTTATTGTCCCAAGATGCCCTCTGCTATAGATACTGACCCAAGATGTGCTCTGCTATAGTTAATGTCCCAATATGCCCTCTGCTATAGTTATTGTCCCAAGATGCCCTCTGCTATAGATACTGACCCAAGATGTGCTCTGCTATAGTTACTGACCCAAGATGCCGTCTGCTATAGTTACTGTCCCAATATGTCCTCTGCTATAGTTACTGTCCAAAGATGTCATCTGCTATAGTTAATGTCCCAATATGCCCTCTGCTATAGATATTGACCCAAGATGTGCTCTGCTATAGTTACTGTCCCAAGATGCCCTCTGCTATAGTTACTGTCCCAAGATGCCCTCTGTTATAGTTACTGACCCAAGATGTGCTCTGCTATAGTTACTGACTCAAGATGCCCTCTGCTATAGTTATTGCCCCAATATGCTTAACCTTATGTGGAGGGACATCTGAGTTCCTAGCCCGCATCCCCAGCACCCAACCTCAGCTTCCAGCCCCATCCTGAGCACTCATCCCCAGCACCCAACCTCAGCTCCCAGACCCATCCCGAGCACTTATCCCCAGCACCCAACCTCAGCTCCCATCCCCACCCCAGCACCCATCCTCAGCTCCCATCCCATCCCCAGCACCCAACCTTTCTCCCATCCCCACCCCAGCACCCAACCTCAGCTCCCATCCCCACCCCAGCACCCATCCTCAGCTCCCATCCCATCCCCACCCCCAGCACCCAACCTTTCTCCCATCCCCACCCCAGCACCCATCCTCAGCTTCCATCCCATCCCCACCCCCAGCACCCATCCTCAGCTCCCATCCCCACCCCCAGCACCCATCCTCAGCTCCCATCCCCACCCCCAGCACCCATCCTCAGCTCCCAGCCCCACCCCCAGCACCCATCCTCAGCTCCCATCCCCACCCCAGTACCCATCCTCAGCTCCCATCCCCATCCCAGCACCCATCCTCAGCTCCCATCCCCACCCCAGCACCCATCCTCAGCTCCCATCCCCACCACAGCACCCATCCTCAGCTCCCATCCCCACCCCAGTACCCATCCTCAGCTCCCATCCCCACCCCCAGCACCCATCCTCAGCTCCCATCCCCACCCCAGTACCCATCCTCAGCTCCCAGCCCCACCCCAGTACCCATCCTCAGCTCCCATCCCATCCCCACCCCCAGCACCCATCCTCAGCTCCCATCCCCACCCCAGTACCCATCCTCAGCTCCCAGCCCCACCCCAGTACCCATCCTCAGCTCCCATCCCATCCCCACCCCAGCACCCATCCTCAGCTCCCATCCCCACCACAGCACCCATCCCCACCCCAGTACCCATCCTCAGCTCCCAGCCCCATCTCTAGACTTATTTAATCACTGTCTCAGATAAAGCCATTGTGAACTGTCCCTTTCGTGATTAAGTGAAAGAAGACTTGATGCTTAAATCTATAGTGATACACAGTGGAAACCATGTCCCATTTAACCTCCAGTTTACTCTGTGTTGAACTGTGCCTGTGCAGCATAAACATAATGGATTTCTCCTAGCCACCAACACCACAGTAACATGCTTGCTGTTCAGGTCATGTAATGTAATGTAATGTTCGTTCAACCATTAAATGGCACTCTGATCCTATAGAGGAGGCTGCCTGGATTGGACGGTGGGTGGATAGAAACGTGTCATCCTAAATGGTACCCTATTCCCTACATAGTGCACTACTTTTGACCAGAGCCCTATGGGCCTTAGACAACATGTTGAGACACAGCCTAGGACGAGCCCACATGGTCCATTTCAAGTTGGAAAGTTTGGACTCTTTGGGATTCTTTAGACAGAAGCAATTTAGTGTCTATTTTACCTTTTTGAACCGTCAGCCCTTTGTACCTCTTTGTACCGGGGGATTGTTGTTCAGGTCTCTTGATGCGAGGCGACATGATGGCTTTTATCCTGCTCTGCCTCTCCTCTGCTTTCCTTTCCACTCCACTCATCTCCGCTCCTCTCTGTGTGATGCCCTGTGGTACAGGGAGACATCAGGCCCCTGTTTGGGTGACTGTTCATTCAAGGGCTTTGCTGCTTGAACACAGTCTTTTGTTTGCAGCCTGTCGTGACTGGTCTAGAGGGCTAGGCATGACTCAAAACTCCTAAAAATAACTATTGACCTTTCAGCTGTTGCTGATTCTTTAAACTTGGCCTTTTGAGGTGATTGTTCTTTTATAGGGTGGTCTACATTCAGCACGTTGTTTCTTAGTTGAATTGTTGATCCATAGACACAACATATTATACACTTTATTATTAGACATTATAAAGGCTCATACGTGCTTATAACAAGTTAAAAAGCATTATACTTGCAGGCTTCAAGGAAAGTATTGCCAATATTTATTTCTGAATCCAGCCTTGTTTTAAATGAGCTGTCATTATAGTAGGCCTAGGGTAAGGGTAGCCCACGGGGGGCTTGGGTTTTCAACACATCAAACGGGAAAACAGGCCATTGTTACAGGCAAATAACTTGTGTATACGGGGTTCACCGGTGTATTCCCAGAAGTTCTTCTCTCCTTTCATGATGCCCCTCATGATGGCATGGACACATGGAGGGGTTTTTGCACACGTCCTAAACAGGAGCTGCATGGCTAACATAATGTACACCTATCTACACTACATAGATAACATACATATTTTGTATATATTTTTATTTGACCTTTTTTAAAACTGTTTATTCAGTTTTACACACAAGACAACACGAAACAATATAAATAATATACTCAACTAGATTTTTTTTTAAATAAAATAAAATGAGCTTTAAAGATACCGTACTTTAGACAAGTTAAACACACCGGGCAGAAGGCTACAAATGTTAAAGGGCAATCTGTAGTACAGGGAGAGAGCTATTGTTCTTGTAAACAGTCAAGGGATAGGGGTGGAGAAATGCAACCACTCACAGACAGTCATGGCCACAGACCGACCATCCACTGGACCCAAAATAAAGTTTACCTTGCTTTAACATTTTATTTGTATTTTTATGTAAGCGTGAACAAAATGTTTTAAAAAAACTCGGCAAAACAAGCTCACATTTTAGTCTCTGACCGGGCAACAAGGCATCCGCAGGTCACAATCAATAAGCACATCATCAACCTTAATTACCCCCCCCCCCCCCCAAAAAAAAAAAAAAAACCCACAAAGAAATGTTCATCCAACCCTTAAGTCACAGGGGAGTCAAATACAGACTTATTTTAGTTTTAATATGAATGCCATCAGAGGATGGACTGTTTGAAGTAAGACCGGAATGGAGCCCAAGCCTCATAAAACAGTTTGGGGTTCCCACGTGTATTGAATTTTTTCTAGTTTCAGAGAGCACAACACATCTCTAACCGAATATTTATAAGATGGGGGAGCTGCCATCTTCCAGTTCTGTATTATTAGCCGTCTAGCTAAAAGAGTTGTAAAGCAACAGTGTTCAACTGGATTCTTGACAGGGGGGTACCTATGGGCAGTACTCCACATCTAGAAGAGTGTCATATAGAGTGCTCAAAAAAATAAAGGCAACACTTAAACAACACAATGTAACTCCAAGTCAATCACACCTCTGTGAAATCAAACTGTCCACTTAGGAAGCAACACTGATTGACAATAAATTGCACATGCTGTTGTGCAAGTGGAATAGACAATAGGTGGAAATGATAGGCAATTAGCAAGACACCCCCAATAAAGGAGTGGTTCTGCAGGTGGTGACCACAGACCACTTCTCAGTTCCTATGCTTCCTGGCTGATGTTTTGGTCACTTTTGAATGCTGGCGGTGCTTTCACTCTAGTGGTAGCATGAGACGGAGTCTACACCCCACACAAGTGGCTCAGGTAGTGCAGCTCATCCAGGATGGCACATCAATGCGAGCTGTGGCAAGAAGGTTTGCTATGTCTGTCAGCGTAGTGTCCAGAGCATGGAGGCGCTACCAGGAGACAGACCAGTACATCAGGAGACGTGGAGGAGGCCATAGGAGGGCAACAACCCAGCAGCAGGACCGCTACCTCCGCCTTTGTGCAAGGAGGAGCAGGAGGAGCACTGCCAGAGCCCTGCAAAATGACCTCCAGTAGGCCACACATGTGTACGTGTCTGCTCAAACGGTCAGAAACAGACTCCATGAGGGTGGTATGAGGGCCCGACGTCCACAGGTGGGGGTTGTGCTTACAGCCCAACACCGTGCAGGACGTTTGGCATTTGCCAGAGAACACCAAGATTGGCAAATTCGCCACTGGCGCCCTGTGCTCTTCACAGATGAAAGCAGGTTCACACTGAGCACATGTGACAGACGTGACAGAGTCTGGAGACGCCGTGGAGAACGTTCTGCTGCCTGTAACATCCTCCAGCGTGACCAGTTTGGCGGTGGGTCAGTCATGGTGTGGGATGGCATTTCTTTGGGGGGCCGCACAGCCCTCCATGTGCTCGCCAGAGGTAGCCTGACTGCCATTAGGTACCGAGATGAGATCCTCAGACCCCTTGTGAGACCATATGCTGGTGCGGTTCGCCCTGGGTTCCTCCTAATGCAAGACAATGCTAGACCTCATGTGGCTGGAGTGTGTCAGCAGTTCCTGCAAGAGGAAGGCATTGATGCTATGGACTGGCCCGCCCGTTCCCCAGACCTGAATCCAATTGAGCACATCTGTGACATCATGTCTCGCTCCATCCACCAACGCCACGTTGCACCACAGACTGTCCAGGAGTTGGTGGATGCTTTAGTCCAGGTCTGCGAGGAGATCCCTCCGGAGACCATCCGCCACCTCATCAGGAGCATGCCCAGGCGTTGTAGGGAGGTCATACAGGCACGTGGAGGCCACACACACTACTGAGCCTCATTTTGACTTGTTTTAAGGACATTACATCAAAGTTGGATCAGCCTGTAGTGTGGTTTTCCACTTTAATTTTGAGTGTGACTCCAAATCCAGACCTCCATGGGTTGATAAATTTGATTTCCATTGATAATTTTTGTGTGATTTTGTTGTCAGCATTTTCAACTATGTAAAGGAAAAAGTATTTAATAAGAATATTACATTCATTCAGATCTAGGATGTGATATTTTAGTGTTCCCTTTTTATTTTTTTGAGCAGTGTATATATATCAGAGAAGCATTTAAATATTAATTCCCAGAAACCTGACACTTTATGACAGCCCCAAAAGAGCTAAACGAGGATGAATGCACCCTGTGCAGCAACAGATTCCCAGGGGTTTTCCCCAAGTTCCTCCCCCAAATCCTTTTCCCATTGAGTCTTTAAAGGCACCAAAGAAGGGTTCTGTAAGTCAATGATTGCAAATACATCTGAAATTGCTCCCCTAGGAATCTTCTTCAGCTCAAAGATGCTCTCTATAGCTGTATTCGCAGGTCTATGGGGAAATTCAGGTGTGTTAGCTCTGACAAAGTTCCGAGTCTGGAGATAGCGGAAAAAGTGGGATTGGGGGAGGTTGAACTTTTCCTGTAGCTGAGGAAAAGAGGCAAATGTATCATCAAATAATAATTGGGCTAGTGAGGAGAGGCCTAGTGAGTACCAGATGGCAAAAAGCCCCATCATTCAAAGATGGAGGAAATAAAATGTTCTGATTGGGCCTGATAGAGAAAAGCCTCGGAGGCTAAAGGCTAAACGGAACTGATTTCAAGTTGTAAGAGACTGCTTTACAATTGGGTTGACACACCTTTTGCCTAGGGACACTGGGAGAGATGAGCACAACACAGAAGAAAGTGCAGCATGTTTACACGATTCAGACTTCAACTGGACCCAGAGTGGTCTAGGGCCAGTAGGATCAGCTTGTAGCCAGTACAAAAGGGTTCTGAAATTTGCAGCCCAATAGTATGTCTGGAAATTTAGTAGAGCTAAACCACCTTAGGCTTCTGTGAATGCGTTCTACCAATCCGTTGTACCTTGCCATCCCAAATAAAATACATTAATGTTTGATCCAGTGAATTAAATAAAAGATTTTGGAACAAAAATGGGTAAACATGGAAATAAATATAAAAATTTGGGCAACACATTCATTTTAATGACATTAATCCTTCCGATAAGAGAAAGAGGTAGCGAATTCCAAAAAGTTAAATATTGTTTCAAACTCTCTGCTAGAGCAACAAAGTTTTCCTGAAACAAATTAGAATATTTCCTTGTCACTTTAACTCCCAAGTAAGTGAATTGATCCCGGACAATCCTAAACTGAAAACTTGTAAAAGAGCACTTTAAAGCAGCCTTATTTACAGGAAAAAGCTCACTCTTGCCTAGATTCAGCTTGTACCCTGAGATTGATCCAAACTTTTTAAGAACAGATAAGGCACGTGGCAATCAGGGTTGGAGATAAACAAAAGGAGGTCGTCAGCATATAGCGAGACTTTCTGCTCCCAGCCCGCCCTGATTATACCTTGAATGGCATCATCAGAGCGTAGTGCAATGGCGAGAGGCTCGATTGCCAAAGCAAACAACAACGGGGAGAGTGGACAACCCATTCTGGATCCGCGGTGCAAGGGAAAATAGTCAGAGGACAAGTTATTAGTTCGTACCGAAGCCATGGGGGAAAAATAAAGAATCTTTATCCACACAATGAATTTGAGTCTATAAAATCTATAAAGGGCAGCTGTTAGGTAGTCCCACTCAACGCGGTCAAAAGCTTTTTCCGCATCAAGTGAGACCACCACCTCCGGGTCCCCCGACGCTGGGGAGTACAGTATATTCATAAGGCGTCTAATATTGAAAAACAAATGCCTATTTCTCACAAAGCCAGTCTGGTCAGAGTGTATTACTTGGTGCAGCGAGCCTTCCATACGGATGGCTAAAAGCTTGGCTATGATTTTGTAATCACAGTTTAAAAGCGAGATTGGGCTATAGGCTCCACATTCCAGGGGGTCTTTGTTTTTCTTTAATAGTAATGAAATTGAAACCTGATAAAGACTAGGCGGTAGCTTTGAGGTATTAAGGCACTCTGCATATAATCGAGACCAGAATGGGCAAAGCAGACCAGAAAACTTCCTGTAAAATTTGGTTGGAAAACCGTCCGGACCTGGTGATTTACCACTTTTCATTGCGGACACTGCTGTTACAATCTCCTCAGGTGTAAATTCTTCTTCTAGACAGTCATGGGAGTCTGTATCAATTGAAGGCATATTCATGCCATTGAAGACTGAATCAATCAGCAAAGGCTCTTGAGGAGATTCAGAGGTGTATAGCGCAGAATAAAATGTATTTATAACTGTGCTTGAACTTGATCTCTTTATGTATAACTGTGGGTCTTTATTTGTGGGATTAAACGTGATGCCTCAGATTTACAGATCTGATGTGCAGGGAGTTTACTGGCCTTGTCGCCTTGTTCATACACTCTGTACCGAGCTCGCAAGAGTAACTGTTCAGCTTGCCTGGTAGAAAGCTCATCAAATTCAGATTGGAGTAGTTGGCGCTCTTTATGCAGATCAGAGGAAGGATATGTAGCATACCTCTCATCCAATGTGGCTATGGATTCGCTCAGGTCCCGAAGTCGCTGAGAGCGAACTTTGTTTTGGTTGGTTGTATAAGAAATAATTTGGCCACGTAGGTATGCTTTGAGAGACTCCCATATGGTAGAGCAGGACATACCTGGCGTTGAAATAGTGTACTAGGAATAAGGTGATTTCAGTAGAAATTGACAAACTTCTTATCTGAGAGTAAAATGGGGTTAAGACCCCATTCATAACACATAGGAGGTCGCTGTGGAAACTCTAGTTCAAGCACTAATGGTGAACGGTCAGAAATAACAATACTCTCGGAAGTTCACCGCCGAAGGTTAGGCAGAAGTTTTTTGTCCAAAAAGAAGTCATCAATGTTTGATGAACATGAGAATAAAAGGAATACTGTCTATCTGTAGGGTGTAGGAAACGCTAGGCCTTAAGCATAGCATATTTCTGAAGAAAAGATTGAATAAGTAGGGCGCATTTAGATGGGCCTGTAGTTCTTCGTGAGGACTTGTCAAGAACTGGGGACATTGTACAGTTGAAATCCCCCCCTAAAATCAACAAATGAGAATCTAAATTGGGTATAGCAGATAAAAAGGAAGAAATGAAACTTGTGCCATCCCAATTGGGAGCATAAACACTAGCCCTCACAAGAGGGGTAGAAAATAGTTTACCGGTTACTATGACGTTTTGTCCCTTAGGATCAGCAATAACCTCAGAAGCTACAAAGGGAGTAGATTTATCGACCAAAATGGCAGCACCTCTTGATTTACTATGAAAGTTTGAGTGGAACACTTGACCTACCCAGTCCCTACTCATCCTAAAATGCTCACCAGTCCTCAAATGAGTCTCTTGTAGAACTGCAACATTTGCATTCAAACCTTTTTAAGTGTGTCAACACCCTCTTACGCTTCACAGGGTTGTTAACCCCTTTGATGTTCCACGAAATGCACTTGATCATATTATTTTGGCCACCCTGGGCACTCCCGTTATACAACCCTGTCATTAGAGTATAGATCAGAAAAGCAATGAGTACCCCAAAAACCCCAGAATAAATTGTCTCAGAGTAATAATGTACAGTGTAAGATATTTGGAAAAAGTACAGAAAAAAACCCTAAAAAGACAGAATGACAACACTAGAACTAAACAATTCAACCTCCTTCCTCCCCCAAACCACCTCCCCCATCCCAGACAGTACCTCCCCAAACGAGGTACAAGCCTAAATAGAACGTGTTCTCTTCACACAGTATGTCTATGAGAGTGTGAGCCATAGCCTCATCCGGAGACTCTAATGTGTAGTCTTTACCATTATGAGATAGCGATAAACGGCCGGGAATCGCAGTCCATACTTCACACCTGGATGGTGTAGTAGTAGTCATTTGGCCTGCCCGAAAGCTGTGCGCTGCTTGGAAATAGTGGCGGAGTAGTCCTGGTAGATGGAGAAGCTCTGTCGTTGAAAGCTCAGAGTGGTATTGCCGGCTCGTCTGAGAATCTCCATCTTCTCATGGAAAAAGTGCACTCGAAGAATTATGTCACGGGGCTTTGGGCGCAGAGACCGGTGGGCACGATCAATCAGGGGCTTCTCATCCAAGGCAAGAACATCCTTCAGCAGCCCAGAAACGAAATCCGTGGCGCGAGGCATTTCCGCTGATTCTGGGACTGATACCAGTCTCAGTTTATTGAGGCGAGAGAATCCCTCTAAACTCACACAACTCTCCTGCACCTTTTTCAAATTCACAGCCAGGTGTTTCACGTCAGCTTCCAGGGCGGTGGTTAAGTCGGAGACATTGGTAGCGGAGGTCTCCAGTGCTGCACTCATTGTATTGTGCAAATCTGTTGTTGTTTTGACTGATGTGATTGCTGGCACCGTCTTGTTCCGCAGGATGGTTAGATCTGCTTTTAAAGTATAAGAAGCCTCCTGTATTTGTGCCTCAATCATAGCAACTACCTTCGTTTTCATTCCAACTATCTCAGAGTGTAGTAGTTTGATTGCCACGAGAATGTTCATTTCAGCGCCGTCAGGCCAAGTCGCACCCCCAGGTTAAGTGTGAGTCCCCTGGCCCTCAAACTCAGGAGAGAGTGATGAGAGTGGGTCTTGTGGGCCGGGTTTTCTCAAAGTCATGTTTTTGGCCTCATGTTCCGTCGACATTCGAAAGCAAAGTAGTCTTGGTTTTTACGGATAGGGATCACCAAACTAATATTTGAAAATAAATACGGTTCTGCTGCAGAATTCACATAAACTTTAAGAATACTGCTGGAGCAAACGGAGAACACGTCAGTCACACATGGCGTCCCTCCAACCTCCCTACCTTTTATTTGACAAGGCAATTCAGTTAAGAACTCATTTTTATTTACAATGACGGCCTACCAAAAGGCAAATGGCCTCCTGCAGGGACAGGGGCTGGGATAAAAAAATGTATAGGACAAAACACACATCAAGACAAGAGAGACAACACTACATAACGAGAGACCTAAGACAACAGCATAGCATGACAGCAACACATAACAACACAGCATGTCAGCAACTCATGACAACACAGCATGGTAGCAACACAACATGACAAAAACATGGCAGCAGCACAACATGGTAGCAACACAAAACATGGTACAAACATTATTGAACACAGATAACAGCACAAAGGCAAGAAGGTAGAGACAACAATGCATCACACGAAGCAGCCACAAGTGTCAGTAAGAGTGTCCATGATTGAGTCTTTGAATTAAGAGATGGAGATAAAACTGTTCAGTTTGAGTGTTTTTTTTGCAGCTCGTTCCAGTCGCTAGCTGCAGCGAACTGAAAAGAGGAGCGACCCAGGGAGGCGTGTGCTTTGGGGACGTTTAACAGAATGTGACTGGCAGAACGGTGTTGTATGTGGAGGATGAGGGCTGCAGTAGATATCTCAGATAGGGGGGAGTGAGGCCTAAGAGGGTTTTATAAATAAGCATCAACCAGTGGGTCTTGCGACGGGTTTACAGAGATGACCAGTTTACAGAGGAGAGTAGAGTGCAGTGATGTGTCCTATAAGGAGCATTGGTGGCAAATCTGATGGCCAAATGGTAAAGAACATCTAGCCACTCGAGGACACCCTTACCTGCTGATCTATAAATTATGTCTCCATAATCTAGCATGGGTAGGATGGTTATCTGAATCAGGGTTAGTTTGGCAGCAGGGGTGAAAGAGGAGTGATTACGATAGAGGAAACAAAGTCATTCCATTACTGTTGCACATTGCTGTTGTTCCACATTAGGCTAATTTACACATTACTGTTGTTCCACATTGGTTTTATCTACACATTACTGTTGTTCCACATTAGGCTAATCTACATATTACTGTTGTTCCACATTAGGCTAATCTACATATTACTGTTGTTCCACATTAGGCTAATCTACATATTACTGTTGTTCCACATTAGTCTACTCTACACATTACTGTTGTTCCACATTAGTGTTGTTCCATGTTCATATTGGCAGTGTGCATCATGGCTAGATAGGCTGTGTTTCTGCTGTCAAAATTCATGCCATAACCAACCACGTTACCACTAAAACCAGGATGGTGAATCATTCTAATACATTTGACTTTATTAAATTAAACAAGCATTATTTTTTTTCAACAACAATAAATACATGTAAAATGTAATGATGTTAGAAAATGTCCAGGATAGAGATGACCTGCCACTGGCATTAAACACAACATGTGTTTCAAATCAAACTCTGTAGACTTTACTGTCAAATGCTTGCTTACAAGCCCTTAACCAACAGTGCAGTTCAAGAAGAGTTAAGAAAATATGTAACAAGTAGACTAAAATAAAAAGTAATAATTAAAAGTAACACAATAAGAATGACAATAACGAGGCTATAAACAGGGGGCACCGGTACCGAGTCAGTGTGTGGGGGTACAGGTTAGTTGAGGTAATTTGTACATGTAGGTGGGGGTGAAGTGACTATGCATAGATAATCAACAGTGAGTAGCAGCAGTGTACAAAAAGAGAGAGGGGGGGGGGGGGGGGGGGGGGGGGTCAATGTAAATTGTCCAGTAGTGATTTTATTAATTGTTCAGCAGTAGAAGATGTTCAGGAGCCTTTTGGTCCTAGAATTGGCACTCCGGTACTGCTTGCCGTGCGGTAGCAGAGAAAACAGTCTATAACTTGTGTGACTGGAGTCTCTGACAATTTTATGGGCTTTCTTCTGACCTCGCCTATTGTATAGGTCCTGGATGGCAGGAAGCTTGGCCCCAGTGATGTACTGGGCCATTCGCACTACCCTCTATAGCGCCTTACAGTCAGATGCCGAACAGTTGCCATACCAGGCGGTGATGCAACCGGTCAGGATGCTCTCCATGGTGCAGCTGTAGAACCTTTTGAGGATCTGGGGACCCATGCCAAATCTTTTCAGTCTCCTGAGGGGGAATAGGTTTTGTCGTGTCCTCTTCACGACTGTCGCGGTATGTTTGGACCATGATATTTTTGTTGGTGACGTGGACACCAAGGTAACTCTCGACCCGCTCCACTACAGCCCCTTTGATGTTAATGGGGGCCTGTTCGGCTCGCCTTTTCCTGTAGTCCACGATCAGCTCCTTTGTCTTGCTCACATTGAGGGAGAGGTTTTTGTCCTGGCACCACACTGCCAGTTCTCTGACCTCCTACCTAGAGGCCGTCTCATCGTTGTCGGTGATCAGCCCTACCACTGTTGTGTCGTCAGCAAACTTAATGATGGTGTTGGAGTTGTTTGGCCACGCAGTCGTGGGTGAACAGGGAATATAGGAGGGGACTAAGTACACACCCCTGAGGGGCCCCAGTGTTAAGGATCAGCGTGGCAGACATGTTGTTGCTTACTCTTACCAACTGGGAGTGGCCCGTCAGGAAGTCCAGGGTCCAGTTGCAGAGAGAGGTGTTTAGTCCGAGAGTCCTGGGCACTATGGTGTTGAATGCTGAGCTGTTGTCAAGGAACAGTATTCTCACATAGGTGTTCCTTTTGTCCAGGTGAGGAGGGGCAGTGTGGAGTGCGATTGAGATTGCGTCATCTATTGGGGCGGTATGCAAATTAGAGTGGGTCTAGGGTGTCTGGGAGGATGCTGTTTATGTGAGCCATGACCAGCTTTTCAAAGCACTTCATGGCTACCGACGTGAGTGCCACGGGGCGATAATCATTTAGGCAGGTTACCTTTGCTTCCTTGGGCACAGGGACAATGGTGGTCTGCTTGAAACATGTAGGTATTACACACTCGGTCAGGGAGAGGTTGAAAATGTCAGTGAAGGCACTTCACAGTTGGTCTGCACATGATTTGAGTACACGTCCTGGTAATCCGTCTGGTCCAGCGGCTTTGTAAATGCTAACCTTTTTAAAGGTTTTGTTAACATCGGCTGCCGAGAGCGTTATCACATAGTTATCCAAAACAGCTGGTGCTCTCGTGCATGCTTCAGTGTTGCTTGCCTCGACACGAGCATAAAAGGCATTTAGCTCGTCTGGTAGGCTCGCGTCACTGGGTAGCTTGTGTCTGGGTATTCCTTTGTAATCCTTAATAGTCTTCAGGCCCTGCCATATCCGTCGAGCATCCGAGCAGGTGTAGTAGGATTCAATCTTAATCGCGTATTGACGCTTTGCTTGTTTGATGGTTCGTCTGAGGGCATAGAGGGATTTCTTATAAGCGTCCGAATTAGGCTCCCGCTCCTTGAAAGCGGCAGCTCTAGCCTTTAGCTCGATGTGATGTTGCCTGGGATCCATGGCTTCTGGTTGGGATATGTACGTACTGTCCCTGTGGGGACGGCGTCGTCAATGCACTTCCATGTATGCTGGTGACTCAACCATATACGCGTCAGTCACCACAGCTAATGAAGTCACTGAAACCTTTAACAAGGAGTTGTTTTAGAGTGGGTGGCCAATAATAAACTAGTCCTGAACATCTCTAAAACTAAGAACATAGACCTCAGCTGAATCTGGTAATGAATGATGTGGCTGTTGAGGAGACTAAATTACTTGGTGTTACCTTAGATTGTAAATTGTCGTGGTCAAAACATTTAGATTCAATGGTTGTAAAGAGGTATGTACTTAATAAAGAAATGCTCAGCTTTTTTGACACCAAAAAGCAAGTCCTGCAGGCTCTAGTTTTATCTTATCTTGATTATTGTCCAGTCATGTGGTCGAGATCTGCAAAGAAATACCTAGTTAAGCTGCATCTGGCCCAGAACAAAGCGGCACTTCTTGCTCTTCATTGTAATCAGAGTGCTGATATAAATACTATGCATGTCAGTCTCTCTCGGCTAAGACTTGAGGAAAGACTGACTTCTTGTTTTTATAACAAACGACTGATTTCTTGTTTTCATAAGAAACAATGTTTTGGAAGTTCCCTAATGTTTGCGTAGTCAACTTACACACAGCTCTGACACACACTTACCCCACCAGACATGCCACCCGGGGTCTTTTCACAGTCCCCAGGTCCAGAACAAATTCAAGAAAACGTACAGTATTTTACAGAGCCATTACAGAGTGCATGGAACTCCCTTCCATCTTATATAGTGAACAGCCAAACCTTGTCAGACCAGCTGTCATCGTTGGTGTCGGCTAATGGGGTTCCTAATAAATCAAATCAAATCAAAACCAGCTTTTGGTTGTTCTTAAATATCAGCGCTGCCTGAAATTAGCACTCTGGATCATGTTTTTAAGGACACACTTAAAATATTTCCACCCCTCCCATCTGACCGCAAGTGTGATGATATTAAACAGGTCTATTACTAATCCTTGCACAACAGTTTGAAAATAGCACAGTGCTGGCTTTAACAGGTCGACATTGCCCGCGAACGTGGTTTGGCACTAGCAATGTGTTAACGCCAGCAAAAAATAGATCCTGGGATCCTAAATAGCACATATTCCCTAATTAGTGCACTACTTTTGACCAGAGTCCTATGGGCACTAGGGGCCCTGGAAACAAGTAGTGCACTGTAAAGGGAATGGGGTGCCATTTGGGTCGTAGTTTAAACGTCATAATTAGATGAATTGCCTGTTAATTATGAAAGTAATTGGATGGGTAGGACGGGCTGCGGTGGAGAAGGTAAAGGTCTCAACAATAGACTGCAAGAAAAACTATGAGTTCAAGGCCTTGTTTTGGTTTGTACACAAACAAACAGATAAATAGACAAATAAAGAAATGAATCATTCTGTTATCTATTGATTAGATTTGGGTAGTGTGAAAAGCATTGTCAAAGCTACAACCTACTCTCACTTTAAAGGATTTCATTGCATTTATTTCAAGACGTTGTGCTACTAAACCCTCTACCAATAGTCATTGAGGCTGTTGCTGCTACTAAACCCTCTACCAATAGTCATTGTTGCTGCTACTAAACCCTCTACCAATAGTCATTGATGTTGTTGTCACTACTTAACTGTCTACCAATAGTCATTGATGTTGTTGTCACTACTTAACTGTCTACCAATAGTCATTGATGTTGTTGTCACTACTTAACTGTCTACCAATAGTCATTGATGTTGTTGTCACTACTTAACCCTCTACCAATAGTCATTGATGTTGTTGTCACTACTAAACTGTCTACCAATAGTCATTGATGTTGTTGTCACTACTAAACCCTCTACCAATAGTCATTGATGTTGTTGTCACTACTAAACTGTCTACCAATAGTCATTGATGTTGTTGCCACTACTTAACCCTCTACCAATAGTCATTAATGTTGCCACTACTAAACTCTCTACCAATAGTCATTGATGTTGTTGTCACTACTAAACTGTCTACCAATAGTCATTGAGGCTGTTGCTGCTACTAAACCCTCTACCAATAGTCATTGTTGCTGCTACTAAACCCTCTACCAATAGTCATTGATGTTGTTGTCACTACTAAACTGTCTACCAATAGTCATTGATGCTGTTGCCACTACTAAACCCACTACCAATAGTCATTGATGTTGTTGTCATTACTAAACCCTCTACCAATAGTCATTAATGTTGCCACTACTAAACTCTCTACCAATAGTCATTGATGCTGTTGCAGCTACTAAACCCTCTACCAATAGTTATTGATGCTGTTGCAGCTACTAAACCCTCTACCAATAGTCATTGATGTTCTTGTCACTACTAAACTGTCTACCAATAGTCATTGATGTTGTTGTCACTACTAGACTGTCTACCAATAGTCATTGATGTTGTTGTCACTACTAAACTGTCTACCAATAGTCATTGATGCTGTTGCTGCTACTAAACCCTCTACCAATAGTCATTGAGGCTGTTGCTGCTACTAAACCCTCTACCAATAGTCATTGTTGCAGCTACTAAACCCTCTACCAATAGTCATTGTTGCTGCTACTAAACCCACTACCAATAGTCATTGTTGCAGCTACTAAACCCACTACCAATAGTCATTGACGCTGTTGCTGCTACTAAACCCACTACCAATAGTCATTGATGTTGTTGCTGCTACTAAACCCACTACCAATAGTCATTGTTGCTGCTACTAAATCCTCTACCAATAGTCATTGTTGCTGCTACTAAACCCTCTACCAATAGTCATTGATGTTGTTGCTGCTACTAAACCCACTACCAATAGTCATTGTTGCTGCTACTAAACCCTCTACCAATAGTCATTGATGCTGTTGCAGCTACTAAACCCACTACCAATAGTCATTGTTGCTGCTACTAAACCCACTACCAATAGTCATTGATGTTGTTGCCACTACTTAACCCTCTACCAATAGTCATTAATGTTGCCACTACTAAACTCTCTACCAATAGTCATTGATGTTGTTGTCACTACTAAACTGTCTACCAATAGTCATTGAGGCTGTTGCTGCTACTAAACCCTCTACCAATAGTCATTGTTGCTGCTACTAAACCCTCTACCAATAGTCATTGATGTTGTTGTCACTACTAAACTGTCTACCAATAGTCATTGATATTGTTGTCACTACTGAACTGTCTACCAATAGTCATTGATGCTGTTGCAGCTACTAAACCCTCTACCAATAGTCATTGTTGCAGCTACTAAACCCTCTACCAATAGTCATTGTTGCTGCTACTAAACCCTCTACCAATAGTCATTGTTGCAGCTACTAAACCCTCTACCAATAGTCATTGTTGCTGCTACTAAACCCTCTACCAATAGTCATTGTTGCTGCTATTAAACCCTCTACCAATAGTCATTGTTGCTGCTACTAAACCCACTACCAATAGTCATTGTTAAGGTCTAAGGTCTTCGAAAGCCAAGTCAACAAACAGATTACCGACCATTTTGAATCTCACCATACCTTCTCTGCTATGCAATCTGGTTTCAGAGCTGGTCATGGGTGCACCTCAGCCACGCTCAAGGTCCTAAACGATATCTTAACCGCCATCGATAAGAAACATTACTGTGCAGCCGTATTCATTGATCTGGCCAAGGCTTTCGACTCTGTCAATCACCACATCCTCATCGGCAGACTCAACAGCCTTGGTTTCTCAAATGATTGCCTCGCCTGGTTCACCAACTACTTCTCTGATAGAGTTCAGTGTGTCAAATCTGAGGGCCTGTTGTCCGGACCTCTGGCAGTCTCTATGGGGGTACCACAGGGTTCAATTCTTGGACCGACTCTCTTCTCTGTATACATCAATGAGGTCGCTCTTGCTGCTGGTGAGTCTCTGATCCACCTCTACGCAGACGACACCATTCTGTATACTTCCGGCCCTTCTTTGGACACTGTGTTAACAACCCTCCAGGCAAGCTTCAATGCCATACAACTCTCCTTCCGTGGCCTCCAATTGCTCTTAAATACAAGTAAAACTAAATGCATGCTCTTCAACCGATCACTACCTGCACCTACCCGCCTGTCCAACATCACTACTCTGGACGGCTCTGACTTAGAATACGTGGACAACTACAAATACTTAGGTGTCTGGTTAGACTGTAAACTCTCCTTCCAGACCCATATCAAACATCTCCAATCCAAAGTTAAATCTAGAATTGGCTTCCTATTTCGCAACAAAGCATCCTTCACTCATGCTGCCAAACATACCCTTGTAAAACTGACCATCCTACCAATCCTCGACTTTGGCGATGTAATTTACAAAATAGCCTCCAATACCCTACTCAACAAACTGGATGCAGTCTATCACAGTGCAATCCGTTTTGTCACCAAAGCCCCATATACTACCCATCATTGCGACCTGTACGCTCTCGTTGGCTGGCCCTCGCTTCATACTCGTCGCCAAACCCACTGGCTCCATGTCATCTACAAGACCCTGCTAGGTAAAGTCCCCCCTTATCTCAGCTCGCTGGTCACCATAGCATCTCCCACCTGTAGCACACGCTCCAGCAGGTATATCTCTCTAGTCACCCCCAAAACCAATTCTTTCTTTGGCCGTCTCTCTTTCCAGTTCTCTGCTGCCAATGACTGGAACGAACTACAAAAATCTCTGAAACTGGAAACACTTATCTTCCTCACTAGCTTTAAGCACCAACTGTCAGAGCAGCTCACAGATTACTGCACCTGTACATAGCCCACCTATAATTTAGCCCTATCAACTACCTCTTTCCCAACTGTATTTAATTTATTTATTTATTTTGCTCCTTTGCACCCCATTATTTTTATTTCTACTTTGCACATTCTTCCATTGCAAAACTACCATTCCAGTGTTTTACTTGCTATATTGTATTTACCTTGCCACCAAGGCCTTTTTTTGCCTTTACCTCCCTTCTCACCTCATTTGCTCACATTGTATATAGACTTGTTTATACTTTATTATTGACTGTATGTTTGTTTTACTACATGTGTAACTCTGTGTTGTTGTATCTGTCAAACTGCTTTGCTTTATCTTGGCCAGGTCGCAATTGTAAATGAGAACTTGTTCTCAACTTGCCTACCTGGTTAAATAAAGGGAAAATAAATAAATAAATAAATAAAATTGTTGCTGCTACTAAACCCACTACCAATAGTCATTGTTGCTGCTACTAAACCCACTACCAATAGTCATTGTTGCTGCTACTAAACCCTCTACCAATAGTCATTGTTGCTGCTACTAAACCCACTACCAATAGTCATTGTTGCTGCTACTAAACCCACTACCAATAGTCATTGTTGCTGCTACTAAACCCACTACCAATAGTCATTGTTGCTGCTACTAAACCCACTACCAATAGTCATTGTTGCTGCTACTAAACCCACTACCAATAGTCATTGTTGCTGCTACTAAACCCACTACCAATAGTCATTGTTGCTGCTACTAAACCCTCTACCAATAGTCATTGTTGCTGCTACTAAACCCACTACCAATAGTCATTGTTGCTGCTACTAAACCCACTACCAATAGTCATTGTTGCTGCTACTAAACCCTCTACCAATAGTCATTGTTGCTGCTACTAAACCCTCTACCAATAGTCATTGTTGCTGCTACTAAACCCTCTACCAATAGTCATTATTGCTGCTACTAAACCCTCTACCAATAGTCATTGTTGCTGCTACTAAACCCTCTACCAATAGTCATTGTTGCTGCTACTAAACCCTCTACCAATAGTCATTGTTGCTGCTACTAAACCCTCTGCCAATGTGTAGTTGGATTAATGCTGTTGTTTTCCTGGAGAAATGAAATGGTCTGCCCTACTCAGCTAAGTAAATAACAGTGAAAGCCGTGATCCATTTAATTGCGGGTCCAAAAGAAATGAAACAGTAAATGAACTTTGTCATCAACCCTGAAGAAGGCTTTCAATACAGAAAATATGAATATTTCAATATTTCACTCCATCCTGTTGGTTTCAGTGGCAGGTGTTAGCTAGTCTCTCGACTCAGACTGGGGGGTATTTTTTGACATTCTGACAGTGAAGAGAGTTCCCTGAATACATTCCCTTCAATGCTAGGTAAATAAACTTGTCTAGCAGGGACAACTTTATGGAAATAGTGTATGTCAAACTAAAAGTTGTTTTGCACTGCTGATGATGCTGACGGCTGTTGATAGAAGGAATTATTATCAAGGGACGTAATCAAAACATTGTGTTTCCATTAAGAAATGCACTGGAGATACCCAACGTCATGGCTTCTCTAATACATTCACTTTACAAAGTAGGCTATCACATATTCTAACCTTATTTTAACTCGCCTGGTCCCAGATCTGTTTGTGCTGTATAGCCAACTTCCATCAGATCTGTTTGTGCTGTATAGCCAACTTCCATCAGATCTGGGATCAGGCTATATCATATTTTACTTCTAATAAAGCCAATGGTTTTAATGAATAGTATTTTTTTGCAGGGCCTTCGTTCCTCTTGAAGCCCCACCTAATCAGAATGGTACCCAGTGGGAAAAGATGCAGTATCTGTTTGAGGAGCTGGGGAACAACCGTAAGTATTGTCTGACTGGTAACACTTCACAGTAAGGTACACTTTAAATATCACTTTACAGTAAGGTACACTTTAAATATCACTTTACAGTAAGGTACGCTTTAAATAACACTTTACAGGTAGGTACGCTTTAAATAACACTTTACAGTAAGGTACACTTTAAATATAACTTTACAGTAAGGTATGCTTTAAATATCACTTTACAGTAAGGGACACTTTAAATAACACTTTACAGTAAGGTACACTTTAAATAACACTTCACAGTAAGGTACGCTTTAAATATCACTTTACAGTAAGGTATGCTTTAAATATCACTTTACAGTAAGGTACACTTTAAATAACACTTTACAGTAAGGTACACTTTAAATAACACTTTACAGTAAGGTACACTTTAAATAACACTTTACAGTAAGGTACACTTTATATAACACTTCACAGTAAGGTACACTTTAAATAACACTTTACAGTAAGGTACACTTTAAATAACACTTTACAGTAAGGTATGGTTTAAATAACACTTTACAGTAAGGTACACTTTAAATAACACTTTACAGTAAGGTACACTTTATATAACACTTTACAGTAAGGTACACTTTAAATAACACTTTACAGTAAGGTACACTTTAAATAACACTTTACAGTAAGGTACACTTTAAATATCACTTTGCAGTAAGGTACACTTTAAATACCGCTTCACAGTAAGGTACGCTTTAAATAACACTTTACAGTAAGGTACGCTTTAAATATCACTTTACAGTAAGGTATGGTTTAAATAACACTTTACAGTAAGGTACGCTTTAAATAACACTTTACAGTAAGGTATAGTTTAAATATCACTTTACATTTAGGTATGGTTTAAAAGTTGTACCAAAATGACAATTCTACAATTCCTAACAAAGTTTGAACTGTTTATAAGTGATTTATAAACTACATATTAACTGATTTAAACCTACTTATAAACCATTTACAGTCACTTCTTAATGTGATGTGTTACCACCTCACTTAGGCTCCAATGTGGCTTACACACTCAGTCCTTTGATCAGATAGCCCTCGTGAGCCCGCACATCACTCACTTGTCTCAGTGTGGTTGGTAATGAATCTCCATTCAGTGGTGGTATTGAAAAGCTGTATGGACCAGACAGAGCGATGGATGGATGGCTGACACAAGGCTGCATACTGAGGTGACGTGTGGACCTGGCAGAGGCAACATTTTCCCTCGTCAATGTCAACCATCCTCATTGTGCCACTCGCAACCATCTGTCTCCCGGAAAAAAAGGGAGAAAGCCTCCCTTGCTTTGATGTGTCACTCAAGAAAGACGGTTCTCTCTTCACTGCAGAACTGTGACGAGTATGACCCCTTCCCTCTATAGCAGTTCACACGTGTATATACATATATATATCTATTTCTCCTAACGTGACTTGCATTTGAATGTGCCAGTTCAAGTTGAGTGGTCGTCTATGATCCTCATATGTCTGCTGTCTGTGTGGGTCCATGTGAATGTCTATGTACACTGTATGTAGACCTAATGCCTGTGTACACTGTATGTAGACCTAATGCCTGTGTACACTGTATGTAGACCTAATGCCTGTGTACACTGTATTTAGACCTAATGCCTGTGTACACTGTATGTAGAACTATTGTCTATGTACACTGTATGTAGACCTAATGCCTGTGTACACTGTATGTAGTCCTAATGCCTGTGTACACTGTACTTGTTAGATCTTGGGCTTCCAGATAGTTGTGACAGAGCCAGCTTTATAGCCAACCAGGTGAATGAATAAGTTGGCCTTTAATGGTGGGTTTACAGTTGGAGCAGAGCATGAAGAGGCAGCAGCCGGGATCATGTTGTGTACAGCTCCAAAAGAGGAATCAGGAGGCTCTCTCTGCGCCGGAGCATCTGGGGATCAGGGGAGGAAGTTAACCCATCTGTCACACTCTTCCCACTGTGGCCTGCAGTCAGATCCTGGCCCTGCCCGCCTCTTCTACCTCTCCCGACCTCCCTTCTGATACCCATCCTACCCCTCAATTCCCTCTGACCCTCTCCTCACCCTTCCTGACTGTCCTCCCACCTCTCCCCTCTCTCCAACGCTTTCCTCACCCTTCCTGACTGTCCTCCCACCTCTCCCCTCTCTCCAACGCTTTCCTCACCCTTCCTGACTGTCCTCCCACCTCTCCCCTCTCTCCAACGCTTTCCTCACCCTTCCTGACTGTCCTCTCACCTCTCCCCTCTCTCTAAGCCTTTCCTCACCCTTCCTGACTCCTCCCACCTCTCCCCTCTCTCCAAGCCTTTCCTCACCCTTCCTGACTCCTCCCACCATGCCTGACCCCTTCCTCAGGGCTATTGATCTTCTACTGCAGCCTCCCTTCCTGTGGGGAAATGTCAGTGTTGCTCAGGAGGAAGCGTCTGTCCCCCAAATGGCACCCTAATTCCCTTCATAGTGCACTACTTTTGACCAGTGCCCTGTTTTAAAAGTAGTGTAATATACAGTATAGTGAATAGGGTGCAATTTGGGACCCATACAACATTAAGGCAGGATCATCCCTCTGCTAATTCCTCCTCTCTCTCCTCCTCCAGATGGGAGGTTAATTGAGCTTGGGGGAAGACGCTCCTCACTAAGTCAGCCTCCCGACCCCGGCCCTGCAAACCGCTAATTTAGGCCACAAACTGCAGCGACTGCAGCTCAAATGGGGTGGCCATTACATTATCCACAATGGTGCAATGAGGCATGCCGGTGTAGAAATCCCCTCAGCGACTTGGCTACATCCCAAATTGCTCCCTATTACCCTTCTGGGCCATGGTCAAAAGTAGTGCACTATGTAAGGAGTAGGGTGCCGTTTGGGACACAAACAATAGCTGCTTGGAATTGCTTGTGCTTTCTTGCAGGGCTTGTAGGTTGAAGCAGGGCTTGTAGGTTGAAGCAGGGCTTGTAGGTTGAAGCAGGGCTAGTAGGTTGAAGCAGGGCTAGTAGGTTGAAGCAGGGCTTGTAGGTTGAAGCAGTGCTAGTAGGTTGAAGCAGTGCTAGTAGGTTGAAGCAGGGCTAGTAGGTTGAAGCAGGGCTAGTAGGTTGAAGCAGGGCTAGTAGGTTGAAGCAGGGCTAGTAGGTTGAAGCAGGGCTTGTAGGTTGAAGCAGGGCTTGTAGGTTGAAGCAGGGCTTGTAGGTTGAAGCAGGGCTAGTAGGTTGAAGCAGGGCTAGTAGGTTGAAGCAGGGCTAGTAGGTTGAAGCAGGGCTAGTAGGTTGAAGCAGGGCTTGTAGGTTGAAGCAGGGCTTGTAGGTTGAAGCAGGGCTAGTAGGTTGAAGCAGGGCTAGTAGGTTGAAGCAGGGCTTGTAGGTTGAAGCAGGGCTAGTAGGTTGAAGCAGGGCTTGTAGGTTGAAGCAGGGCTAGTAGGTTGAAGCAGGGCTAGTAGGTTGAAGCAGGGCTTGTAGGTTGAAGCAGGGCTTGTAGGTTGAAGCAGGGCTAGTAGGTTGAAGCAGGGCTTGTAGGTTGAAGCAGGGCTAGTAGGTTGAAGCAGGGCTAGTAGGTTGAAGCAGGGCTTGTAGGTTGAAGCAGGGCTTGTAGGTTGAAGCAGGGCTTGTAGGTTGAAGCAGGGCTAGTAGGTTGAAGCAGGGCTAGTAGGTTGAAGCAGGGCTTGTAGGTTGAAGCAGGGCTTGTAGGTTGAAGCAGGGCTTGTAGGTTGAAGCAGGGCTTGTAGGTTGAAGCAGGGTTTGACTGTTGCATCTGGGACATGGGTTGGTTCCTATTTTGTGCAGTGAAGACTGACTATTGGTTCCAATCTTTTCTAGACCTGGTCTCTGAATGTCACTTTCTTTTCTAACGCCAGTCATCTGTGTGTGGTTTTAATACGCTCAAGGGCATGCTCTCCAGTCAACCATTCTTCCCTCTGTTTCTCTGAAAGGATCAGTCAGGGTGGTAATTTATCTCTCCCTGCATTTCCCAAAGTGGATAGACACTCTCCTTCCCCTCCCCTCTTCCCTCCTTCCCCTCCAAGTCTTTGAGCGAGAGAGACTCCACAGTAATCCAATGATAGCCTTGAGTGACTGTGTGTGGCAGAGAGCTACTGTCCTCTCCTCTGAGGGGTGTTAAGGTTGTCGCAGACTCTCATATCCTGGTCCCACACCCAGTCTTCTCTCTGAGCCTCGCAACCATACTGGAGACATAATAATTCATTTTCAACCTAAATGTAAAGGCTATATGTAATTTAGCAGGTGCTTATCAAAAGTGTTTTTGCGAAACCACCTAGCCTATTTCTACATTCCTAACAAAAGTCAGTTAGAGTATAATGAGTGTATAATGATTTCATATATGGGATTGGACCCACGGCCGTGTCTTAGCTAGCACCCCCCTCTTACCAAAAGTCACCACGACCCTGGCTTAGCTATCACCACTCTCTTACCAAAAGTTACCCACGACCCTGGCTTAGCTATCACCACTCTCTTACCAAAAGTTACCCACAACCCTGGCTTAGCTATCACCACTCTCTTACCAATAGTTACCACGACCCTGGCTTAGCTATCACCCCCCTCTTACCAAAAGTCACCACGACCCTGGCTTAGCTATCACCACTCTCTTACCAAAAGTCACCACGACCCTGGTTTAGCTATCACCACTCTCTTACCAAAAGTCACCACGACCCTGGTTTAGCTATCACCACTCTCTTACCAAAAGTTACCCGCGACCCTGGCTTAGCTATCACCACTCTCTTACCAAAAGTTACCCACAACCCTGGCTTAGCTATCACCACTCTCTTACCAATAGTTACCACGACCCTGGCTTAGCTATCACCCCCCTCTTACCAAAAGTCACCACGACCCTGGCTTAGCTATCACCACTCTCTTACCAAAAGTCACCACGACCCTGGTTTAGCTATCACCACTCTCTTACCAAAAGTTACCCACGACCCTGGTTTAGCTATCACCACTCTCTTACCAAAAGTTACCCGCGACCCTGGCTTAGCTATCACCAATCTCTTACCAATAGTCATCCACGACCCTGTCTTTGCTAGCACCCCCTCTTACCAGTAGTTACCCACAACCCTGGCTTAGCTATCACCCCCCTCTTACCAAAAGTCACTTCGACCCTGGCTTAGCTATCACCACTCTCTTTCCAAAAGTTACCACGACCCTGGCCTAGCTATCACCACTCTCTTACCAATAGTTACCCACGACCCTGGCTTAGCTATCACGACCCTGGCTTAGCTATCACCACCCTCTTACCAATAGTTACCCATGACCCTGGTCTTACCAATAGTTACCCACGGTTTTGCTACCACCACTCTCTTACCAAAAGTCACCACGACCCTAGCTTAGCTATCACCACTCTCTTACCAATAGTTACCAACGACCCTGGCTTAGCTATCACCACTCTCTTACCAATAGTTACCCACGACCCTGGCTTTGCTATCATCACTCTCTTACCAATTGTCACTTACGACCCTGGTCTTACCAATAGTTACCACGACCTTGGCTTAGCTATCATCACTCTCTTACCAATAGTCACCCACGACCCTGGCTTTGCTATCACCACAGTCTTACCAATAGTCAACCACAACCCTGGCTTAGCTACCACCACCCTCTTACCAATAGTCACCCACGACCCTGGCTTTGCTATTATCACCCTCTTACCAATAGTCACCCACAACCCTGGCTTTCACCACCCTCTTACAAATAGTCACCCACAACCCTGGCTATCACAACCCTCTTACCAATAGTCACCCACAACCCTGGCTATCACCACCCTCTTACCAATAGTCACCCACAACCCTGGCTATCACCACCCTCTTACCAATAGTCACCCACAACCCTGGCTTTGCTATCACCACCCTCTTACCAATAGTCACCCACAACCCTGGCTTTGCTATCACCACCCTCTTACCAATAGTCACCCACAACCCTGGCTATCACCACCCTCCTACCAATAGTCACCCACAACCCTGGCTATCACCACCCTCTTACCAATAGTCACCCACAACCCTGGCTATCACCACCCTCCTACCAATGGTCACCCACAACCCTGGCTATCACCACCCTCTTACCAATAGTCACCCACAACCCTGGCTATCACCACCCTCTTACCAATAGTCACCCACAACCCTGGCTATCACCACCCTCCTACCAATAGTCACCCACAACCCTGGCTATCACCACTCTCTTACCAATAGTCATCCACAACCCTGGCTATCACCACCCTCCTACCAATAGTCACCCACAACCCTGGCTATCACCACCCTCTTACCAATAGTTACCGACAACCCTGGCTATCACCACCCTCTTACCAATAGTCACCCACAACCCTGGCTATCACCACCCTCTTACCAATAGTCACCCACAACCCTGGCTATCACCACCCTCCTACCAATGGTCACCCACAACCCTGGCTATCACCACCCTCTTACCAATAGT
The DNA here is from genome assembly GCF_013265735.2 of Oncorhynchus mykiss. Classification (NCBI taxonomy): domain Eukaryota; kingdom Metazoa; phylum Chordata; class Actinopteri; order Salmoniformes; family Salmonidae; genus Oncorhynchus; species Oncorhynchus mykiss. The sequence continues at coordinate 60,747,427 of NC_048587.1, forward strand.
CACCCACAACCCTGGCTATCACCACCCTCTTACCAATAGTCACCCACAACCCTGGCTATCACCACCCTCCTACCAATAGTCACCCACAACCCTGGCTATCACCACTCTCTTACCAATAGTCATCCACAACCCTGGCTATCACCACCCTCCTACCAATAGTCACCCACAACCCTGGCTATCACCACCCTCTTACCAATAGTTACCCACAACCCTGGCTATCACCACCCTCTTACCAATAGTCACCCACAACCCTGGCTTTGCTATCACCACTCTCTTACCAATAGTCACCCACAACCCTGGCTTTGCTATCACCACCCTCTTACCAATAGTCATCCACAACCCTGGCTTTGCTATCACCACCCTCCTACCAATAGTCACCCACAACCCTGGCTATCACCACCCTCTTACCAATAGTTACCCACAACCCTGTCTATCACCACCCTCTTACCAATAGTCACCCACAACCCTGGTCTTACCAATAGTCACCCACAACCCTGGCTATCACCACCCTCTTACCAATAGTTACCCACAACCCTGGCTATCACCACCCTCTTACCAATAGTCACCCACAACCCTGGCTATCACCACCCTCTTACCAATAGTCACCCACAACCCCGGCTATCACCACCCTCTTACCAATAGTCACCCACAACCCTGGCTATCACCACCATCCTACCAATAGTCACCCACAACCCTGGCTATCACCACCCTCTTACCAATAGTCATCCACAACCCTGGCTATCACCACCCTCCTACCAATAGTCACCCACAACCCTGGCTATCACCACCCTCTTACCAATAGTTACCCACAACCCTGGCTATCACCACCCTCTTACCAATAGTCACCCACAACCCTGGCTATCACCACCCTCTTACCAATAGTCACCCACAACCCTGGCTATCACCACCCTCCTACCAATAGTCACCCACAACCCTGGCTATCACCACCCTCCTACCAATAGTCATCCACAACCCTGGCTATCACCACCCTCCTACCAATAGTCACCCACAACCCTGGCTATCACCACCCTCTTACAAATAGTTACCCACAACCCTGGCTATCACCACCCTCTTACCAATAGTCATCCACAACCCTGGCTATCACCACCCTCTTACCAATAGTTACCCATGACCCTGGTCTTACCAATAGTTACCCACGGTTTTGCTACCACCACTCTCTTACCAAAAGTCACCTCGACCCTAGCTTAGCTATCACCACTCTCTTACCAATAGTTACCAACGACCCTGGCTTAGCTATCACCACTCTCTTACCAATAGTTACCCACGACCCTGGCTTTGCTATCATCACTCTCTTACCAATTGTCACTTACGACCCTGGTCTTACCAATAGTTACCACGACCTTGGCTTAGCTATCATCACTCTCTTACCAATAGTCACCCACGACCCTGGCTTTGCTATCACCACAGTCTTACCAATAGTCAACCACAACCCTGGCTTAGCTACCACCACCCTCTTACCAATAGTCACCCACGACCCTGGCTTTGCTATTATCACCCTCTTACCAATAGTCACCCACAACCCTGGCTTTCACCACCCTCTTACAAATAGTCACCCACAACCCTGGCTATCACAACCCTCTTACCAATAGTCACCCACAACCCTGGCTATCACCACCCTCTTACCAATAGTCACCCACAACCCTGGCTATCACCACCCTCTTACCAATAGTCACCCACAACCCTGGCTTTGCTATCACCACCCTCTTACCAATAGTCACCCACAACCCTGGCTTTGCTATCACCACCCTCTTACCAATAGTCACCCACAACCCTGGCTATCACCACCCTCCTACCAATAGTCACCCACAACCCTGGCTATCACCACCCTCTTACCAATAGTCACCCACAACCCTGGCTATCACCACCCTCCTACCAATGGTCACCCACAACCCTGGCTATCACCACCCTCTTACCAATAGTCACCCACAACCCTGGCTATCACCACCCTCTTACCAATAGTCATCCACAACCCTGGCTATCACCACCCTCCTACCAATAGTCACCCACAACCCTGGCTATCACCACCCTCCTACCAATAGTCATCCACAACCCTGGCTATCACCACCCTCCTACCAATAGTCACCCACAACCCTGGCTATCACCACCCTCTTACCAATAGTTACCCACAACCCTGGCTATCACCACCCTCTTACCAATAGTCACCCACAACCCTGGCTTTGCTATCACCACTCTCTTACCAATAGTCACCCACAACCCTGGCTTTGCTATCACCACCCTCTTACCAATAGTCACCCACAACCCTGGCTTTGCTATCACCACCCTCCTACCAATAGTCACCCACAACCCTGGCTATCACCACCCTCTTACCAATAGTTACCCACAACCCTGGCTATCACCACCCTCTTACCAATAGTCACCCACAACCCTGGTCTTACCAATAGTCACCCACAACCCTGGCTATCACCACCCTCTTACCAATAGTTACCCACAACCCTGGCTATCACCACCCTCTTACCAATAGTCACCCACAACCCTGGCTATCACCACCCTCTTACCAATAGTCACCCACAACCCTGGCTATCACCACCCTCCTACCAATAGTCACCCACAACCCTGGCTATCACCACCCTCTTACCAATAGTTACCCACAACCCTGGCTATCACCACCCTCTTACCAATAGTCACCCACAACCCTGGCTATCACCACCCTCTTACCAATAGTCACCCACAACCCTGGCTATCACCACCCTCCTACCAATAGTCACCCACAACCCTGGCTATCACCACCCTCCTACCAATAGTCATCCACAACCCTGGCTATCACCACCCTCCTACCAATAGTCACCCACAACCCTGGCTATCACCACCCTCTTACCAATAGTTACCCACAACCCTGGCTATCACCACCCTCCTACCAATAGTCATCCACAACCCTGGCTATCACCACCCTCTTACCAATAGTCATCCACAACCCTGGCTATCACCACCCTCTTACCAATAGTCACCCACAACCCTGGCTATCACCACCCTCCTACCAATAGTCACCCACAACCCTGGCTATCACCACCCTCCTACCAATAGTCATCCACAACCCTGGCTATCACCACCCTCTTACCAATAGTCACCCACAACCCTGGCTATCACCACCCTCCTACCAATAGTCACCCACAACCCTGGCTATCACCACCCTCCTACCAATAGTCATCCACAACCCTGGCTATCACCACCCTCTTACCAATAGTCATCCACAACCCTGGCTATCACCACCCTCCTACCAATAGTCACCCACAACCCTGGCTATCACCACCCTCCTACCAATAGTCATCCACAACCCTGGCTATCACCACCCTCCTACCAATAGTCACCCACAACCCTGGCTATCACCACCCTCTTACCAATAGTTACCCACAACCCTGGCTATCACCACCCTCTTACCAATAGTCACCCACAACCCTGGCTTTGCTATCACCACTCTCTTACCAATAGTCACCCACAACCCTGGCTTTGCTATCACCACCCTCTTACCAATAGTCACCCACAACCCTGGCTTTGCTATCACCACCCTCCTACCAATAGTCACCCACAACCCTGGCTATCACCACCCTCTTACCAATAGTTACCCACAACCCTGGCTATCACCACCCTCTTACCAATAGTCACCCACAACCCTGGTCTTACCAATAGTCACCCACAACCCTGGCTATCACCACCCTCTTACCAATAGTTACCCACAACCCTGGCTATCACCACCCTCTTACCAATAGTCACCCACAACCCTGGCTATCACCACCCTCTTACCAATAGTCACCCACAACCCTGGCTATCACCACCCTCTTACCAATAGTCACCCACAACCCTGGCTATCACCACCCTCTTACCAATAGTCACCCACAACCCTGGCTATCACCACCCTCTTACCAATAGTCACCCACAACCCTGGCTTTGTTATCACCACTCTCTTTTTATTTTTTATTTAACCTTTATTTCACTAGGCAAGTCAGTTAAGAACAAATTCTTATTTACAAAGATTGCTTATGAACAGTGGGTTAACTTCCTTGTTCAGGGCCAGAACGACAGATTTTTACCTTGCCAGCTCGGGAATTCGATCTAGCAACCTTTCGGTTACTGACCCAACGCTCTAACCACTTGGCTACCTGCCGCCCCTATCTTACCAATAGTCAATCACGACCCTGGTTGTGCTAGCACCACCCTCTTACCAATAGTCATTCACGACCCTGGTTTTGCTAGCACCACCCTCTTACCAATAGTCAATCGGTACCCTGGTTGTGCTAGCACCACCCTCTTACCAATAGTCAATCGGTACCCTGGTTTTGCTAGCACCACTCTCTTACCAATAGTCAATCGGTACCCTGGTTTTGCTAGCACCACCCTCTTACCAATAGTCAATCGGTACCCTGGTTGTGCTAGCACCACCCTCTTACCAATAGTCAATCGGTACCCTGGTTGTGCTAGCACCACTCTCTTACCAATAGTCAATCGGTACCCTGGTTGTGCTAGCACCACCCTCTTACTAATAATCAGTATTAAAATGAACTTGTTTTTCACAATCAACACCTGAAACACCTTATGCTTCATTACCTTCCAGGTGTGTTCCCTGGATCAGAGCACTGGGCCAGGGAACACACACACACACACAACCACAGACACACACAATCACCGCCACACACAACCACCGCGTGTGTGTTCGTGTTCCCTGGCCCAGTGCTCTGATCGTGGTGTGTCCCAGTGCATAATGTCTACCCCGAAGGGCTTTCTGTTTCACATCAACTAAATGGGGTCAAATGCACCCCAGAGATTCAGGGTGTAATGGTGACTGGTTACAACAGAACAGAAGCCGTCTGTGTCTTTCATGCTTGCAAAACATTCTATCCTCAGCGGTTCACTGCCATGAAATTATTAATTATTTGAATGATCAGTCAGTGGTTCATTCCATTTAAATTAATGATCAGTTCAATTTGAGCTATTTTATTTTTCTGGCTGGGTCTCGTCTCTCAGGATCCGTTAAATTCATTTCTGTTTCGTTTTGGAAAAGCATAAAAAAAGCCTGTAAGGCAAAAGCATCCTTGTTCCTACCAGTAATGAGGCTACGGTAGTTTTCAGTTGCGTAGGGGAAGGTTTCAGTCTGGCTGGATTGGATATATAGCATAGACATAACAGGACTGCATCTCAAATGCCATGGCTCCTGGTTAAAAGTAGTGCACTATATACAGTGGAAGTCAGAAGTTTACATACACCTTAGACAAAAACATTTAAACTCTGTTTTTCACAATTCCTGACATTTAATCCAAGTAAAAATTCCCTGTTTTAGGTCAGTTATGATCAGCACTTTATTTTAAGAATGTGAAATGTCAGAATAATAGAGAGAATGATAATAAAGAGAATGATTTATTTCAGCTTTTATTTATTTCATCACATTCCCAGTGGGTCAGAAGTTTACATACACTCAATTAGTATTTGGTAACATTGCCTTTAAATTGTTTAACTTGGGTTAAACGTTTTGGGTAGCCTTCCACAACCTTCCCACAATAAACTGGGTGAATTTTGGCCCATTCCTCCTGACAGAGCTGGTATAACTGAGTCAGGTTTGTAAGCCTCCTTGCTCGCACATGCTTTTTCAGTTCTGCCCGCACATTTACTATAGGTTTGAGGTCAGGGCTTTGTGATAGCCACTCCAATACCTTGACTTTGTTGTCCTTCAGCCATTTTGCCACAACTTTGGAAGTTTACTTGGGGCCATTGTCCATTTGGAAGACCCATTTGCGACCAAGCTTTATCTTCCTGACTGATGTCTTGAGATGTGGCTTCAATATCCACGTAATTGTCCCTCCTCATGATGCCATCTATTTTGTGAAGTGCACTAGTCCCTACTGCAGCAAAGCACCGCCACAACATGATGCTGCCACCCCCGTGCTTCACAGTTGGGATGGTGTTCATCGTCTTGCAAGCCTCCCCTTTTTCTCCAAACGATGGTCATATGGTCAAACAGTTCTATTTTTGTTTTATCAGACCAGAGGACATTTCTCCAAAAAGTACAAACTTCGTCCCCATGTGCAGTTGCAAACCGTAGCCTGGCTTTTTTATGGCGGTTTTGGAGCAGTGGCTTCTTTCTTGCTGAGCGGCCATTCAGGTTATGTCGATATAGGACTCATTTTACTGTGGATATAGATACTTTTGTACCTGTTTCCTCCAGCATCTTCACAAGCTCCTTTGCTGTTGTTCTGGGATTCATTTGCACTCTTTCCACCAAAGTATGTTAATCTCTAGGAGCCAGAACACGTCTCCTTCCTGAGCGGTATGACGGCTGCGTCGTCCCATGGTGTTTATACTTGCGTACTATTGTTTGTACAGATGAACGCAGTATCTTTAGGCGTTTGGAAATTGCTCCCAAGGAGGAACCAGACTTGTGGAGGTCTACAATGTTTTTTCTGAGGTCTTGGCTGATTTCTTTTGATTTTCCCATGATGTCAAGCAAAGATTCACTGAGTTTGAAGGTAGACCTTGAAATACATCCAGAGGTACACCTCCAATTGACTCAAATTATGTCAATTAGCCTATCAGAAGCTTCTAAAGCCATTACATAATTTTCTGGAATTTTCCAAGCTGTTTAAAGGCACAGTCAACTTAGTGTGTGTAAACCTCTGACCCACTGGAATTGTGATACAATGAGTTATAAGTGAAATAATCTGTCTGTAAACAATTGTTGGAGAAATTACTTGTGTCAAGCACAAAGTAGATGTCCTAACCGACTTGCCAAAACTATAGTTTGTTAACAAGACATTTGTGGAGTGGTTGAAAAATGAGTTTTAATGACTCCAACCTAAGTGTATGTAAACTTCCGACTTCAACTGTAGGGAATAGGGTGCGATTTAGGACTGTCCCAAAACAGCCCCCCCCTCACCTCTCTGATTCAGAGGGGTTGGGTTAAATGCAGAAGACAGATTTTGGTTGAATGCATTCAGTTGTGCATCTGAGTAGGTCACCCCTTCCCCTTTCCTTAACCCTCCTGCTTACCAGTGGAAGAAGGCTGTCCCTTAGATTAAAGGAAATATATGAAACATATTATCAGGGAACTACTCACCAAACCCCCCCCCCCCCCCCCCCCCCCCCCCAAGTTCATATCCCCGAGCTGACAAGGTACAAATCTGTCGTTCTGCCCCTGAACAGGCAGTTAACCCACTGTTCCTTGGCCGTCATTGAAAATAAGAATTTGTTCTTAACTGACTTGCCTGGTTAAATAAAGGTTCAAAAAAGAAAAAAAAAGTAGCCAACAGAAATAGTAATGACACATGATTAAAACAATACTATGGTCACTGTTGAAGGGTTTTATTCTCCTTGACCCCTGTTCCATATTCACCCTTTAAACACGCTGTAAACGCCTCGCTATACTGTATGACAGGATTGCTTGGATATCTACTACTATCCATGTACAGTTCGATAAATATCTTGTGCTTGAACCTTAAGGGGCATAACAGCAGTATTTTTCCATGGTTCACCATGATAATCTCACCAGCTATTTGAACAGACAGACCCCCCCCCCCCCCCAGGTCTTACACCAACATGTCTCAGACAGCTTCTCACCTTCGCTCTACATCCACTTCCACCTGTGTGTGTGTGTGTCGCTCTCTCTCTACATCCACTTCCACGTGTGTGTGTCGCTCTCTCTCTACATCCACTTCCACCTGTGTGTGTCGCTCTCTCTCTACATCCACTTCCACCTGTGTGTGTGTGTGTCTCTCTCTCTCTACATCTACTTCCACCTGTGTGTGTGTGTGTGTGTCTCTCTCTCTACATCTACTTCCACCTGTGTGTGTGTGTGTGTCTCTCTCTCTCTACATCTACTTCCACCTGTGTGTGTGTGTCTCTCTTTCTCTACATCCACTTCCACCTGTGTGTGTGTGTCTCTCTTTCTCTACATCTACTTCCACCTGTGTGTGTGTGTCTCTTTCTCTACATCCACTTCCACCTGTGTGTGTGTGTCTCTCTTTCTCTACATCCACTTCCACCTGTGTGTGTGTGTCTCTCTCTCTCTACATCCACTTCCACCTGTGTGTGTGTGTGTCTCTCTCTCCACTTCCACCTGTGTGTGTATCTCTCTACATCCACTTCCACCTGTGTGTGTGTGTGTGTCTCTCTACATCCACTTCCACCTGTGTGTGTGTGTGTGTGTGTGTGTGTGTGTGTGTGTGTGTGTGTGTGTGTCTCTCTCTCCACTTCCACCTCTCACCACCACCTGCATGCCTACTAATCCAGTTGCAGCTTTAGTTTGCGTGTCCATATCCGCATGATTCCATCTCTGCTGCAGACAGGAAGGAGAAGCAGCCGAGTGCTGTCTGGGAGTGCTGGGGCTGAAGCAGCTGTTTTAATAAACACTTCTCCTCACTGCATCGGTGGAAGGTAGGAAGGCTCCTCTCCTCGGTGTACACGGAGCCTGAAGGGCCATGGCTATATGCACTAGGAGATAAGGGGTTCCTGATCTCATTCCTGCACTTAGAGATTCCTGCAGAGTTGGATAGAAGGCACATTTTCCACAAAGCCTGTTGTGCATGGGCATTAAAGGCTTTATGGATGTATGCCTGTTCAGACTACACAGTCTAGCACAGTAGGTGGTGGTATGCATATTTTCAGTTTGTTTACAAACCGCCAATGAAGACTAATAATACGAAAATGAACTACTTTAAAATGGCGATAGCCCCCAGTGGTGCTGCTGAGAGTGGTGGAGGTTTGCCTTCTCTCCATGTCTATGGAACCTAGCTTTCTTCTGCTGATGCTGAGAGTGGTGGAGGTTTGCCTTCTCTCCATGTCTATGGAACCTAGCTTTCTTCTGCTGATGCTGAGAGTGGTGGATGTTTGCCTTCTCTCCATGTCTATGGAACCTAGCTTTCTTCTGCTGATGCTGAGAGTGGTGGAGGTTTGCCTTCTCTCCATGTCTATGGAACCTAGCTTTCTTCTGCTGATGCTGAGAGTGGTGGATGTTTGCCTTCTCTCCATGTCTATGGAACCTAGCTTTCTTCTGCTGATGCTGAGAGTGGTGGAGGTTTGCCTTCTCTCCATGTCTATGGAACCTAGCTTTCTTCTGCTGATGCTGAGAGTGGTGGAGGTTTGCCTTCTCTCCATGTCTATGGAACCTAGCTTTCTTCTGCTGATGCTGAGAGTGGTGGATGTTTGCCTTCTCTCCATGTCTATGGAACCTAGCTTTCTTCTGCTGATGCTGAGAGTGGTGGATGTTTGCCTTCTCTCCATGTCTATGGAACCTAGCTTTCTTCTGCTGATGCTGAGAGTGGTGGAGGTTTGCCTTCTCTCCATGTCTATGGAACCTAGCTTTCTTCTGCTGATGCTGAGAGTGGTGGAGGTTTGCCTTCTCTCCATGTCTATGGAACCTAGCTTTCTTCTGCTGATGCTGAGAGTGGTAGAGGTTTGCCTTCTCTCCATGTCTATGGAACCTAGCTTTCTTCTTCTTCAGATGTGGAGCACCACGCCTGGTAATAGACTTTATTCTCTCTGTCTAATCCCCTGAAAAAACTGATTTAATAAACCCAAAGCTGACAGAGGCAGCAGACATAACATCCCCCGGTCTGTCTCTTTGTGCGGGGACTTCACTGATGCTGTCCTCTGCAGAACCTGCTCAGTGTATTGTCTCTCGTACTTACCAAGCTCAGACACTTAACAAAAGCTGGAGGAGATCACAAAGGAAAACACCTATTCAAATGTTAATGCTCATTTCAGGCTGTCAGACTTCAAACGGGTTGGTTCTTTCCCCCGTTATGCCCACACGACAATTAGGCGCAAGTATTTAATTTTATATCCATGTTCCTCCCGTGTCCGTGTCCTGGAAAAGTCCTAGTCTACAAAAGTGGTTTGCGAGAAACGGAAGCACAGCGTCTATCTTGGTGATGTCATCAATAAATAAAAGGGAGTGTGTTGTTTTTGATGATCAAACGAAGTAGGATGACTGAGCAGCCTGGTAGGCAGCAGGATACTGTAATATCTAGGCTAACATGACAGGTGATCTCGACACCACTAGGCATACCTGGGTTCAACTACTATTTCAAATCATATCCAGTCATTTGAGTGTTTGTTTTAGCCTGCCTGGAGTGCCAGATGGGCTGGGTTTGCACTGTTGGAACTTCTACATCTGTTGTGTCAGGAAAGCTCAATTTAGCCCAGCTAAAGTATTACAAATATATTTGAACCCAGGTAATGGTGGAACAGTACAGAGAACCAGGGTAAAACCAGCACAAAGAGTAACAATTACGGGCAACCATTACAATAGTTACAAGACTACAAATCCTGGCCATCTGGCACTCCAGGTTGTCAAATCAAATCAAATCAATCAAATCAAATTTATTTTATATAGCCCTTCGTACATCAGCTGATATCTCAAAGTGCTGTACAGAAACCCAGCCTAAAACCCCAAACAGCAAGCAATGCAGGTGAAGAAGCACGGTGGCTAGGAAAAACTCCCTAGAAAGGCCAAAACCTAGGAAGAAACCTAGAGAGGAACCAGGCTATGTGGGGTGGCCAGTCCTCTTCTGGCTGTGCCGGGTGGAGATTATAACAAAACATGGTCAAGATGTTCAAATGTTCATAAATGACCAGCATGGTCGAATAATAATAAGGCAGAATAGTTGAAACTGGAGCAGCAGCACAGTCAGGTGGACTGGGGACAGCAAGGAGTCATCATGTCAGGTAGTCCTGGGGCATGGTCCTAGGGCTCAGGTCCTCCGAGAGAGAGAAAGAAAGAGAGAATTAGAGAGAGCATATGTGGGATGGCCAGTCCTCTTCTGGCTGTGCCGGGTGGAGATTATAACAGAACATGGCCAAGATGTTCAAATGTTCATAAATGATCAGCATGGTCGAATAATAATAAGGCAGAACAGTTGAAACTGGAGCAGCAGCACAGCCAGGTGGACTGGGGACAGCAAGGAGTCATCATGTCAGGTAGTCCTGGGGCATGGTCCTAGGGCTCAGGTCCTCCGAGAGAGAGAAAGAGAGAAAGGAGAGAATTAGAGAACGCACACTTAGATTCACACAGGACACCGAATAGGACAGGAGAAGTACTCCAGATATAACAAACTGACCCTAGCCCCCCGACACATAAACTACTGCAGCATAAATACTGGAGGCTGAGACAGGAGGGGTCAGGAGACACTGTGGCCCACTCCGAGGACACCCCCGGACAGGGCCAAACAGGAAGGATATAACCCCACCCACTTTGCCAAAGCACAGCCCCCACACCACTAGAGGGATATCTTCAACCACCAACTTACCATCCTGAGACAAGGCTGAGTATAGCCCACAAAGACCTCCGCCACGGCACAACTTAAGGGGGGGGGGGGAGCGCCAACCCAGACAGGATGACCACATCAGTGACTCAACCCACTCAGGTGACGCACCTCCTCCAGGGACGGCATGAGAGAGCCCCAGTAAAGCCAGTGACTCAGCCCCTGTAATAGGGTTAGAGGCAGAGAATCCCAGTGGAAAGAGGGGAACCGGCCAGGCAGAGACAGCAAGGGTGGTTCGTTGCTCCAGAGCCTTTCCGTTCAACCTCCCACTCCTGGGCCAGACTACACTCAATCATATGACCCACTGAAGAGATGAGTCTTCAGTAGAGACTTAAAGGTTGAGACCGAGTTTGCGTCTCTGACATGGGTAGGCAGACCGTTCCATAAAAATGGAGCTCTATAGGAGAAAGCCCTGCCTCCAGCTGTTTGCTTAAAAATTCTAGGGACAATTAGGAGGCCTGCGTCTTGTGACCGTAGCGTACGTGTAGGTATGTACGGCAGGACCAAATCAGAGAGATAGATAGGAGCAAGCCCATGTAATGCTTTGTAGGTTAGCAGTAAAACCTTGAAATCAGCCCTTGCTTTGACAGGAAGCCAGTGTAGAGAGGCTAGCACTGGAGTAATATGATCAAATTTTTTGGTTCTAGTCAGGATTCTAGCAGCCGTATTTAGCACTAACTGAAGTTTATTTAGTGCTTTATCCGGGTAGCCGGAAAGTAGAGCATTGCAGTAGTCTAACCTGGAAGTGACAAAAGCATGGATTAATTTTTCTGCATCATTTTTGGACAGAAAGTTCCTGATTTTTGCAATGTTTCGTAGATGGAAAAAAGCTGTCCTTGAAATGGTCTTGATATGTTCTTCAAAAGAGAGATCAGGGTCCAGAGTAACGCCGAGGTCCTTCACAGTTTTATTTGAGACGACTGTACAACCATTAAGATTAATTGTCAGATTCAACAGAAGATCTCTTTGTTTCTTGGGACCTAGAACAAGCATCTCTGTTTTGTCCGAGTTTAAAAGTAGAAAGTTTGCAGCCATCCACTTCCTTATGTCTGAAACACATTCTTCTAGCAAGGGCAATTTTGGGGCTTCACCATGTTTAATTGAAATGTACAGCTGTGTGTCATCTGCATAGCAGTGAAAGTTAACATTATGTTTTCGAATAACATCCCCAAGAGGTAAAATATATAGTGAAAACAAAAGTGGTCCTAAAACGGAACCTTGAGGAACACCGAAATTTACAGTTGATTTGTCAGAGGACAGACCATTCACAGAGACAAACTGATATCTTTCCGACAGATAAGATCTAAACCAGGCCAGAACTTGTCCGTGTAGACCAATTTGGGTTTCCAATCTCTCCAAAAGAATGTGGTGATCGATGGTATCAAAAGCAGCACTAAGGTCTAGGAGCACGAGGACAGATGCAGAGCCTCGGTCCGATGCCATTAAAATGTCATTTACCACCTTCACAAGTGCCGTCTCAGTGCTATGATGGGGTCTAAAACCAGACTGAAGCATTTCGTATACATTGTTTGTCTTCAGGAAGGCAGTGAGTTGTTGCGCAACAGCCTTTTCTAAAATTTTTGAGAGGAATGGAAGATTCGATATAGGCCGATAGTTTTTTATATTTTCTGGGTCAAGGTTTGGCTTTTTCAAGAGAGGCTTTATTACTGCCACTTTTAATGAGTTTGGTACACATCCGGTGGATAGAGAGCCGTTTATTATGTTCAACATAGTAGGGCCAAGCACAGGAAGCAGCTCTTTCAGTAGTTTAGTTGGAATAGGGTCCAGTATGCAGCTTGAAGGTTTAGAGGCCATGATTATTTTCATCATTGTGTCAAGAGATATAGTACTAAAACACTTGAGTGTCTCTCTTGATCCTAGGTCCTGGCAGAGTTGTGCAGACTCAGGACAACTGAGCTTTGAAGGAATACGCAGATTTAAGGAAGAGTCCGTAATTTGCTTTCTAATAATCATAATCTTTTCCTCAAAGAAGTTCATGAATTTATCACTGCTAAAGTGAAAGTCATCCTCTCTTGGGTTTATTTGTCAGGGTTTATTTGATATATTTTAAGGCTAAATCAAATAAAATCAAATAAAACCATTTCAAATAGTATTTGATCCCAGGTCTGCTGTTAGGCACATCAGGGCTTAGGCTTGCTTCTGAGGGCCAGAGGGGGAACTGTGGCAAGAACCAGGGGGAACCATGAGGAGCCAACAGTGGGGCTGCTTTCAGCCCTCTCTTCCCTGACAGTTGGGATCCTATCATGGGAGAGAGGCGATCACTCTACCCATCAATCTTTCTGTCTTCTGGGTCTTCTGGCTCCATCCCTGACAGCTGGTCTGACTGACACCCACTGTCCTTCATCCATGACGGGTAGCCCCGGCCACCTTCTCATCAAATGGCCTTTCTTCTTCTCCATCAAAGGTGACACACATCAAGCTAATCAACAGGACAGAGAGCCAGGCATTTGGCTTTGTTAATATTCTGCACTCTTGGATTGTTTAGGATCTATAATAGTATTAGATTTTTCTCAACATCAATCAATTTATAATCAATCAAATGTTTTTCATAAAGCTCTTTTTACATCATCAGTTGTCACAAAGTGCTTTACAGACACCCAGCCTAAAATCCTAAAGAACATCCATTTTAAATGTTCTTTACAAGTGGTAAAGGACACTTCTGTTAATATGCTGAACTCTGTAATAATATACTGGGATAACATTAGTGCTTTCTTCATGTCATTTTTCATATAATACTGTCTTTATCATTTGAGATGATATTAGACCGTTCTAAATGCCCTTTTTCATTTTCTAAATGTGTTTTTCCTGACGTACTGAAAAAGTTTGATGTTTCGAGGCCAAAAGTATCTGTGACCTTTCTGTGACAACCCTTGAACCAGAGATGAAATGGGGGAATGAATGGAAACAAATCAAACATGGACATGATCTGAAACAGGCATCTCTTTCTGCTGATTGAAATATCTCCTCAAGTGTCCATTTATCATTTCAGTTACAGTTACAGGAAGAGAACAGAATAGAATATGCTCTCACTGTTTGGCATCTACTTACAATGTTTTTTTGTGCTCTCTCTCTCTCTCCCTCTCTTTCTCTCTCTCTCCCTCTCACCCTCCCTTCGCTCTCTCTCTCCCTCTCACCCTCCCTTCTCTCTCTCTCTCCCTCTCACCCTCCCTTCTCTCTCTCTCTCTCCCTCTCACCCTCCCTTCTCTCTCTCTCTCCCTCTCACCCTCCCTTCTCTCTCTCT